>NW_016808026.1:2152942-2189363 GCF_001698545.2 Rhinopithecus bieti
AAAAGATTTTAAGATTTCCCCTACTTTTTCTAGATAATCTCAGGGCCATCCTGCTCTGAGGCACTCTGAGACCTTAAGATGATTCTATAGGTTCTTACCATGATCTGCCAGGTGCATTTCATCATTTGCCTTCAGGTCATCTTACTTGTTTTACTTTGGAGTTTTACCAGTTGTTTTGATGTGTTTCCTAGGTCCTCTGAAGTTAGAAAACTGGTAATAGGGGAAGCTAGTATTTGAACCCCAAACTCTCAAAACCATGTCACTTACACTTTTATAAAAGGGGTACTTACACTTTTTTAAAAGTTGTTTTAAAGAAAATTTGATTTTAAAATTATATTTAATTTCCAGTTACACTGCATTGTAATAACATTTGATTTTTAGAAACTATTAAGCTTTGAAATTCCTGTTATTTCATCAGTGTTTGTAAGTAGTTTATGGAATCTTGTAAAGATTTATTCCCTGTTTTTAGGAAACAGTGTGATAACACCTAATTTTGTGATGTAGGTGTTAATGATGAATTGTGTTCAAATTGTTTATATCCTTATTTTTTGTTTCCTCAATATGGCATTGTAATAATAATTTGTTAATATTCTCCACTCAGTATAGTATTGCTGTTGGTGTATTTTAACCAAAGTACTATAATATTCATTTGCTAATTTATTAAATCTTATGTGATAGCAATATTGTCAACCTTTCTATATTTTCCTTTTATGTCGACTCGTAAAATCTTGCCTATTGTTTCATTTGGAAGCATCTTTAACATGTTAAGATGTTTATCAAGTAAACAATTAATATGCTTTTTTATTCTCTTTGATTTGTTCGATTAAATGTATTTTGTTCATCCTCTTAAATATTGCATTTTATTTTAGTGTTCCTTATGATTATACTTTAATTTTGCCTTTATTGAATGTATTATTAATTATTGTTTTAGTGTATTTAAACATGTGGAAGACAGGAATCCTATTCAATGGTATCTGAAAATATTGCCCAATTGGTTTTAAAAATTTATTTTTATCTAATTATCAAAATCAAAATAATTTAACCCCTCTTTAGAGAGGAATAAAAGTGGGATGCTTTGGCTTCCTTTCAGCACCACTTCCTTATTCTCTATTAATCTAATCTGTGTTTACTAACGTTGGTAAAATTTAGTTCCTCTTTTAATATGTATTGTCTAATATTTTATTTTGTTAAATTAGTCCCGACAAGCATTTAGACTCATCAAAATCAAACTTTTATTTGTAATTTGACATTTATAAAAAATTATCCTTTTATCTTTAGCTAGTTTGTGGTCCCTACAAATTACTTTTTAAGCACAGTTTTGCCATTCTTAATGGCTAATTATTTATCACTCTTGAGAGAACATCTTTTAATAAAGTCTATAGAAATTATACCTTATGATGTAGTTTCTGAGAACCAGAAGATTGGAGACTGTTTTGGTCAACATTATACATAGATTTCAGAGTTAACTGAATATCATGTTCTTTCATAGCCTTTCCCTTGCAAAGTTATGCTAGCTTTCATTTCTTTTGTTGTCCTTTATTTTTTTCTTTGCAGGTGATCTGTTTTGGTAGAGTGCTGGTTTTGAGGATAGAAAGGTAGACTGGGGGATAGAAAGACGATTCTTTACTCTTGCTATTCAAAAATATAAAACAGATAAACTTAGTGTTGATTTTGTTTGTTTCCCTTAATCTCAAATATGGGGGCTTTCTTCAGGCCTGGAAATTCATAATTATGTGTAAATCCTTAGTGTTATACCTACTGCTAATTCACCATTTTCCATTTACTTAAATGTAGGATTATGTATTATTAGTGGGTTCAGCTCTATTAACTCATCTTCCCTGGTTTTTCTTTACCACCTCTCATCTTTTTAATCTGTTGTTATGATTTTCTGCATTCTCATGCTGTTTGTCATCATTTGTCATCAGCATCACTAATTTGATTTTTCTGCATTATCAAATGTGCTATATATTGTCTATCATTATACTTTTTATTTGGACTATTGTGATTTTATTGTAGTGCTTCTTTTCTTATATTTCGTTTATTTGAAAGAATGCCTCCAAAATCTTACTGAAAACATGAAGTTAATTTTAAAAAATCATTTTATATAGTAATTATTTTAAGGAGAAGAAAGTTGAGACTTTTTTTTTCAGTCATTAGCATGTTGTTTGTCCTATGTTCCACACTTTTCCTCCAGCTGGAACTCTCAACTCCTAGGTTCACTTAGCATATACATTTTTACAGATATATAGCCTGGCTCTACAGCAGAGGATTAACCAACTTTAGGATTTTTGTGATTTCCTTCAGCTTTGTCTTGGTTGCTGGTTATTTCTCCTCCTTGGAGATGAAATGGTAAAGTTAGGATGACGCAGTGTGCAGTGTCTAGCATGATTCCTGGCCAGGCACAGATAGATAGTCAGTTCATGCTATTTTCTCCTTACTGATAGTCCCTGGTAATATTTATGATCTCCCCGGCATTGCAAACAGAACAAAATTGCCATACACTTGGAAAGCTAGTCATGCTAAGAAACTTTGATGATTATTGGTGTTAAAAAAAATAATGTAGATTTGGCCCTAGGCCCTAGGTTCTTACTGCAGGTAGTCAAAAACGAAACAGTTTAAAGGAGATATCGAAATGATTTAAGAAGCTGAAGGACAAGTTGCTTATTTCCAGAACTGAGAATATGTATGCTCTTTCATCTTCTGTGTGCAGTATTTTTTCTTCAGCCAGTTCCAGGAGGATTTTTTAAGGGAGTGGCTTTGCAGCTTCATCCGCTGGAACATACTGGAAGTGTACCACTATATATTGTGGAAAATAGAATTTATTATCTAACCTATTTTAGAATTTTTTCATTGGAACAGATTCATTCCTCTTTTTCCCTCTTTGTTTTAATTTATTTGAGATTTAATGATGGAGTTAGTGATCTGCCACATCCTATTTGACATCTTATTACTTGATGATCCTGGATATACAAGATGTTACTGTAAAGGAGGGGTTGCTTTTTTAAATTTTAACTCAGCACAGTATGAATCCAAATTTTTCCTTGTTGATTTTTTTTTTTCAATCTGTGCAGTTCTTAAGTACTTTTACCAAATTTAAGAAAACTCAGCTCACTTTGAGTCATGTTAAATAGTCAAACTAACTCTAACCTCCTCAGTGAAGGAACTTCTTTCTCAATTTTGCAACTTTCCCCAACATAGATACACATACACTTTGAACTTTATTCTCCACTTCACATATTGCCTTTCAAAAGTTTGTGAAAGGTTCAGTAGCTGTGTGTGGAATCCTGGTAGATTTCTTGAGAATATTTTAGATCCTGAACTCATTAACAGCTCATAAAAACATCAGATATTCCTGTCCTTCCACTGTAACTCCCAATAACAGGCCACTTATTATATAGTAAAACAAATCCAAAATACAGGTAATGATTTCCAGAACCTAATTTAGAGCTACCTCATTTGTGCCACAGTTAACCCTCCAAGGGCTCTGGGAAGCATGATGAAGTGGAATTCCCCCACAATTTCTTCATAAGCCAAATCTCCATATGACACATGAATAATTGGCAAGTGCAATGAGTAAAATAAATAGTCAAATTGATATCATATGTCTGTTCACTGGTGGAAACAAGGATTCATAGGAAATAATGCTATAGAATTACTGAGTCAGGTTTTGTATTGGGGGATATGCCAGAACCCCAGGTAGGACAAGGGTGTTCCTGAGCAAAGTAGACCTAAAATATAGAGGGAACAAAATGACCTCAGGGATTTGCTGATGTGAGATAATGGTGCACTCTTATTGTGTCCCTCACACTCTTGAAGGAGGGTCATAACTCAGATCTGCTTCACTTGACCCTTCCCAGGTTTGGAAAACAAATCGGTGTGTCCCAATGTGGGGTCTGTCTTAGAATAACCTGGATGGCAGACTGAAAGTGATGATTCCTGGGTCCTATCCTAGAGCTGCTAAATTTTTGAGAGTGGTGCTTGAAAGCCTACATTTTTATCAAACTTTTGGCATGAATATATTATACACTATAAAGTTAATGTACATAGGGGAGGCCTGGAGGATACAACTAGGGATAAAGTAGTGAATGGCAGAGCCAGTGGTAGGCACCATAATATTTTTCTAAAAATGCAGATGGAACCTAAGTACGTTTTCATAAAACTCTTCCTTACATTTTTGAGGCTTGAGCCAAATGTTAGCCTGACTCTAAGATAGAATGCTGGAATGAGGAAGGTGGTGTGGTGTGGTGTGCTGCTAGGCAACGGGTGAATGAGTATTTCCTTCCTTTTTGCTATCAGAAAGCAGAGGGCCACAGGTGGGGGTTGTGGGGTGGGAATCAGATTAAATGCTTTAATTTGTTTTTTTGCATTTGCTGATAGGATTTACTTGTTTATATTTTTATAAGCTAAGAGTAAAATATTTTAAGTGTATCAAAACAGGGGATGGGTGGTGAAAGAATGATTTTTTAAACAGTAGGGAAATAATAACTGAACTAGAAAAAGATTATTCACACATGAAAACCAATATATTTTACTTCACGCTATTTACACTGTGCTGGTTGTAGTTAGTAGTGGCTCAATAGCAAACCAAAATTACAACAAAGAACAGTAACAGAAACAAACCAAAAGCAAACTAAAGAAAAGCATTAATTCATGTTTAAGGCAACTATTTGAAAATAGGAAAATGTTTTTTCATAGATGTGTTCCAGTTAAATGTATTTGTCCATCTCTGAGGTCTTAGAAACCACAGACTTAAGAGCAACATGAATTCAATGTCCAGGAAGGTGCGAAATCCTCCATACTTGTTGCCAATGCACTGAAAGTTAAGTAAATCCTGACAAATCTAACATTCTGGAATTATCTTGAGGAAAGGGATGTGCATTTTTTTCGGTTCAAGTAAGAGAGGGCTATTGGTTAAGTAGCTGCTGATGAGATCCTTTCTGGGTCTTCATTAAGTGGAAGCTATTAAATTAACATTGAAATAAGAACTTTACAACTTATCCCCTTCAACAGATTTGGTAAATGCATTTTGACTCTTACCCTTGAAGGGAGAAAATGAAATTCCATTTAATTGGAAAAGAAGCTACTAAGCCTGGTTTTCTTCCTGCATATGATGCCATATAGATGCTTATATCAGGAGTGCATAGGTGTGTCTCAGGGAGGCTGGAGCAGAGTTTATGATACAAGTATTGGAGGACTGCGAGCTGCCAGAGGAGAGTTCATTTATGTGAGCTCTCCACCTTTTGGCTTACCCTATAACTTCTGCCTGTAAAGATGCTTGCTTTTATTCTATTGTAGGCTTTGTTGCCAAAGGCAGGGGATATTTTCTTTTTAAGATAACCCTTAGATGCTTCCTCCAGGTTGCAATTGCTGGAGCAGGATGGGCAAGCCAGTTTTGTTATCACTGACACCCTACCCGCTCTCCTAATTCTCCAGAGAGTAAGTGTTCTTCTTAAAAATATAGCTATATTGAGTGCCTCTGTGTCTTTAGACACTCTTTTAATGTGCTAGTATAAAGTAAAAGTCTTTTTGAAGATATGTTTTATAGGGAAGTGCTTTTGGGAGCCTCTTGAGATGTTCACTGGTACTGAATCGAGGTAGCTTTATGGTGGTTTAATGACAACATAGAACACTTGTAATAAAGTCCTGTGTTGATATGTGTCCCAGGGCATATTATAATTAGAGCGGATTGAACATGTTGATTTTGTTTTCCCCTCCGTTCACATGGCTCCCTTTGTCTTGTCAGGGTTTTGCAACTTGAGATCTGTCGGAGGTTTTCTTCATCCCCTAAAGATGAAAGAGATCTGCCAGAATGGAAATTTGGAAAATTACACATACACCTGTGAAATTAGCAAATTCGTATAAAGTTTGTATTCCAACCCATATAGGGGATCTACAACAATGCTTTGTTTTGTGTGAGGATTTTTTTTTTCTGGCTGTGCAGAGAACAAGTGTGCAGGACCGTACAGGCTTAGAGAGAATATTCATCATTATTTACTGTGTCAAACCCACAAGGAGGGCCAAATTGGTGATGTTCCAGGAGTAGGAGGCCACACCTATTTGTGAAAAATGGAACAGATTTCTGTCGTTGCCCTTATTTTGACTATTTGGTTCAACGTGGTGGTGGTGCTAAGACATGTCGTTTTGTTAGCTGCATATGTGGGTTAACAATGAAGACTGTCTATGTTGCTGTCCCGTAAAATCCCACAGACTACACATAATCAGGTTCATGAACCTGATTATAATAAGGTATTAGAGTGAGGAATGCTGAGCAGTGGAACGTGTGGGTGATCTGGCCAGGACCTGTCCCCTCAATCTGATTGTCATTGATTAGCCAACTTTGCCTGGTTGGACAGAGTACCCTTGCTCATGTCTCAGGAAGTTAGGCCCTCAAAAGAGGGGATGAAGAGAACTCTTTTGCTGTTGGAAGGCCTTGCTCTTCAAAAGACTCAAGCAGCGTGCCATAATTTTTAAAAACTGACATGCCGTCCCCTAGCTTTGTTCTCATGTCATAGCCACACAGTGGAAGATTCTTTAGTAAAACAACATCCTGGTCAATTGTTTGCATTATCCAGGACTCTTGGCAGATATGTAGAAGTAACATTCGGGATCAGCCTGAAGTGGCTACAGGTCTATTCTATCCCTGAATCATCTGAAAGAATGTTGTTATTTGAGCATTTGCTGGACTCTCTGACATCATTTGGAAGAACAATTAACCAGCACTAAATGAGTAAACCTAACCTGTTACTTACCAGGATTTGTCCAGGTGGAAGGCAGGTTGATTACAGATCATCAGTTGCAGTACACAAAGTGTCTATCCATAATTGAGGAAAGGAGTCTGTATAAACTGTAAATTATTGTACTCTTTGTATTAAATGACAAGTGTAATAAATAGAATTTATACTATTATGAAGTGACTTTGGGATAGCATTTGTATTCCAGCATGGTTGTTCCCAAACTTGAGCATACATCAGAATCACCTACAGGATTTGTTAAAACACAGATTGATGGCCCCACCCCACAGAGTTTCTGAAACTGGTAGATCTGGAGTAGAGTCCGTTTCTAATTTGCCTTTCTAACAAGTTACAAGGTGACGCTAATGCTGCTGGTCCAGGTACCAAACTTGGAAAACCCTGTGGGCTGATCAACTGCTTGTTATCAGTCAACGAAGCCAGGCATCATTTTGGAAGCAGTTGTTTTATTAAAATTTCTTTTTGGAATGTTTTATCAATAATTAATTGAATAGGAAAAGAATCGCTTTAATAGGGCAGAATCAGAATCGGTGTTCTAAAATGGAGAATTATAAAAGAGAAATTGACCTACTTATTGAAATGTGGGCTAGATACAAATTTTATTAATTTAGAAGAAAAAAAGTTTGCATATGCAGTGACTAAAACCTGATGCAAAATTTTTTGTTGATTTTCTTCTCTAATTAAATGTTTCCTCCTCACGTCTTTGTAGTGAATTGATTGTCTTGTCTTCATTTCCTTCATGTAGCTGTGTTGTTACACATGAAACAAAGAAACGTATGCTGAATGTTTTTAAGGACCACTCTTAATTCATCTTTGCCCTGTGAAACGGTTTAAGAAACTTGGTTGCCAAAGCCCATTTTTTAGTGTTGTTTGACTACTGCTTTTGTTGTTGTTTTAATTTAACCTGTACATTGTCTGATTCGCTCTAGCAAGAGAAGGAAATATAAATCCATTCTGGAGTTAAAAGACTGTGTGCCCCATTTTAAAATTCTTTTATACCTGTTTTAAAATAGAAATCACTTCTCTTTTAGTTGTACTGGCTTAACTTTGTTACATAAACATATAGGGTGTTATCTACTAATTTTTGTTGTAAACGTATTTGGTAGTTTTGCAGAATTCAGTTTGTTAGATAAGAATAGTAACTATATTTTTATGGTGCTTTGAAATTTCTAAAGAATATGTATATGTGGTATCTTGTCGAAGTCTATAAAGTTATAGATTTTGATTAATTCATTTATGCCACATAATATATATAAGGAGTTCTGTGTATAGGTTCAGATCCTTTCCTTTCTTACTCATAAGTGCTTTTTTAAAAAAATCTGACATCCTACATCCATGCTTTTCATGTTTTTGTTGTGGTAGCAGTTCTCACTTTGGGGAAAAAAAATTGCTGCTTGTCTTATTCCACATCTTCAAGCTGACTTCTAGCAGGCTGAGAGTACACTGAATAACCAGGAAAGGACCATGGATTTCACACTGTCCAGTGGGATAAAGTTTCTCCAACAAGAGTAAAAATAATAATAATTTGACACTGTGTGTCTAGATTTTTTTTTTTTTAATTTGCCCAGTATTCTCTCACTTCGATTTGGTCTCCAACTTTATCACAATTAACTTCAACTGAAAAATCCTTATTTTAGTAAATATTAAGTGCCTTGGCTAAATGCAAGGCACCATTCTTGCTGCTTTCAGTTACAAATGTGGGTAAGATAGAATTATAACAGAGGAAGTGAGAAAAATGGACAGATAGCTGGAATCTAGGGTATTATATGAGAAGCCTTTCCTGCCCATCCTGCCACCAGTCTCATATCTTGTGAATATAAAGTTTGTCTCCTTAACTGGATTATCCACTCACTTTGGGCTGGGGCCATCTCATCTTAGACACTGTTGTGATCTCAGTGCTAGTCACAGTGCCTGCCATGTTTAGCACCCTCAGTAAATATTAGTTAAGTGGATAATGAATAAGTTAATGAATAAATAAATACATGAAACTCTCATAAAGTAAAGAGAATAAGCTAATATATAATGCCTTTCATCTTTTGTACTTACTTTCTATTAGGGGCTTTTTGTTATTGAAATGTATCTCAATCATATAAAAATACATCATTTTGGTAATGAATATACTTTTATATTTTTTCTTAATAGGGTTACCATCTTCAATAGACTGAGATAACTTTATAGGACTCTGAACTGAGACCTGATTACAAAATATTTGAATTTCAATGCCATCTCTGTCACTAACTTCCTGGGTCAATGCACAAGGCATGTACTAATGAACTGAATTTTCTCAATGCCTGAGTTACTTCCTGAGAGTAAATTAGTCATTAGAGATTCTAGTTCAAATTTGCCTGTATTTCTTCCCCTGACTTTATTTTTCCTGTGATATCGGCGTTTAGTCTACTATGTAGGATTAGTCACTGCTTGCAAGGCTTGTGCATGTTCTAAGAAAAATTATTTTCTTGTTAGCATCATTCAGTTAATTTGAAGGTTCTCAAAGCAAGGCATTTCAGGGGCAATAACATTTACATAATTTAAATTGTTTTCAAGTTTATATACAAAAACTGTTAATACCACCATCTATAAAATGGCCAAAGACTTTGTAGCAAAGAATATTACTCCATTTTTATAAGATTAAAGAGTACATTTTTTCTCCCTAAAGAAACAATTTGAATAAGACCTGACCCCTTCCCCTTCATTTTACAATGGTGTGTGGTCAAATTGAATTCTCCATTAAAAATTCTCTAATATCTTTTTTTTGCATTAACATTTCAAAACTCAATTTAAATATTCACAGATCTCGTTTTTAATAAACTTAACGAAATTCAGGTAATTTCCTTCAACTTTCGTGATTGAAGGACAGCAGTTGGTACAGATATAAAAAAGATGTACAGCTATGAGCAAAAGCCCAAAATCAATTATATATAAGAAATAACATAACACATGGAAAGAAATTAATCAAAAAGAAGAATTTCTACCATATGATTCTCTGGTCTGCTACCTGCAGGCAACAAATGTAAATGAAAAAAATCAACATTCTTCTGGCAGATAAGAGAAAAATTAATAAAAATGTTTCCTTCCTACTAGATCCCCTGATGCAACTATTGTTAAAAGTGAGTGACTGCAGGAAGAACTTGCTCGTTTAAAATAGTATTTTCTTAGACTACAGAAATAAGATTTTATTCTTGCTGTTAAGCTCAATTACATGAGTTAGTATGAGTTTGCACTGTCCAAAGAGTGTCCCTCTTCTCTGCCCCTTCTCATTAAATGGCTCTGTGGGATATGCATGAGACAAATGTAATAGGAACCGAGTGAGAAGCATTTTGAAGTGTGCCTACAGGGTAATGATTCATAAGAAAGTCTGTGTGTAGCAGTTGAGAACTCTAAGAGAGGAACTACTGAGAGCCACAAGATATGCCCCAGATAAAATTAGTAAAAACATATTAGTACTTTCAAGCTAGAAACGTTCCTACTGAATAATTAAGAGAGGAGGGGAACATTTTCCTGGGATTTAGCTTTTTAATTTAGAGTTCGGTTATTCCCATTACTAATTGAACAAACAGGACATGTATGTACAGAACATATCATACTAAATTTTTCCTTTTAGAAGAGCTTTATATTTTGTATTTTGTGAATGTTATGCTGAAATTAACAGAAATACAAGTCAAGAATACAGATTATTAGGCAAGGAGACATCCAATTTTAGTGTCAGTCCACTGCTTTGTTTTCATCACATAGAAAATGTAACAAGTTTAAAATGAAAAGTTATATTTTAACTCCTTTTACCTATCAACTAAAATAGAGTATACCTATGTTGAGTTTTGATATATTTGTGTATTTATATATTAAATATATTATATATTAAACGTGAACCAGAATTTGTTTATCCCTTTTTTATATTTATATTTCGAAAGGTAACATCATTTGACAAATGTGGCTCACTTGTGATGTCATATCGTGTTTAAAGAAATACATATGTATGTTTCTTCCACTGTGTGATTTGGAGGTTCCTTTTGTCTTATATACATTAGAGATCTTTATTTGTCTGCTCATTCCTTTGTGTGAGTGGATCTTTTGCAAAAGAGTTTAAAAGAGCATAAAACAGGAGCTGGCAACTTGGGACAACACCACCATTTTCATTTTCATTCATTGATTAAGATTTTGAGAAATGTATTCCATTGACATAGATTCTTTGTTCTGTGCACAAGTAAAATGACATAAAGTTTGTGATGGAAATTTTAATTTTTAATATTAATAATGCTATCTGATATTAAAATGATCCAAAATGGGATACATTGGGAAGCTCTGGAATAAAAAGGTTTGGAAATATTTGTGTGCTTTCAGGGGCAAACTCACCTAGTGGAATTTCTATGCACACTGTGATGGATTATTTTAATTATTGGGAATGATAATATTTTAATGTGACTTTCATCCCACCTGTCAGTTGCAATCAAGGCTGCCCAGTATTCTGAAACAATCTCATTTTGCTAGGTGGCTAGTCTTGTGCAGCTTCTAGAATGCTTAGAATATTAATGCATGAAGAGGAGACTGAATGCTTTCTGTAGTTCCATAATGACAGAGTGTCTTGTTTTAATCAAAAGGCATGCAATACCAAGCTAAAGTAATGTATAATACATTAATGCCAATAACTGTTTAAGAGGAAAGATCCCTTTTGTGGGATATTATATCAGAACCATAGAAGTTGGCATTTCTTTCCCCTGTTAATACATGACAATGTATATTAATTTTTGTAGAACTTAATTTCATTCTTAGATGCTTCTTATTCTGAAGTGCTTTGAAGTTATCTGAACAAAGACAATCTGGCATTTAGGTGAGGGTTGTTGTTCCATTTATAGTAGGCTACCAAAGTAGAAAGTTATTATTGAGACAATGTATGTTGAAAGATGCATGTATTTGATTTAATATTTACTATGTTGTTCTTTATCATTTCTTGCATTTCCTCATTGTTTTGCTTATTTTGCATCATTTTCATCCTTATTCCTCAGAATGCCTATATATTTTCTCATCCTCTTTATTTTTTTGTTTTCAAATTTTCTTTGTCACCTTCTAGCTCTTGCTCCAGTGGCTATGGATGCATTTCAGAGATTTCTTTAACCCCCTGAAATTGTAGCAATAATTTTCTTATAAATTCATTTATCTGGGGGACTAAGTGCTCCTTTAACTGCTTCCTAACCATGCAAATCCACTTTTTAAAATTTCATTTTATTCAGCTATTACGTTACCAGTGTATAGGGTTAGACTATTTAATCTTTGATATCTCATTTGTCATTTACAAATTGCAGATCATTGAAACAACCACCAAATGAAAAATCGTCCGATATACCCACCTTAGGCCCAGCTTGCACAGTGCAGCTGTTGGTACTGCCTAGATGAAAAGCTTCACTGTACATGGGGCTGTGCATCCGCATCATCAGGTGTGGTGAATCTACACTTCCCTTCTTATCTTCTGCTTTCTCTCCAGAGGGCAAAGGTAGCTGTGGCCAATTCAAATGGTCCTGGGCACACAATTGCCTCTCTTCTCTGAAAATGGAAGTACTACTTTGCACTCACCAGAATTTCCCAGTTATTCCCATTATTCAACCAGTATAGAATATGAGAGGATGCTTCCTCATTTATTCTGAGAGACAATGAACAGCGTTATGGGCCTAACATATAGCACCACGGTGTTCATAGCTTGAGGATGTAAAACTAATCACTAGTATTTTTTAATGAGGTAAATATTCATATTTATAAACATTGAGACTATTAATTCTGGTGAGTGTGTTTGAATATCTATAAATCAGAAGCAATTGAAGAGCTGAAATTCAGATTTCCTCACACTTGCCTGCCAAGTGGCCTCAATCAGAAGTAATTTTCTCCATGAGGGCACATGGAGCTCAGTCGTGAGCCTTTTCTGAGTATATATTATTATTTGTGTCAAATTATGTGTGGTGATTTTTCTGAAGTGGACTTCTGTGCCCACTAATCCATACACAGGAGGTTCCTTCATTCCCTCCTTCATTGGTGCTATTAATTGTACTTGTGCTTCAAGTGTCTCTTACCCTTTTAAAATGTTAGTTTATGGCTACCGATTATCTGTAAGGTTTTCCTGTTAAAGAAACATGCAATATAGACAGTAGAGTGAGATCTGATCTTAAACCATAAATACTATGCATTTTAAAAGAAACCTTTTTACCAGAGCCTGATTTGATGGCATAGCTAAAGAAATGGTTAGTTATTTCACATTTTAAAATACAGTAAATTATATAAAGCTGACACTTGCTTTGGAAGAAATACAAGTTGGTCACCAAATGACCTTCCTATGGTCTGTTTTAAATATAGACAATGAGATCTCATGTTCAAAAAATTTTGAACAAATGAGTTTAGTGATTTTCACCTTTTATTTGAATTTTGATAATTCATTTTAAACATGTGGGTGCTTCTTTTTAATTCCGTGCTTGGAATTGCAAAGGAAGAGCCAACATGTAAAATAAAACAACCCTGAAATATATAATACTAAGATCTTATCAAAAACTTTGATAAATAAAAGATTATGTATATATAAATATACATATGTATCTGTGTACATATTAAATTACTGTAACATGACTTTGAGATTTAAAAATAAATAAATGCTTTGTGTGTACATTTTTCTTTCAAATTTTCCCATGAGCATTTCAATATATTTTTAATACAGTGATTAAATTTAAATTGATATCATACTATTGAAGCCAATTTGTCATTGAATATTGTAAATAATTATTCATTACATATCATTCTTAGTTAATCCTCTTCTAAAAAAGTACGTATGCCTAGAATTTCATTTTGTAAAAGGAAAGCTATATATTACTGTTAATTAAACATGTATAATATGTATACATTCTTTTTATTATATACAGGCTTTTATAATTGAAGAGCATTCAGAAAAAAAAGAATTTCTTTTTCTATTTTTCATATTTTATGTATGAAAATATCTGTTGGAGCTTTACTTTTCATTCGTAAACTCAGAGTATATATTCCAAAAGAAGTATATATTTCAAAAGAAGTATATATTGTAATTTCTGTTAAAACTGATATTAAAAGTTACTTTACATATTGATGTAGTGTGAGTATAAATTATGTAAATAAAAATAATAGTAATTATTTTATTTTTCATAAGTCTATAAGACTATCTTTCTGACTTTGGGGAGGGGTCTAGTATTTTGGTTGACTTTCAGTAATTTGAGAAGAGCAACAAGAGAGTTTTCAATTTTTAAAGACTAGATCATTAAGCATCTATGAATAAATAATTATGTTAATAGGAATTAACCATTTTCTAAGTTACCTAAGTTTTAAAGTTGTTTCTGAAGCAATGCATTTATAACTACCAAAGACTGGTTTACATAGTAATATATTAATTAAAAGTATTTTTAAAATCTCTTGGCTCATGCCTGTAGTCCCAGCTTCTCCAGAGGCTGAGGTGGGAGAGTCACTTAAGCCCAGGAATTTGAAACTGCAGCAAGCTGTGATTGCACCTCTGTATGCCAGCCTGGGCAACTGAGACAGACCCTTTCTCAAAAAATAATAATAATCTTAAATTTTCACATTAACTTTTTCACTTATCAGTTGGAAACCTTATTCTAGTTAACTAACCTCCTGAACTTCATTTTCAAATCTGCAAAATAAAATAGTCATAACTCTCATACTTACTTCACTGGATTATTTTAAAGATCATGTAAAAAAGTGCTTTGAATAGTATTTCATTTTGTATATATACCATAATACATCCATGTAACAACACTGCACTTGTACCCCTTAAATTATACAAATAAAAAAATAGAAAGTACTTTGAAACTCCTACATGAAACAAATGATATAGCTCATGTCTTCTTTTGATCAAATTTGTTGTTATAATTACATTTTTTGAAAAAAAGAAATATGCTATTAATTATAACAACAAATTTGTTACATGGATGTATTATGGTATATATACAAAATGAAATACATAAATGAAATCATGTAATCTATTAATGCTAAGTTCTCATTAGACTTAGCATTAATAATTGAACTTATCTCTTGAAATTATCAAATAAATGATTTAAAGATTGCAATATTTTACATTATTACTATTTTATATATTCTTTGCTTGTCTTGCTCTTTGACATAATTGTTCTAAAAGGTGAAAGATCATACATTGTAAACTTGAAACAGTTAATAAGATAAAATCTAATATGAGATGCATGACTTTTGAATGTGGTTGGCGCAGAAACAAAATCCATGGTTCTTTTAACCCTCTACCTTGAGCACACAAGAATGTATAATAAAACACAATATGACCAGAGTGGAATTAGGGCATCCTTTTTTTCTTGACATTTGCTCTTTTGAAGAATGAAGGGTAAAACACATTTTTTAAAGGATGAAGAGACTCTGTAAGAAATTTTCAGTTGGATGTCCCTTCATTTAAACCCATCCGATTATTTTGTCTAGGCCAAGGTGTCATATTAATTGAGTCCTTTGACAATTACTTTTTGGGGAAACACTAGATATGATACTTATTTCTATTTATGTACATAGATATAAAAATTGTAGTATATGTACTATTTTAAATTATTTATAAGATTGCTCCTTAGGCCCTGGAAATTTCCTAGCACATATCTAAAAAGTGAGAGTCAGAGGCTGCCTGAGCCTTTGAGTATTTAGCCTGTCTGATGAGACTGCTGCCATGAGTGACAATTAGTACAAATTACCATAATTGTGTTCTTTGGGTAAAATGCCACATCACTTCTTTGGGAGCAAATGCAGTTTCTACTTATTAAAATGAGTTGGTTACTTCGATTCTTTAGAGGCAGTCAGAAATTCACAATCAGCCCAGTGGTATTCCCATGTAGTCCACTTCAGATCAGTCTGAACAACTCCAGCCCTCCCTTTCCTTTCAATAAAATAGGTCCATTAATGTAGCGCCCCTCACTCTCATTCTCTCCAAGGGAGTTGTATTTTTATTACTGAAAAAGTATGACATAAATACAAATTACATTTTTTCATTAGAAAACCACTTTTCATTTCAGAAAAAATTCAATTAATTATGAATAGGGTTATGCTTTCATCAGGGAGAGAAATATGTAATTTTCTTCAAGCCTCAAACACATATAATGAAATCTTTTCTCAGAATCCACTCTTAAGATGGATTTTTAAAAGTATAGACTTTATTAAAATCTCAGTTCAATTAAAATGCATTCAATTACTTTAAATCTTTATTAAAATCTCAGGTAAAATTGTACAACAGTGTAAAAGAGACTTGTACTCTTTACCAGGCAGTTAATTCTAACAAATGAACATAAAGTGCACAGTTTTGCTCTTAAAGAGGGAATCAAAAAAATAAGTTTGGGGCTTGAGGTTGGGGGTGGGGAAGCAATGGAGATACAGGTTGCTTTCTATGTTATAACTTCTGACACTGGTTTCCTTGGATCTTTCATCATAGGTCATTGTTCCTTGTGTATACGGATGTAGCATTATCTTGTGTGAGTCCCCTTGGTGGTACTACTTAGAGTATATTATTTTCCTCACCACTGTAACAAAAAAAGGCTCTATTTAAGGATTTTATTTCACTGTCTTCCTTGGATATTTTTGGTACAGTGTCCCTGATTCTTTTTCAAGGGCCGCTTGAAGATGCCATTGAAGATGAGGAAGAAGAATGTCCATCAGAGGAAACAGACATCATCTCCAAAGGAGACTTTCCATTGGAGGAAAGCTTTTCCACAGAATTTGGGCCTGAAAATCTGAGCTGTGAAGAAGTGGAATACTTTTGTAACAAAGGTAATTGTTGATGGTTCGATGTAATATGTGAGTCCACTTAAACGATTTTGTAATGTTTTAAAAAATGCATAATAGTGCTCAAACTGCTGACAGATAATTCAACCATCTGAAAACAAGTACAGATTTTTTTAAACATAAAATTTTATTTTGAGGGACACGAGTAACTCCACTGTAATAACCAGTAATTTTTTATATTGAAACAAATATTTTCATGTTGATTGGCCAATTAACTATGCACATTCTTCATGTTATTGCCCAATTAACTGTAATATATTTAATGTTGATCATTTATTCATTCATTCTTTCAACAAGAATTTATTGAATGTTAATTGTTTGCAAGGCACTAAATTAGGCATTAAATATTAGCACTGAATGAGGCAGAGAGTTCTCAACTAAGGTTCTAGCTCATTCCTTTGAAAACCGAATGCTTTAGGTGTTTAATGTTGACTTTCAACAGTGAGGATGGTGCTTTGGGGATATTGTCAAATAAAAAAAAATACACATTCTTTCTCCATTCTAGATACTTTTTTGACACATTAACAAGATAATCCAAGAAGCACTTGAGACATATCGCAAGTTATTTCCAGCCATGACTTGCAGCCAGATGGCCTTGCCAGTGACTGTGTTCTCATGGAGCATATACACTCATTTGTTTACTTTTTTCATAAGTCAGTTTAAGGTTTCTCATGATTCTTATATATTTATTTGTATTTGATTATTTTGCAAGTCTTTTATCTCCTCCTGCACCAATGTACAGTTTTCACAAATGTTTGGATCACTTCCTTGGTTTAGAACAGCTGCTTTTGCAGAGGGCTTGACTGGAAGTGTATGTCTGTTTCTGTATGTCTGTGTTTGTGTATGCACCATTTTTATTCAGACATGTTTGTTTCTTAGGCAGATAAATATAATAAAGTGGATTTTTTGTATGTGTGTATGTTTGAATATGTTAATCAGACTTCATAGTCTCAAATCAAGAATGCCATTGTAGCTTCTCAAAAAAATGTCAATTCACATATCTTGGTGGCCATGTATGTATTTAATCATTAAAAGTTCCAGTATTATTTTCTCTTGTTGATGGTGTCAACAAAAAATGTCAGAAGCAAAAGATGTCAGTCAGCTCCCATCCCTGTCGTCAGTAGAACCCCAGGCCCTAAAACTGTGGAAACAGAATGGCACCTGGACACACTGAAATTCAAAAAAATCTCCTTAACCATGTAGACCTCAAGATGACTTGTAGCATGGTCCTTGTCTTCTACATCAGAGATTTTTAATTGAAAATTAGAAAAGTATTAACAAAATAGGCTTTTTTTTTCCTAGTGTTGACTCAGATTTCAAGCCAAATTAATATTTTCCTTAGTTGCTAGAACCATTTATTGATGATATGTAGCTATGGCAATAAATCTAAGCTGGCTGGAGATGGGTATTTTTTAAATTTATGTTTGAAGACATCTCAATTTTTTTTCTTATTAGGAAATACATCCTTTTGTGCATTGTAGAAGACCTACCTTATGTTGCGATATTGCAATAAAGAGAGGAACTGAGAGTTAGAAGGTGGATAAAAGAGTTAATGTATGGATTCATACCTTTTGTCAATTTAATTCATCCAGGAAGGCAGTATGATAGGTATTACTGTATGAATTGCAAATTTTGGGACGATCTCTGGTTAAGGGCTATATTTAATGAAAGAGTAAATAACCCCAAGTTTTAAGGTAGTAATTTCCTGGGAGAAAATAGATTTATGGCAAATGCTTAAATGATGATGTAACTGTGGTCTTAGGACAGTCACTCCAGCTGTACTAACCAGAGTCCTGACTCATGAAAAATAATGACAGGCCTTTAGGAACTAAGAAAAAACATTAAATTACAATTGTTCTGAACAGGATTCAGTAGATATTATTATTAATTATTTTATAAACAGTTGGAAAAATGTTTAATGTCAGATGTACGTAAAATAATACTTAGTATAGGATATAGAGACCATATTACATAATATATAACCTACATGTATTATAAGATAATTCTGTAATGTTTAGTTTGAAAGTAGAAGGTCATAATGGGTGGGAATAATAATTCTTATTTTCTTTTCTTTTTTTTTTTTTTGAGACGGAGTCTCACTCTGTCACCCAGGCTGGAGTGCAGTGGCCAGATCTCAGCTCACTGCAAGCTCTGCCTCCCGGGTTTATGCCATTCTCCTGCCTCAGCCTCCCGAGTAGCTGGGACTACAGGCACCCACCACCTCGCCCAGCTGGGTTTTTTTGTATTTTTTAGTAGAGACGGGGTTTCACTGTGTTAGCCAGGATGGTCTCGATCTCCTGACCTCGTGATCCGCCCATCTCGGCCTCCCAAAGTGCTGGAATTACAGGCTTGAGCAACCGCGCCCGGCCTAATTCTTATTTTCACATGATATTTGTCAGGATAAATAGCAATATTACTATTGATAGGAAAATAATTTCATTGTTTTACTCTCACAGAATGTATGACCAGGGAATTCCCACTGAAGTCAGTTGGAACTGGTACAAAGGAAAGACAACTCTTTGATAGATTTTTCATCCCTTGAGGTCATGCAAGGAATGCTATCCATTCTTCACTTAAGGTGATTAGCTACAATGGAAAGAGAATATTTTCTCTCCGGAAAATCAGAAACTAATCTTTCTGTTGAAATTCTCAATTTTTCTCAGTGACACATAATTATATTTTATTGCCAATTGTGAGGAAGAGGACAGATTAGCAATTGAAAGAGTAGAAGTGACCAGGTCGGTGACTCACGCCTGTAATCCTAGCACTTTGGGAGGCCAAGGCAGGTGGATCATCTGAGATCAGGAGTTTGAAACCAGCCTGGCCAACATGGCAAAACCCCATCTCTGCTAAAAATACGAAAATTAGCCGGGTGTGGTGGCACACGCCTATAATCTCAGCTCTTGGGAGGCTGAGACAGGAGAATTGCTTGAACCCGGAAGGCGGAGGTTGCAGTGAGCTAAGATCGTGCCATCACACTCCAGCCTGTGTGACAGGAGCGAGACTCCATCTCAAAAAAAAAAAAAAAAAAAAAAAAAAACTAGAAGTATTTAACTGGTTAATAATGCCACTGTCATTACTGGAAAAGCAAATAAGACATGTTCCTCTGAAGAAAAATATTTTTAGGCCGGGCATGATGACTGACGCCTGTAATCCCAGCACTTTGGGAGGCTGAGGTGGGAACATCACCTGAGGTCAGGAGTTTGAGACCATCCTGGCCACTGTGGCAAAACCCCATCTCTACTAAAAATACAAAAATTAACTGGGTGTGGTGGTGGTGCCTGTAGTCCCAGCTACTCGGGAGGCTGAAGCAGGGAGAATTGCTTGAACCCAGGAGGCAGTGGAGGTTACAGACAGCCGAGATTGAGCCACTGCACACCTGCCTGGGTGACAGAGCAAGACTCCATCTCAAAAAGAAAATAGTAATAGTAATAATAATAATAATATATTGGATTCATTAATGAAACATACTTTTTGTGCATAGTTTAAATCATTTATGACAATTTAAAAATTGTTGATACTTACTAGAAAAGGAATTGGATTATTTGGAAAGTTTCTTGGTCTAAAGGCTAACCATGATCAAAATTTACCCGTGACCTACTTACTTATGTGGGTCCCAAGCATAAATATTTTGTACATTGAATGTTTTTTTTTCTGTTAAACAAAGGATAGCTTGAAAGTTCAGATCAAAAAATGTGGCCAGAAGGTCTAAGTTCTCTAAACAAGATATTTTGACACATTATCAGGGGAGCATGCTGAGGATACACATAGAGTTACTACATATTTTTAGTCATATTTTAGCAACTGAATTTTGTATAAAACCAATCATATGTTATCATAACTTTTTTAAAGAAAAAGAAAAACTTTGTACATTTCTGAAGACATAGCTTATCATAAAGTTTCTACTTCCTTTTGAAATTGAGCATCTATATTATACAAGATATTTTCAGTGATTAACTAAAATTATAGTTCTTCAATGGCTCTTATTATTGTAATACTTTTCTCAGTTCCACACTGATATTATCTATGTTTTGTTGAAGGGCAAGTTTTCTACAAGTCTCAAAGTTGCGTTTACTAATATTAGTAAACTTTCTAGTCATTATAAACCATGTGATTAAGTAAAACCCAAATCACTCGTATAATGTAAGATTCCACAGAATGTCCAAGATTGTTGGTCAGAATTTTATGTTAAAGTTAATGTATAAAATTCTTAATTATATAAATCCATCTCAGAGATACCCTTGTTATAGTTGCATGCTTAAAATTTGAACCTGGCAATTCTATTGGCGTTTCCTGTGTCTCTTTTTATTTTAGATTAGTTGCATATTTCATATTCCTATTTTTCATTTCAAAGAAATGAAAAGAACTATGTTTATAAAAAGATGCTACTTGAAATTTACTTTGATACCTTTAGATTTTAAACATTTTAGCAAAATATAAAGCAATGCTTTCAATTTACATTGTCTTCTTTTGTTTATGAGTTTAGATTACATGGCATCTTGCCTTACAGTATCTCTGGGAGGAAGGAAACAAGCAAGATTATTTCCTTGAATTTATAAATGATGAAGACATCAAGACTCAGTCCATAAGTGCTATATATTTCCTGTGGTACTGAATTTTTTGATTCAGTTATTTTGTCTGCCTTTCTTCTGGTTTATGTGCCCCGACGTGGAAGTACATCAATGTATTTGTAGAACTAAGCAAATCAATATGAACTGAAATATATGTGGTCTGGAAAGCAACCTTGGGAGTTTAGTTATGTCACTATTGGCAGGTGGGAACACCTATATATGAGCAATTCTTGGGTAAACTCAAAGACAGTGAGTTTCAGAGTGGGGTTGGCATGGAGCAGTTCTAATTAATAATTGTAAAGTGAAATAAACATGTTTTGGGATAAATTCCAGGAGAATGTCACAAAATATGTGAACATGAAGAATCAGGTCAGTGTCACTGGATGCTAGTAGAATGTAATGCTATTTAAAAAAAGATAACTCAGGTGAGGGAGGTGAGGGATAAAAAACTACACACTGGGAACAGTGTGCACTGCTCAAGTGAGGAGTGCACCAAAATCTCAGAAATCACCACTGAAGAATTTATTCATGTAACCAAAAACCACCTGTACCCCCAAAACCTATTGAATTACAAACAACAAAGATAACCCCCAAGAAACTACATGTACGTGAACTTTGAATTATCTACAATGATTATCCAGGAAAGTTAAAGAGGGTCCTTACAAATTGTTGACTGATGTTATGATTTTAAAACAAAGGCCAGAATGGAAAATGATGCTATCAAAGTTGCTTTGGGAAGACGAAAAATCTTTATGCCTCGTCCTTGCATCTAGATATGGAGAACGGTCAGAGACATACTTGTGTGTAGTTAATGCCCCAGAAAAATGGACTGAAATTAGCGCTCTTCAGTTTGGAAATATTAGGGCTAAAAAGAGGGGTCGTGATGGAAATACATAAAGTAAGGAAAGATACATGGTGTAACAATGGAAATTCTCACTGCATTCAAAAAGAGTCCACATACTGTGCAGAAAACAAAGGTTATTTTAAAGATTCTTTAACATAAAAAATGTAAAGCATACTAAAGAAAATAGAATAAAAACCTGGGTTATTCACACTTGGATTTAATGTTAGCCCTAGAAGTAATTAATACCAATCAAAAGCAAACATATCAGCTACTTAATAGGACTGTCAGAAACTTTCACTTATGTTCACTAGATCAAATTCAATACAACTCAACCCTTATATTAAGTAAGCATCTGCTTTTTGCCAGACCTTCTTCTCAGAGCTGGGATACAGCTTTAGACAAAAGTCAGTCCCCACTCTCAGGAGGAGAGAGAGAGAGGCAATAAACAATTGAATCACATTTTATAATGTTAGGTGAGATAGAGGAACATGAGGAAAAATAAAACAGGCAAAGTTGGTAGGGCGAAATAGCGTGCACACACATGCTATTTCATAGAGTGATGGGGAAGGTGAACTTTGATTACAGACTTGAGAGAAAGGAATGAGCTTCCAGTACTGAGTCAAGTCTGTAATACCTATGAGGTTAGTGTTGTAGGAAGCCAGAAGAGGACAGCAGAGAGCTGGGGAGCAGAAGAGGCAGTGTCACACCTGTAGAACTCGCTGCTCTTGGAATCTGTTGGATTCCCACCATTATGGAAGCCTTCGGGAACAGAACTGTGGAAAGAAACTATAGTGTGTGAGCCACAGAAGAGAGTTGAGGTAAGACTGGGAGACGAGACATGGCCACGACACAGTTTGTATATGCCTGGAGAAGAAAGGCCTGAAGAAAGGAAAGGTTAAGCAGGAAATTGAAACAGGTAAAATGGGAAAGCTGTCAGGGGATACAGATAACCCCAATCAGAATTATCCCTGTAGCCAAGGACTTGATGAGACTCCATCTGTAGCTCATTAATGTGGTTTCCAGAACAGCAGTTTGGGGGTGTTTGAGGATGATATGAGTCACTTTGTTCCCTTCCACAGTAGCAGAGTTGGGTTTGTGTTTTCTGTCTTTCCACATTGTTGAATTAGAAAGATTGAGGGGCAGAGAAGTAGAACCAGTTTCGTCATTGTACTCAACTTCTTCTGCCAATAGGCTGCCAGGCTCATTGAAATGTTTCCCCCCTCCTCCCATCCTCCTTTCTTTCTGTTGGTTCCTGTAGTTTTGTGGCTTTGTTTAAAGATTAAGAAATAACAGAGGAAAAGCCATATTCCTCCTTGTTACTTGTAACAAATCTAAGTTGAGGTTATTGGCATTAATCCCTCCCTGCCCCTGGTGCCTGAATGTTAAGGTAAAGCAACAAAAGTTTATCTAGAGTCTTAACGAAAAGAATTTTTTTAAACTGTATATTTATGCAGTTTTGGTTGTGGGAGTAGTAACCGTTGTTTTTCATTTGATCCCATGTCAAACATCATGGTATTTTGTTTCCTCGTTTCTTATGTTCATTTTATTATTATTTTTAGTTCAGAAAGTCTATTTCACTATATTTTATAAACCCTTTCAATGAACATGCTTTCTTTCCTTCTTGGTTATGCCTTTAATGACATGTTTTTGCCTCCTCTGATGCTTGAGTAACTGGAATCAGAATCTGCATAAGACAGCTCTACCATAATCACTTTGAGTTCAATAAGGAAGGGGACCTTTACAGGCAACTTTTTTCCTTTTTTCTTAACGGGATTAAGAAGCTCAGCTCTTTAAACTCTTGCATATAACATTGACATTTCCAGGGTGTGTTTGGACCAGGGAGTTCAAAGAGAAAGAATAAAAAGGAAAAGCCAATATGACTTTGTTTTTTACCTTGCTGGAGGAACTGTTTGTGCAAATCGCCTATAAGCTTATTGACCTGAATCTTTGACTCCTTGTTTTCTCTGGATTTGGCTGGAGTGGAGACACTGATGGAGCACTGATAGGGCTGATTGAACAGCCCCCAGCTTTGCTTGGCAGGAACCTCCCTTCCCTTCTCCGCCACCTCCCCCTCCCTCCAAATGACATTATTGTTCCTTGGCAGAGCCTCTGTTTTCCTGGATTCAGTACTTCTTTTTCCTGAAATTTATTTTAAAATCATTAACTTTTTCTTAGGTAAATCATCTAGCAATGCAAAATGAGAAGTAATACTTTTTAGAATGCAAACATAGAGGTTAATAGTGTCCTATAGGCCAGGTAGTGGCTCACCCTGTAATCCCAGCACTTTGGGAGGCCAAGGCTAGCAGATCACCAGGTCAGGAATTCGAGACCAGCCTGGCCAACATGGTGAAACCCCATCTCTAAAAATGCAAAAATTAGCTGGGCGCAGTGTGTGTGCCTGTAGTCCCAGCTACTCGGGAAGTTGAGGCAGGAGAATCGCTTGAACACGGGAAGTGGAGGTTGCCATGAGCCGAGATCGCGCCATTGCACTCCAGCCTGGGCGACAGAGTGAGACTCCATCTCAAAAAAAAAAAAAAAAAAAAAAAAAAAAAAAAAAAAAAAAAAATTAGTGTCCTGTAAGTGCTTTTATCTCATGAGATTGAAAAAATGTATACCTTATGACATTGTGGTATCACTCTTTTGTAGCCATCTTAAAAGTCCCAAAACATAGTTTTTATTTGGAATGAGACTGATTTTTTAAAAAACCACAATTGTTGGAAAAATGGGAAAGCATGTGAAGGAACTCTGTTCTTATAAGAGTAAACACTTTCTTGGTTTTGATGGAATCGGAAGGTATAAAAATTTGCTTCATGACTCAGTGTTCTGTGTAAGGATGAGATAAAGCTTTGTCTACTTACCTCATCTCTCATTTCAGATATATCATCATAATTGCAACCAAATTAAAGTGATTAATTTTTATACAATGTTTGAAATGACCCACGGTCATTTATGTGAGTAACATATGATAATATGTACTACTGTTTAGCATATGACAAACTAAATTCATTGTTCTTTCTGTGAGCTGACCAACAGATCTCAACTGTGCAGTCTGCTAAAGGTATTTTTGAGGCGTATTAAACTTGATAAAAAGCTCTTAATCTTCTCACATAAATGTAGATTTTCTTATTAGTATGTAAAATTTTTCACAATGCTTTTGTTATCATTTGAGAAGCAACAGGCAATATTAAAGCATTTGTCCATCCATTACCTGATGGGATATCTTTATCTCTGGTAGGCCTAAACATAGACTGTGTAATGGGAAATGTAGAAAGCTGTGGTGTGATGAATTTAATTATAGTAATAAACTCAGCCACTTTTTTGTTGTTCTTAAAAGGTCAAGTAAAAATAACTGAATGTGTTGCACCAATAAAGTAAATACTGATAAAGGATGCAGATTGCTGTTTCAGCTTCTTTTTTTTTGTCATTCAGTGAGATTCCAGAGATTGGCATTAGGGCTATGTGCCAATTATAATAATTTTAATAATGGTAATAACAACGCTCATTTGCTGACTGCTCCTGAAAGTCAGACATCTGCCTGTATATGTATCATCTCTAATCAACTTACTGTCCTACACGGTAGATGCTGTTTTCACCTGTGACTTCCAGAGGCTCAGCAACTTGGCCAAAGTCAACAAAACTACTAAAGACTAACACAGAATTAAAACTTGCATTACTGGTCCTTAATAAAAATAGAGAACTAATTTTGCTTCCTGATGTCCACTGTTATATAACTCTTGTAGAAGGAAGGAGAGGAAAACATCTGAAGAAAGTTGGATATATGAAGTATAAAGCTCACTTTTCAAGGTATTTTACTGGGCATTTTCTGTTAAACACTAATTGTACATGCTGTGTCAGTCAAAAATAAGGGTGGTTACAAAACCAAATAAAGAAAAAGGCTAACCTAAGTAAATTAGGGATGTTCTTAAAATATTTCTATCTTTTGGTACTTCTTGAAAGACTCTGTCAATATAAACCATTTTGCCATAAGTGGAGTTGGGATTTTGATATAATGTAAGGGGCTATATTGAAAGCACGTTAGTCTCATTATACTAACTGAAAATTATATTGCCTTGTTTTAAAGATATGCAATAAGCTACAGGTTCTCACTGCCTGTTTCTTATGATGTTGCTTTCAGGTAATTTAAAAGAGTGAGGACACACCAAAATGTGTGTATTTGGGCAGAAGCCAGTAATAAATGGCAGGAATGTTTACAAATCTATCAAAACTATTTGGATAAGAACTTCAGCCTTGTAGAAATGTTTGCAAAGTGAACTCTTTAAAATAGTTTGACCTCAACACAAAATAAGACTAAATAAAAAACGAAGAAAGGAAGGAAGGAAGAGGGGAAAAGGGCATTGTTTGCAGGGAAAGCTCTGGGCACTGTGAAAACTTTTCACTTTTCTGAAGGAAATGCAGTACAACAGATGGTAAGAGTGGAAGTGAGATAAACATAGGAACTGGAAAAGTAAGCAATGCATTCTAACAGGTTCTATATCAAAGATCTGGAGAAGTAGAAAGATTAGACAAGGAACTGTTCTGAAACTTGACAGTGGCTGTATCTTAACAAGTCTTAGCACATAGCAGAGATGGAAAGTGGAATTGCACAGACAGTAGGCTGTGATTATATTTTTTCTGACAGAAAGGAAGGTCTCTTTAAGGATTATTTTTAATGATATAAATTTACCAAGCTGGAAATCTGTCATATAGATATAGAAAACACTTTGCTTTCTACGTATTTAACAATGCGATTTGATGTAATTTCTATTGTTGCTATATGATTAGCTCAAGGCGGTATATTTTAGGTCTTAGGTAAATCATAATTTTTTTCAATGCAAATTATGGCCCAGGCAAGTTAACCAATACTGAGAACCTATGTTACCTGTTTCTCGTAAGCATGGATATGTATGTGTGACCATATGTGATCCTGCTTGTATAGAGGCAGAAAGATGACTACATAAATAATTTTCTCATTTCTTAAAGATACAGTGATCTAAGAAAGGAAAGAAAACGTGCACAAGATAGACAAGGAAATATATATAAATATATATATATATATATATGTAGAATAGTGTTAAACTTGGGCTGATTAAGGAAGCAATGCATTCACTCCCAAGCTTCCTTATGGTAATGTGCATCATTCTAATGTGGAAACCATTCACCAGCACGCATCTGCCTCATTTAATCTGTGCATTCTGTACTCCTATATTCTGTATTGGTGGCTGACTCCTAAAGGGAATACCAAAATGCAATAACCTTTAACGAGAAACAATTCTACAAAAATGCAAAATGATACAAAAAAAATGGACAGGAAAAGTAGCTTATATGCTAAGGAAAACCCAATTCACATGTGTTTTCTCTACAATATTGGCAGTTGTGTTGGGTGACTTTTAAGATGCCCCTAAAAATATCAAATTACTAATAAAAGGAATGCATTTTGATAAAGTATGTAGTGTGCATCTTATTTTCACACTTAACGCTGTCAAATATATTAGATCTATTCATTCTCCTTTTTAGTTTATTTCACAATTGTTTAATTATTTTTCTATCAAATGATAGACCTAGTACAGTTCAAAACAGTGTGGGACAATTCTGAAACTTGGATAATTCAAATAAATATTAAGTGTTGCTTCAAAATTCTGAGGCTTGTTTGACAGGGGTTTCTGAACACCTGAGCACTGGGGCAGTACCGTTTATCTGAGAAAGATAGTTCTGACCTTTACTGTGGTTACTATGAGGTTAATGAAGCTTAAACTTCAGAACTCCTCACTTGGACAGATTCCTCCCAAGGCCCTGCACCTAATTTTGTAAGTGGGACTTTGAATTCTCTTTCTTGAGGAGGCCCCCTGAATTGTGTAAGCTTTGGTTTCCACCAAGCCTGAATCAACCCCTTTTAGTACCTGTAAGTATTAGTGATCTTCAAAGGAGACAACCAGGATCAAGAATGTTAAGTTTGTTTTCAACTTCCTAATTTGTTGGAAAACCAAACAGATTCACAAAAAGAGTTTGTATTTATATTAGATACCTGAATTCCAAATCTATTATCATTACAGGGTAGTTACCCTTTGCCTAAAGAGACCACAGATACTCATGAAAAGCCTGATTTTGAAAGTGCTATGCTAAAAAATGAAGAGAGAGGGAAAGAATGTCTACATTTCTGAAACTCTGGAAAATGCTGTGGGTACTATCTATGTTTTTCTGGTGTTATCAGCAGCCAAGAACCTGTTGCTGGCACTAAGGGAGGAGATGCTGTTGGGAGACCTTGTAGTAAAAATAGTCTGAATGCGTCTTGTGATAACTTATTTAGGACTGTCTCTGGTGTTGGAAGCTAGATGTGCATCTGAGTTAGAAGGAGACTGATGGGACCTAGAATATTCTTTTTTTCCCCAGAGATGTGGAAACTCTGTTAGGATTAGATGCAACTGTAACAGTAGGTTCCCAGAAGTGGCCACAGGACTCTTTGGCTTGCATCCCATTGTCCACAACTTTTTTTCTTTTTTTTGAGATGGAGTCTCGCAATGTCACTCAGGCTGGAGTGCAATGGTACAATCTCGGCTCAGTGCAACCTCTGTCTCCCGAGTTCAAGCGATTCTCCTGCCTCAGCCTCCTGAGTGACTGGGACTACAGGTGCCCGCCATTATGCCTGTATAATTTTTTTTTTTTTTTTTTTGTATTTTTAGTGGATACTGGGTTTCACCATGTTAGTCAGGCTGGTCTCAAACTCCTGACCTCAGGTGACCTGCCCACCTCGGCTTCCCAAAGTGCTGGGATTACAGGCATGAACCACCACACCTGGCCCACAACTTATTTTTATGGTATGGTCCATGCTAAAAGAGAAGCCTCTGTTTTGTTGTCAGGTGGTCATATGCCCAACTCTAAATTATGTTACTATGGAGGGTTTTCAGTTTATGTAAAATGCATAGCTTTTATTTGCTTTGCTTGGTTATTAGAATAATTAATGAATGAATGCATAATGGCAGTCAGTGCATTCAACATTCATGTGTTAGCTTATCCAGTAAGTATTTATTGAACACCTGCTATGTCAGACATGTGAGACATGCTGTGGATACAGTGGTAAGTAAAGACAGGCAAGGTCCTGGATATCGCAGAATTTACCTTATAGTGAGGAGGCAGACGTTAATAAAATAATCACGCAAATGATTCAGGGTGGTTTGATCTAGTGAGGAAGGTCAGAGAAAATGTCTGTAAGAATGTGACACTTGGCCAGGAATGGTGGCTCACACCTGTAATTCCAGCACTTTGGGAGGCCAAGGTGGGAGGATTGCTTGAGCCCAGGAGTTTGACACCAGGTTGTCAACATAGGGAGACCTCATCTCTATAAAGAATGAAAAATAGAAAACCTGGTGGGGCATCGTGGTACATACCTGTGGTCCCAGCTACTTGGGAGGCTGAAGTAGAAGAGTTGCTTGGGCCTGGGAGTTTGAGGCCACAGTGAGCCGTGATAGTACCATAACACTGTCCAGACTGGATGATAGAGCAAGACCCTGTCTCACAAAAAAAAAAAAAGAATGTGACACTTAAGCTGGAATAGAAGTTGGGGAGGCATTAACTAGGCGAAAAGAAGTCATAGGGTTTCAGGTAGAGGGAACAGCATGTGAGCGACACCAGCCTGGTGAGCATGCAAGGAGAGCAATAGAGACGGGTGTGAGTTGGACCAGAGAGATCAGGAAGGACAACGATCATAAGGCTAAGGACAGGAAATAGTAGAGATGAAGCATAAAGAGGAAGATAAATATTCTGAAAGCTGAAATATGAAATTGCAAATCTGAGCTTTCCGTAAGCCATAGTAGAGAGAGAAAATGAAAGAGGAAGATAATTCCAGTGATGAAGTGGGAAGAAAAAACAGGATTTGTTAGGAGAAAGAAATGTTAGCCCTTATTTGTGAGCTCTGAGAGTCATTCGTCATTAGAGTGTTTGAATTAGTGTTATATAAAGGGCATTCAGATAAGGAACGATGCCTTTGTTAGGCCTAGAATATGCATTCTCTATTGGCTACTTCTCCAGCCTTTGCATTTTGAATGTGTGACTTAAAGTCCTATTTCACAATACAATGGAACACTTTGATAATGAGTGATTGCTTACGAATAATATTCTTAAATAAACACAGAGGCAGACAAACAGAAGAGATAGTGGTTTCTTACTGGCAGAACAATATAATTGTGATTGGGTTATAGTACAGAATATCCTCATTTAGAGACCATAAGATGTTACTGTGTCTCTTCTTTGGAACAAGAAATGCCGTAGGTATTTAGAATCTTCTTCTGATGGGAATGACATTAGTTACAGTGAGACTTTTTGAAGGGAAGGTAGAGGAAGGGATAATAAGAAAAAATATTTAAATATAAACTTTGAAATATACATTTTAGAAACATTGTTTAAAATAGAATGTTGGACGGGGTGCAGTGGCTCATGCCTGTAATCCCAGCACTTTGGGAGGCTGCAGCAGGAGGATCACTTGAGGCCAGGAGTTTGAGACCAGCCTGGACAACATAGTGAGATACTCATATCTACAAAACATAAACATAATTAAGTGGGCATGGTGGCTTGGGCCTATTGTTCTAGCTACCTGAGGCTGAGGCAGGAGGATTGCTTGAGCCCAAGAGTCCAAGGTTACAGTGAACTGATTGCATTGCTGCACTCCAGCTTTGGCAAGACTCTGACTCAAAAGAAAAAAAAATAGAATGCCTTGTTTTCCCACACTTGCTTATGTATCTCACCCTTTCATGTGCTCGTTGAGAGAAATAATGAGGAATAAAATTATCAAAAGACAATACTGATTAAAACTTGCCTTATTTTATCTCATGTGGACATTTCCCTTATGCATCAAATCTTCAATGAACTTAAACTTTGAGTAAAACTCTTTTCATATGGAGGATAATATTGATAGCAGGGATAAATACTCAGTACTGTATTCAATAATTCACTGTTCTTTCTTCCTCAGTTATCAGTACTTCAATTGTGACTTTTACATGATATCGGTAAACATAAACATTAGTGTTTTCAATATTTTCCCGTTACTAGCTATGATGATACACTACAAATGACAGTAGTCATGCATTAACTATAGAAATTGAGTCTGGGCGTGGTGGCTCGCGTCTGTAATCCCAGCACTTTGGGAGGCCGAGGCGGGTGGATCACGAGGTCCGGAGATCGAGACCATCCTGGCTAACATGGTGAAACCCCGTCTCTACTAAAACACAAAAATTAGCCAGGCGTGGTGGCAGGCACCTGTAATCCAGCTACTCAAAAGAAATTGAGTTTCTTCTCAGCATGACAGTGTTAGCCCTGGACCACTGTTATCAACTGTTTCAGGATTGTTTCCTCATCTACATTCCTCAAATGTGTAGCCAAATAAATGTGGGTTCTAGTCTTTTGATCTGCCTAATCTTTCATATTAAGGAATCTGAAACTACTGTCAAAATAATATTTTGTCAGATAGGAAAGCCCCAAATAGGTTACAAAGAAGTCACATGCTTTTTAAAAAATAATTGTATACTGAATATAACTGGGTAGTTACCCAGAAGATAGCAAAACTCTACATTTTATTATACGTAAGTAGTAAGTCAAAGGTAGATCTGAGTTAGAAAACAGGATAGGAATCCACAAACATAATGGACATAATGGATCTGTTCTTTTCAAACAGTTGAAATGCTTTCTTTCTTTCTTTCTTTTTTTTTTTTTTTTTTTTTTTTTTTTTTTTTTTAGGTATTGCCATAAAGGGGACAGCTGCATGTTTTTATTTTTGTTCCTGGAGATTAGAATCATGTCTATAATTTGGTAACATAGAGTTAATTTAACATGACATTTCTGTTTGGATAATCTATAACCAAACAATTGTTTTAAGCTAGACAATATTGTGAGGCTATTAGGCAAAGCAAACATAAACTGAATCTTAAACTTTAATGTCCTCGCCCTTCAGTATGAGCTGCAGTTTTCTGTTTTTGACTGTTACAGTCCTTTAACCAAAGCTATCTTGTCTGATGATAAAACCATAAGTGTATGAAGCTCACACATTTTTCATCTCTTTTATGACCTTATCTTTCATGAGCTTCTTCTGTGAAGGTATCCTAACTATAGGAAGCACCTGGAAAACATATGTGATATCTATTCTCTGATAAGCAGTTGTGAACAAGAAAGTAGATCTGTCACTTCTGAACTGTTCATTGTTAAAAAATACTTTGATGATTTAGCTGATTGCAAAATACATTATAGGGATGACTAACAGCTACAGTAACACTCCTAGTCAAGAAAGTTCAATAGTTATATTGTACAAGAATTTCTATAAGAGGTTAATATTGATAGGAACTACATGGATTAAAAGAGCAAGGTTGAGAAGGGCTGTTTGCTTGCATGACTGCTTTCAAACACTGCTGCTATTCTGTGCTGAAAAAGTGACTGTCTCAGAATGTGGCAAATCTTTAATTTCTACAGAAGTATTTAACTTTCAGTGAAAAGGTGTTTGTTTGCGATTTTTAAATTATTTTTGCCTGGCGAGTGGAGCCAATGCTTCTACCACCTTACCAACAATACCTAATATGGTATTTAAAGATCCTGTTTCATGTGTTTCAAAGACTATATTCAAGTGCATTTCCCCGAGCCATTTATGCTATGCATTATATTGCTCAATAACACCTTCAATTTCCTCCTATAGGACTCTCATTGATTCTGAAACCTAGACTAAGAAAAATGGAAAGGCCCGCAGAATACGTATGATACCTTTTAAAAGAGTAACAAAAGAGTTTAATTTTGTGATGGAAAACCATTAACTCCATAGCCATAATTTTAGAAATATTATAGATTTTGTTACTGCTTGACATTTATTCCATTTCATCATTTTATGAATTGGTCGCTGGATATATATAGTGGTTATCCCATTAAATATGTTTGTGCTTTGCTGAAAATACACTGATTTCTGTTTAAAAGTATATGAATAAAATAAAATCTAGAAAAGTAACAATGAATGGTGTCAAATGAGTGTGCCTAGCTCTTCTTCCTGTAATTCTCTTCTTGGCATCTTTTTTTTCTGTCTTCTTTCCTTTTCCTACCAACCACATGAGCTCGTTGAAGCAGAGTCTTAAGCATTAACAAGCTTGTCCTTATTATCTTGCTATTAAGTGATCATTCCAGTTTTCCTAAGCCTATCTAGAGTAGGCTGATTTCAAAAAAGCCATAGAATCCAAAAATGGATAGAAGTAAAAAAAAAAAAAGTTGTCCCAGTAAAGTCAATTTCAGTTAAAATCAGGAAGAAGCTTGGGTTAAATATCAAAATAAAGTCATATTTTATAAGCTTTTTCATGGAATAAATATATTGGAAGGGGAAAGAAGTCTCCTCGTGAGAATAAAATAGTTTGCTTAAAAGTAATTCAGAGTCTTCATATGTGATTAAATATTTTTAATCACTTATTTTTCATCTAGTAACAAAGGCATTAAAAAAATGAATTATGTCAAAACATTACCATAAAATGAGAACTAGTTTTCTGAGATAAAGTTAGAAGATGAAGGATCTAAAAGTTGGAAAATTATGACATTTTATTTATTAAATAGAAAGAATGTGCTGAAAGCAATTAATTAGCAAATGTAATGATATTGCTGTAAGTTATGGTAAAAAGAATGAAACTAAAATCTAATTTTTTAACTGGTCAATGAGCAATGGTAATTGATTAACATTTGTATGTAGTTGATTTTACTAAGTGCCAAGTAAAATAGTAAACCTTAGGGACAAAATAATGCTTATGAAGATTAAATCGGTAAAACATTTTATTTTAATATGCAAGCGGCTGGACACAGTGGCTCACGCCTGTAATCCCAGCACTTTGGGAGGCCGAAGCAGGTGGGTCACCTGAGGTTGGGAGTTCGAGACCAGCCTGAGCAACATGGAGAAACCATCTCTACTAAAAATACAAAATTGATCGGGCATGGTGGTTCATGCCTGTGGTCCCAGCTACTTGGGAAGGCTGAGGCAGGAGAATCACTTGAACTTGTGAGGAGGAGGCTGTGGTGAGCCGAGATTGAGCCATTGCACTCCAGCCTGGGCAACAAGAGCGAAACTCAGTCTCAAAAAAAAAAAAAAAAAAAAAAAAAATTATGCAAGCACAATGAAGAAATGGGGCTTAAATATGATAAGGAGAAAGCAGCTGTCAGATCACATCTTGCTATCTCTGTTGCTTGCCATGTAGTTGACTTTGACGGTAATGTCCTAATAAGTTAGGGGCATGGTCTTTGGAGTCAGACTAACTTGGCATCAAATCCTGGTTCTGCCACTTACTAGCAGTGTGCCTGGGCATCTTTCCACATCTCTCCCCCTTGGTTTATTTTTCTGAACTGTAGGAATATTAACACATGGCAGAGCTGTTGATGTGGTGTTTATAAAGCATTTAGCAATATACCTAGTGCTGAGTAGTGCTTGACAGACAGTAGCCATGTTTAGATTTAATATAGAATCTGATCTTGATGACATGATCTATACCTTATGCATCTTTATGATTTCAGTATTTTGCATATAGCAGATGTTGAAATGAATATAAATTAAATTCTGATCCATTCTGTTTTCAACATCTAAATTTATCATTTCGTATGAGATTCTTTTGTTTTAGTCATCTTTCTTTTTTTATTTGCATTCTTCCTTTAAAAAATATGATTAAATAATTAGACAGAAAGTTTAAATTATTCTTTCCTCTCCAAATTTTTTTATTAATGTGATATATATTGCATACACCTTACCTAGTTTTATAAGTAGCTTAAAAGAGGTGCAAACTATAATTTATTTTGAGCTGTTAAATGTGTATACTTAACTACTTTTGTAGTGCTTCTTTAAATACTCTGCAATACTTATTCTCAATATCTAATTAATGCATGAAACAAATTGGAGCAAATCATTCAATGAATCTAGGTTATCATTATTGAGTATTACTACCAAGTTGAAATTTAACTCTACAGTTCTTATTTGGCAGTTAAGTGATATTTAATGAAAGTTTTTTAATCATATGAAACTACTAGTTCAATCAACCCCTTAATAGGTTGAATTACAATATTTTCATCTTGCCATTTTCTTTTTCTATCAGATATTGGATGAGAATGATCAGGGGTAAATTTGGAATATATGCATGAAGGAAAGGACTTCACTAAGTCAGCCATTAGACAGTTGAAGTATTTTTCAAACTATTTATTTAGCATCTTAAAACGTCTTCTGGATTATACTCTTACATCATTGAACTATCTGGTTTCACCACCTTCAAGCTGCCATGTTTCCTGCACAATAACTTAATTACCATAATCTTTTTCCTATGGGATTCTTGGGGAAGGTGGCTACCACTTTTAATCTTAAAAATTGTTTCTGGCTGGGAGTGGTGGCTCACACCTGTAATCCCAACACTTTGAGAGGCCCAGGCAAGTGGATCACCAGAGGTCAGGAGTTTGTGACCAGCCTGGCTAACATAGTGAAACCCTGTCTCTACTGAAAATACAAAAATTAGATAGGCATGGTGGTGTGCACCTGTAATCCCAGCTACTCAGGAGGCTGAGGCAGGACGATCACTTGAACCCAGAGAGCGGAGGTTGCAGTGAGCCGAGATTGTGCCACTGCACTCCAGCCTGGGTTGCAGAGTGAGACTCTGTCTCCCAAAAAAAAAAAAAAAAAGAAAAAAAAAAGTTGTTTCTAGTCATGTAGCCTCAGGATATTAAACCTACAAAATTCAGTTTCACATCTTCAAATTTTCAGATATTTATTGGTTTCTTCCTCCAAGAAACTTCTGTGGCATCAAGTCTGGGTTTGTTGTCATGCTTGTATGCTCCTGTCCCATCATGAATTTCTCCCTTCAAAGCACTTATCACACCAGCTTGCAATTCCCTATTGATCTGTCTATATTCTACACTGGTCTATATGTGATGTATGAGAGAAGTCATTTGTTTTATATTCTCAGTGCCCAGCACAGTGCCTGGCCCTCAAAAAGCTGTGTTTTAATGAACTAATAAAGAACACTTTGTATCACTTCTGTGTAACAGAGGTGAACATTTGTCAGTTCAACTGGATTATTTTCTTTAAGTTCTAATTTTTATGGTAACTTTGATAACTCGGCAATGTGTTCTTCTAGACATACTCCTTTCTATTTTTTCTCATTGTTTTTTCTTCCAAAAGTATGTAATTTGCCTAATAAAGTACGTTGGGGTAGACTCACCCATAGTCTCACAAAAATTGGGAGAGAGAATGTTTGAGACATTAGTGTTGTTACGGAATGAGTAAGGGAGAACTCAAAAGACCCAAAGTCTGACAAGGTGTGTTCATAGGAACTTAGTCAATATAGGTTGGTTACTGTATTTGTATCACAGAGTCATATCAGTCCCCCCACTGAAATACCTCCAGTGCATCTCATTGCAGTCAACATGAGGGTAGAACTCCAGAATTCATTATATGACTCCTTTTTTTTTTTTTTTTTTTTTTT
>NW_016808026.1:2190742-2229034 GCF_001698545.2 Rhinopithecus bieti
TGACCTCGTGATCCGCCCATCTCGGCCTCCCAAAGTGCTGGGATTACAGGCTTGAGCCACTGCACCCGGCTCATTATATGACTTCTTCATGGTCAGTCTCTTTCTATGCTTCTGATCTCTGAATTTCTATACTTTATGTCTTACCACTTGGAATTATTCATGAACTATCTTAATTGTAGGTTTTTATCAGTGGCTACTGCTCTCATGCATATTGCCTATTTCCCCAACTAGATTATATAGTCCTCAACAGAAAGTACTGGGTTTTTTTTCTTTTTCATATTTCTCATTGTATTTTCAAAAGTATGTGTGAGTAATGTTCATGATTGGTTGAATTTTGCATGGCACCATAGGTTTCCAACAACTCAAATGTAAAAGTAAGATGCAGGAAGGCTTACTCCTTTGTGTGAATCTAAGGACAATACAGTTAATACCTGAATATAAAATAACTTCTCTAAGTGGTTCTGCTTAGATTTTATTCTCTGTGATCTGGGCCCTTGGCTATATAATTTTTAACAGTGTGGCTTCATGGTTGCTTGTTAATGGATTGCTCTAGGATTATTATTCAGATGTTCACGGTTCTCAACTGGAGGAGAGATGTAAAGAGAAAGGATGTTTTGGAAAGAATGCCAGACTAACAATTAGGAGACTCAAATTTAATTTCTAAACTTGTACAAACCGCTGTTCTTGGTGACCTTTATGATGCCATAGCCCTACTATCCTGCTTGTTGGGGAAAGGAGATTTACATAAAACTGCTTCAGTATGCCACCCCTGTGATGTGTGGGAAGCACTTATTGCTGGAACATGAGATTTGGGGAAGTTCCTTATGCGGAAACTGATACGGTAGCTGTAAGGCCATGGATAAATTATTGACCCTATCTGTGCATCAATTTCCTGAATAGTAAGTTGATCTAATTTGGGCTACATGATTTCCAAAGTCCCCTCTGGTGCTCAAATTCCTGTGTTTCAAGACTCATAAGGAATGAGAAAAGTGCTTGGAAGGGGTGGATGCTATTTAAAAACTGTAGGGTATATTCTCTATTCTTTATCATTGGGGAGAATGACTCCTTTTGTATACATCCCTGAATTAGCTCCCAGAGTGAAACTCCATTCAGTCTGTGGAAATGTAATCAAAAGGTCACTCATCTAAGTGGTTAATAATTGTGTGGATTCTAGCCTCCATGAAAAATTAAGTGTTGGAAAGGTCAACATTTCCCCAAATTGGGCCAGGTATCCCTAGTGGCACTCAAGAAGATTAAGATGGTACACTGACATTTTATTAAATAGCCTTGAATCAATGGTAAAAAGTTGTTAAGTTTCTTATATTCTTTGTATATCAGTGAGAATGTCTCAATTTCATATTACCATTTATCACTTAAATACTCCTCTGGTACTTGCTACTCTTTCTAATACAAAGCAATGAGATAGAAATTCAGAGTCTAAATAGACATGGTAGCTATTTTTGTTGAATCTATTTTTGTGATTACTTCCTATTTTGGCATGTGACACTGATTTTCCCTTTGTAGTAATGATAAACTTTTGTTTTCATATATGTTGTTTGTTTTAAAATATATATTTTTTAAAATTTATGAAATAAGTTATTAAAAAGCGAGTCAATTTAAAGAAAGTATCACCCAAAATATTGCATACATGGTGACTGGCCCCAAATCATTAAAGTAGCATAAGAAGTTGGGAAGAAATGGAGTGTATTAATAAGAGTCCATCAGGAAACTGATGATGTGGTCACTGGGTTTAACTAAAGGGATTTTGGTGAAGGGATAGTATACAAGGTGTGGGCGGGACTAGGGAAACAAACTAGGATTGGGAAGCATCTAAGGGTTCACCGTAGTCAGAAGCTTAGCACTTCTGGTCTCAAAAGACACGAGAGAAGATGGTGATGCAGGAGCAGGAGGGCACCATAGAACAGGAGCTCTAATTCTGCGATACAGTCACTGTTAGCAACTGAAGACCATCAAGAAGGAAGGGAATAAGGGATGAATACCTGATCTCTCTCCCCTCCTACCCCTGATCCTCTGCTATGCTATCAGTGCCTCTGGTGGCTGAACTCAGAAATCAGAGGCCAAGGGAGCTCCAGTGTTGGAGTCTGTAGTAGAGTTCAGGATCCCTGGGTCACAAAGCAGGGCCAAGAAGGAAGAGAGTGGATTGGGGCCAGCAAGAAGGGGCAAGCAGAGAATGTCCAGGAGACATTAGCGTTCTCCACCAAAACTAAGACTGTGATACTAGTTATGCCAGTCTGCTAACTACATGACATTAGTTCACTACTTACATGTATGCAGGGGTGATATTCAAAGACTACTGATAAGGCCTGGGATCTGACCAATCCAAATGGACACCATAAACCTTCTGCTCACCAGGCTTTCATCCCATGGTTTCTGGATTGAGAGAAGCAGGAAGAGTCTCAGTAGAGAAGGGCCAGAGCAGGTACAGTCAGGCAGAAGAGAACTTGGTTAGTTCAGGGCTAGCGTCTATGTAACCTGCAAAAAGGGGCACAGATGATAAACCCTTTTGTGTTCCTGAGCCTTTGTGCCTTTATGCTTGCTAAGACTTGATCTTATTTGTTTTAAAACATTTTAAAATTGTTTTAAAACTTGGACCTTACCTTGCATTTTCATTTGTCAACTTACTCTCCTTAATTGTTTTATATTTTCAAAAGGGACTGTCTTTTTCTGTAAATATCAAACTGCACCTACCACAGTTTCTTAAACATAGTAGATGCTCAATAAATATATTATGGAGGGAATTTCATTGGTATTCATTCTGATAGTTCTGAAAGGAAACGATAACTCAATTTTCAAAAATCTTTCAATTTCAGACATGAGATTCAGTGGTGTGGTTTATGCATTTTATTCTTTAATATCCACCAGAATCCATGCACTCTGTTAAGTAAACTGAGTTCAACAGACCTGACCCTGGGTTTCTACATTCCTTCTCCTTACCTTTATTCCAGTTTTTAAATTTATTTTATGAAGCTACACATAGAAATGAAAATAAAATGTATGGAATTTTTAACTTCAAAACTCATATTAACATCACATTGTGTCATTTATCATAATCATGATTTCCTGAAAATTCTGTATTTTCTAAGTTACTTTGAAAGTTTTTAGAAGTTCAATGTATTTTTTTTTTTGTATAATCATACGAAGATTTAAGTAGTATTACAGAGTTGGGCACCTATATGGAAAATAGTTATTGGATACTTCAGAGAAAGCTAGATAGGCAAGCAATTTAATTTAAAAATTTTGGCATTATTGGCTGGGTGCGGTGGCTCACACCTGTAATCCCAGCACTTTGGGATGCTGAGGCAGGTGGATCACTTGAGGTCAGGAGTTCAAGATCAGCTTGGCCAACATGGTGAAACCCTGTCTCTACTAAAAATACAAAAATTAGCCAGGTGTGGTGGTGAGTACCTGTAATCCCAGCTACTCGGGAGGCTGAGGCAGGAGAATCACTTGAACCTGGGAGGTGGAGGTTGCAGTGAGCTGAAATTGCACCACTGCACGCAAGCCTGGGTGACAGTGAGTGAGACTCCTTCTCAAAAGCAAACAAACAAAAAAAACCAAAAACAAAACAAAACAAAACTTGGCATTATTAAATTCAAGGCATAGTTGTTGTGATTTTAATATTTATTTTTTTCTGCCTTCATATTTTCTTATTTTGTTTTTATTTTATTACCATTTATGGCAAAATATTAGTTAATATTTTAAAGTATACATTGTGTTAAAGTGGATTACTTTTCCTTAAAAGCAGCACATACTTTGTTACATTATCACTTAAAATGAAGGTACTCATTAATTAGACTTTTTACTTTTAAAATATGGTTGTATCCTTAAGGTTTCTCCTTTGCCATAACTTTATTTTTGCTCAGAATGTTACTGCCTTTTTAGTGTGAAAATGATGGCATACAATTACAGAAACTAGCGTATTTATTCAAGCAAAAGTATAGCTTTATAGTTTCCTTTATTGTGAGGAGTTGAGTCACTGGCTAATCATTTAATTATGGCCTTTTACACTATATTTTTAAAACAAATAAGACCCAGTCTTAGCAAGCATAAAGCTGGGGAAAAATAAAAATGTTCTTCAAAGTAATCTAAATTCAACCAAAACCGTAGATATGTCTTATTCTACGATATTTATTTATCTGCATCTTATCTTTAGAAAAGTTACAATTTGGAAATAAATGAGTTAAGATTTTCTGTATCGAAAGTATTACAAAAAAATATAAACTGCAATTTCATTTTCTTCTGATATATATTAAGAACTCCAAAGGAAATTTTACATGGAAATGTTTTTTATTGCTTATAGTACTTAACTTCATTCATTTATGGATAACAAATACTGATTTTCTTTATTGTGAAACCACAATAGATATCAAAATAATCATGAACGTTTATTAGTATAATGACAATATGTATAGCAAACCTGTAATTAGATATATGATAAGGACAGCCCTAAGTGAGGATGTGAATGTGGAAGAGAGGGCTTTGCTCATTTTCTTTCTCTCCTTGTGTTGGTGTTTTCCAGGTGATGATGAAGGAATCCAGGAGACAGCAGAATCAGATGGGGACACACAGTCAGAGAAACCGGGGCAATCTGGAGTTGAGACAGACGACTGGGATGGCCCAGGTAGGAGAGAATATGTAAAATTCAACCATCTTTACTACTGTTAGAAATACATATTTTTCTTTTTTTCCTGAACATTAGTTAGCTTGCAAAAAATGTTTTTGTGTGTGCTGGTTATTATAAGAGAGTTTAAATATAGATTATTATTTTAAAATACTTTTAGATTTTGTTACATAAACCGTAAAAACCAAAGTGCTACCACTGCTTGAAGTTTCCATCATTTTTTTCTTTCATCTTCATATAAAATTAGTCAATTCTACTTGCTGCTTTGAACAAAGGATTTTTAAGCTACATCCAGATTTAAATTGGGCACAGTATTAAAACTTAGAAACAAGAAACAATAGTACTTCAAAGAGCGATCATTTTCAGTTTAGTCATGTTTTAAGCCATAGGTTGAACCTCAATACATATTTAGAAGTTTAGAAAATATCAAAAGATGCCCCCTTTTGATCTAAGGTTTGAGTAACATTTTCATTTTGATGAGTAAAATTACATTTGATTTTACAGATCTTAACATTTATTCATTTAAAGAAAAACAAAAACTGATCAAAATACTCCACCACACAAATATAAATATATGTAAATATGTAACAGTCAAAAGAACTCTGCAGAAAAAAGTCTTTACATTTGGTGCTAAGTAATTTACAATTGATAGTATATTTATAAATGGAGACTATTATATCATCAGGTTTAAGAATATAAGTGAGTTCTGAAATAGTTTTAGCCATAATTTCCAAAGCAGTAACATTTTTCATTAAGAAAGATCCCTATATTTCAATCACATTTTCACCCTTGCATGACTTTGCAAATTGCTCTCTGCTGTACGTGAAGAAGAGAGGAACTCCAGCAGTAATTTTCTGAAACCAGCAGCTGGAAAATATAATGCAAACAAAAATGAAGATAGAGTATATCTGATTATTATGATGTCATTTCTAATGTTATTCATCATACACACAAATGTTTGTATTCTGTATTCTATAACATAATGCTATACAAGATTTTAGATCAAAATGTATTATTTTAAATTACCACATTTTAAGAGTTTATAAGGAAAATATAGCCTTCTGGCATTTTCACCCTTATGTCATAATGCTTCTTCTCCAATGTGGGGAAAGGATTCCCCCTGATTTAAAAAAAAAAAAAAAATATGGGAAAAAAGATTTTAGAACATCTTGATTTTGTCATGGAGGTTACCTTTAACTTAAAAACAGTGAGTGAACTTTTATATCTTATATTAGATCTTATAGTTATTATTATTATTATTATTTTTGAGACAGGGTCTCACTCTGTTGCCCAGTCTGGGGTGCAGTGGCATGATCTCGGCTCACTGCAGCTTCCACCTCCCAGCCTCAAGTGATCCTCCCACCTCAGCCCTGCAAGTAGCTGGGACTTCAGGCATGCACCACCACAACTAGCTAATTTTTATATTTTTTGTAGATACTTGGTCTCACCATGTGGCCCAAGCTAGTCTCAAACTCCTGAGCTCAAATGATCTGCCCAACTCAGCCTCCCAAGGGAATTACAAGCATGAGCCACTGTGCCCAGCCTCTTACGGTTCTTTTTTTTTTTTTTTTTTTTTTTTGAGACAGAATCTCACTCTGTCACCCAGGCTGGAGTGCAGTGGCATGATCTTGGCTCACCGCAACCTCCACCTCCCAGGTTCAAGCGATTCTCCTGCCTCAGCCTCCCAAGTAGCTGGGACTACAGGCGTGTGCCACCATGCCCAGATAATTTTTTATATTTTTAGTAGAGATGGGGTTTCACCATGTTAGCCAGGATGGTCTTGATCTCCTGACCTCATGATTAGCCCGCCTTGGCCTACCACAGTGATGGGACTACAGGCGTGAGCCACTGTGCCTGGCCATAGTTCTTTATTCATAGAATTAAGTATGTATATGTTAATTTAGAAGCGTTTTTACATTTAAAATTAATTTAGATGGTCTTTTAGATATGCCTGCTTGCAGACAGGTACATTCTGGCTTACTCTTACAATAGGGAAAATTTGTGGGGAGTAGGCTTTTATCTTTGTTTATGTCTGGGGCCCATAGCTTTTCCAGTGACTTGGGAGTAAGTAAGCAAATTTAGGGGATAAAATGGCAAACACATGCTGTACACCCAGTGCTACCTTTTTCAGGAAGCTTTTCAACAAATAAAGTTGTATTTGTGGCTAAGAAAAGAGGGAGAGAGAAAGTGAACAAAGTGAGGAATTATGTTGTCATTCAAAGTAAAGAATTTTCCATTTTCATTTAAATTTATTTAATGTATTTAATTTAATGTTGTTTTTATTTATTTGATATTGGTACAAAAAAAACTTTATACTCTTTTCTGGGCACGTGGTTATGACAAAACTTTGAAGAGAAAATACATGTCTCTAAGCAGGTATGCCTACAAAAAAATTGCTTCTTTGTCTATTATAAAGTGAGTAACAATTTTTTCTCCATATATATTTAGCCAAAAAAAGGGTTTTACTATTATGAAACTCCCTGAATTGAAGTTGATTCATAACAAAATAATATCCATTTATTTACTTTTCAAGGTAGAGTATTCATTAATTTCCTTTAATCAGGAGATTTGGGAGAAAGTACGGGGTATTTTGTGTTTTCGCTATTGCATAAACAGCAATTACTTCGATGTTACTACTGCAAGTTTTGTTATTAATGAAACAGTATTGGCATTTTCCAACTGTAGTCAGGAGAGAAAATTGTGCAACTTTTAGTGATAGTTTCCAAACATATTGGAAAATGGGCTTTACTGATGGTTACCCCATTTACCCTGATATGATTATTACACATTGTTTTCCTGTCTTAAAATATCTCATATGCCCCATGAATATATACACCTACTATATGCCCACAAAATTAAAATTAAAAAAAAATAGGCTTTAGATTCCATGGGTTTAGGTTCAATTCTAGATTTAATACTCACTAGCTGGGAGATTTTGGCAAAAAATTTGGAATTTTGGCAAAAAAAAAAACATTGTTCTCTCTTTGCCTATATCCTCATTTGTAAAAAATAGAAAATAATTTTAACAACTCTTAGAGAATTAAATCAGATCATATACATAAAATGCCAGTGATTTACTATTGTGGCTTTGCAGTTGTTGAGTCTTGAAGCAGAACTTTTTAAAATTCTTCTTAGAGTTTCTAATGCCCAGTAGTACATCTGATGAAATGAAGAGAAAAGTTTTGTTATACTGAGTTGAGCCACAAATTATTGATTAAGATATGAGGTACTGAAACAGATTTGGATTTCAAGGTCTTCTAATTTTAAGGTTCTCCACCTCAGTTCTGACAGTCACCCTAAGAGAGATGGTTTTCTCTAAAAAGAGAACAGAATCAAAGGACGAGGAAATTATCTAAAGAATTTGAGTCATAGAGCTGACGTCATTTAAGATGGATCAGGATTTATATATTTTTTTAAGAGCTTAATTGATGATGACTCCACAACCTTTCTTGATGGCTGAATTAAATAATGAATCAACTCCCGTCTGAAGTGTTCCATTTTATCAAATGCAGATTCCACAGTGGAAAGTACTTTTTTCTTATGTTATTCAACTAAAAGATATGTTTTGTTATCACTATTGCTCACACCTTTGTTAGCTGTTATGATTAAGTGTAACCTAAACAATCTTTAAGAAAATTATCTTACATGTAAACATTTCTGTGGTGGAATTCTTTCATGTTTAAATGTTTCTGATTCCTATTTAAGTATACTTCAAGTTCCTATGAATCTTTCATAGTTTGAATGAAAAGCTAGACACACACTAAGCTAGTAAGGTTCAGGCCAATATAAAAGTCATCATCTCATTATTTCAGTATCTCTCACATCTGTTTTTTAATGTAATTGTTCTTTCTTGCTTATAAAATTTTACTGGGACACTTCTTTGCTTGGAATCTAATTCACAGAACATTTACTTTTCACTATTCTGGTTTTTCATCTGTATTTGCCCATATTTTATTTATAACATCTGTCTTCTTTTAAGTAAACATCTTTTCTTTTCTTTTCCTCACAAATTTTATGTTTTATCACTATCACAAGTTCTTCATTTGCCAATATTCTTATACGTCTAAGTGTTCAATAAATATTTATCTTGCATTTATTGTAATAATTGTTTAGAGTACTTGGGAAAATTTGAAGGTGTAACATGATGCTGTCCGTATTCTCATTTTTTGGATATCATTTCCCTCCTGTAGGCTTCTTTAATTATTCATGTACCATATTTGAGTCACTGATGCAATAATGAAGCATCTCATAGACTGGAGAGTAGAGTATGGTTTAAACTACAGAATGAAGTGTACAGATTTTAGATTCTGGCATGTCAAGTTCAGAAGTTCAGGCCAAGCTTCAGTTTCCTTATCTTTAAAACGGGAATAATAATAGCTTGAAATGCTGTGATGAGGATGAAATTTGAAAGAGATGATATTTACAAAGTGTCCAGCACAGAACTTGGGAGAGAATAGGACTTGCTAAATATGTGAGTGGTCTTCCCTTACCCTAGGACTGAACTTTGTTAAACAGTTTTCACTCCATCCTTTCAGACAGACCAATGGTTGGAATGTTGACCTTATTTTGAAAATAGTGTTTACATCCCTAGCGATCTTAAGAACCACATTCCATGACCGAAGTCTGTTTTATGTACTCGTATTTAGGAGACTAGGGAAAGAAAACTGAGGTAAATCTTTTATAAATCTGTCATCTACCTTTATGAAACAAGCACCTTAAAAGTCACATCTTACTTACATCAACTTTCAGTGTGCTAAATCTCTGAATTACCTGATTAAAACATGGTTACTTCACTTGGGAATAGTGAAAATCTGATTTGTCTGGTACAATATTGAATGAAATCTTGGTCTTACCATCAGGCTTACAGCAGCTATAATTGAAACTTTCAGGAGCTCTAATAAAGGAAAATATCATGCTACTTAAATATACAAATAAGTACATGTACCCCCCTGCCATAACATGTCTTAATGCAGACATACGCAGGTATAACATTTTGAGCAGGTATTGAGATTCTTTGACACAAACTTTTCAGGATAAGTATATACCTCTATTTAAATAGATTTTAACATTTATATATTAAACTTTGGGTCATTTCAATAAAAATGAAGTAGAAAATCAAACACTATATTGATGATTTGTGAATTAATAGAATAAAATTTGTAATCTTTTTTTGAATTATACATTTTCAAATATTAAAACTTGCTTTTACACTAATAAGTCAGAGTATGCATCAAAGGTAAATTATTTTGGGGTAATGTCATGAATGGAGAAGACCAAAAACATTCCCTCTGTTTATATCTTGGCTCTGCCACTTATCAATTTTGTGACGTTGAGCAAGCTATTAACACTCCAAGGCCTCAGTTTCCTTGTTTGTAAAATAGGGCTAATAATAATAACTACCTCATTATTGAGATTTAACATCTGAAGCATGGAGCTCAAAGCTTCGTAAGTGCTCAATTAATTACTCTTAATATTACTTTTACTATCACTTCAGCAATTGTACCTGTGTCGCCATTACAATGCCTTACATGTAATAAGTCCTTGTTAAACATTAGCGCAGTGAGTTAATTTGGCAAAATGATTTTGCAATGTAAAAGTCATTGTAGGATTATGTTAAGTATGTTCTATTCAATCTGACTTAAAACATGATTCAATTCAATAATTTTTAATGTAAATAAATTTTCAAAAATAAATGTCTAGGGCAAAATCAGACCTGTCTACTTGTTGCCTCTTGACTAAAAATTGGTCAAGGTATCTGTAAATAAGTTGCTTTATACAGTTGCTGTTTAACATGATGGATATAAACAGATGATCAGGCAAGTTCTGCTTTGTACTTTAAATTAAACTAGTAAGATGATCACTTTTGCATAAAGTGAAACTGTAGCCAGAAGACCACTATGAGATAGAAGCACACGCTTAATGATACAGCTTTTTCCTCCTCTTTACTAGTCCAAAGAAGGGCTTGAAGATTACAGTTCTGATTTCGTTTCCTTTTTGATTGGGAAAATGTGGTAGATATAAGATCTGGGAAATGCCATTTGAAGTAAATTAACAAAAACCTATGAAACATAGTTAACCATAGATATAGTCTGACAGTAAGAAGAATATTGTGAGAAGCAGAGGAAATCCTAGAATGACTGTGTATTACTCTGACAGTGAATTGGTATTATCTCTGCTATCAGATAATGCAGTTATCATTAATTTTCACATTTGCATTTCAATCTTTGGAAGGAAATGACTCTTGCCGGATGAAGATAAGAGCTCTGTACCACTATAATGAACCATCATTTTATCTCAATGCTTTGTGTCCATATGAAAATGAGGCAGAGAGGAGTGTGTGTGTATGTGTGTGTGTGCTCACATGTGTGTGTATGGGGGGTCAGGAAAATATTATAGCAAAGTGTCAAAAACTGGTACAGACTTTTGAGCCCTTGATGAAACAAGAGGGGGTAAAAAATAAACCTTCTGTAGTGTCGTTAAGTGGATATCGGATTAAAAGATGAAAGCCTGACTCTTTCTAGAACAGAATGCCACATGAACACGGTAAAAAAGTTCTCTTTTATACCCTACTCCAATTTGCACTCTCATACAGAATTAGGACAGATATAAACACAACCAAAAGAAAAGAAAAAAAAAAAGTAGGTTGGATCACTGTTTGGAAAGGCAGCTAATGTCTTTGATTCATAAACAACTTTATGAAGTATACCAATTTATTATTACTATTATGATGATTTTACTTCTTCAGCTGTATAAGAATGGGAACTAAGTATATTTAGATAGTGGCTTGTCTTAGAGTTTGCAAACATCTAATTTGTTTACATAAGTTAAACTGAGAAATTCAAGTTAAAGATAATGAATTTGAGATAAATTTTCTTTGGACCTTTCATTGCAGTGACCTTTTCATGAGACATAGTACTGGAAAATGAATACAGTGCCAAATTTTATGATTATCTTATGGTCCCCAAAATGTATGACAATTCACTATTTGCAGTAGAAGCTCCCTCAACTAAACTACAATTTCTATCCCTCTCTAAAACTTACTGATTGAAGCAGTTTTGGTTTCAGTTCTATACCACCAAATTTATATGTTCAAATTCTAACCTTCAGTACCCCAGAATGTGGTATTCTTTGGAAATCGGGAGGTCGTAGTAAAGTAGGGTGGACCCTTGATCGAATATAACTGGTCTTCTCTGGGAGACAACACAGGAGAATGCCTTGTGGAGATAAAGGCAGAGATCCCCATGATACTTCTACATGCCAAGGAAAGCTAAAGTTTGCCAGTAAACCACCAGAAGCTAGAGGAGAGAGGCATGGAACAGATACTTCCTCACAGCCCTCAGAGGGAACCAATCCTGTTGACACCTTGATCTTGGACTTCTAACCTCCAGAACTGTGAAACAATGAATTCCTGTTATTTCAGCCACTCAGCAAACTGATACAGGAGCCAGGAGTTAGAAAGAAACGATGTGGGCAGTCACTTGTATGCTTCCTAGGCATACTTTTTACTATAATTTTTACTTTATTTTAAATATTGTCTAAACCAATGAAATATGTTCACACAAAATATATTATTTCTATGAAAACTATGTTGAAACCTTCAAAAAACTGGATAAAGGAAAATCACTAAAAAATGTAGGTATGGTCAAAAAAACTGAATAATTTGCGAGAAAAATCTTACAAAATATTAAAGAAACTTCACTTAAATAGCTTTGCAAAAGCTTTTACATCCTCCATTCTAATGAAACAAACTAGAAATCATACATGAAGAATGTGAATGCTGTTTATACAAGTGAAACACAAATCGGTTGGTCTATATAAAATGTCTAGACTCTATATAAAAAGTTTGATGCTTTTATGTATTATAAAGTAAAATATGATGCTTATAACGCTATTTTAAAAATATTTCTATGGTTTGGCTATTTTGATTAAATAACCACTACCCACCCCACTTGTGTTCACTAACAGGGTTTTACTGTGTTCTTTCCCATTGAACCATAATTCAGCTTAGAATGCATCTCAACAGGGCACTTTAGAAAGACACTACCCGTCAGTAGGAATTGGTATGTAAGAAATATCTTTGCCATTCCTTTTATAATCTCTATTATTAAAATGTATGCACTGTCCAGGCACAGTGTCTCATGTCTGTAATCCCAGTGCTTTGGGAGGTCTCGGTGGGAGGATCTCTTGAGCCCAGAAGTTTGAGACCAACCTGGGCAACATGGTGTAACCCTCATTTCTACAAAAAAATTAAAAAAACAATAGCCAGACGTGGTGATTGGCACCTGTGGTCCAAGCTACTTGGGAGGCTGAGGCAAGAGGATTGCTTGAACCTAGGAATTTGAGGCTGTAGTGAGCTGTGATCCTGCTACTGCACTCCAGCCTGAACAACAGAATGAGACCCTGTCTCAAACAACAACAATGAAACAAAAAAACGAAACCCAAAATTATGCATTAAATATGTACGTTGGACCAGGGATTATTGGCATTGATTTCCTTGTACCAGTATTGTGCTCTGAAAATATATGTGAGAGTAAATTGACTCTCATATCTGGAAAGCTGAAAGAAAGAAGTAAATCTATTTTGTTTTCATTTTGTCTGGTTTTAAAAAGAACTTAAGTGGGCTTAAAATATAAGTAAAGATCAACACAATGATATGCATTGGAAGTAGTTTAAAATCATGAAAAGTAAAATATATACAATTTGATATTGATGTACCACAAATTTGGAACTAAATTACTAGAAGGATAATATTGACTGAGGACACAGATAAACTAGTTAGGGCAAGTTTATGTTTTCAGATACATATTTAGTATCAACTATATGCAACACTCAGTGTTAGGCCCTAGGATATATGATGGCACATTAACCAGAGTGATCTCAACTTCAGAGAGTGTATGTTCTACCAGAAATTGAAAATTGTTTTAATAATGATTCTTGAATGCTTATTGCATATGTGATAGCTGTTCTCTTGAAGTAATTTAAATGATATCATAAAACTATATTATCAGTGGTGGGGCTAGCCCAGTCTGGTGGAAAGAGATTCAGTAATGATTCCTGGGAGGACCAATCATTTTTAACTTAATTTGTTTTATTTTATTTTTTATATTTTAATATGCAAAGTTTTAAACATGCATCAAAGAAGAGGGAAGAGTACAATGAATTCCCATGTACCCATTGCCCAACTTCAAAAGTTATCAACTTTTAGCTAATCTGGTTTCATCACTTCCTTCTAAATTTTTTTTTCTAGAGTTTTGTTTTGTTTTGTTTTTCTTTTTGAGATGGGGTCTTGCCCTGTCACCCAGGCTGGAGTGCAGTGGCACCATCTCAGCTCACTGCAGCCTCCGTCTCCTGGATTCAAGTGATTCTCCTGCCTCAGCCTCCCTAGTACGACACCACACCCAGGTAAGATTTTTTAGTTTTTATTAGAGATGAGACTTCATCATGTTGGCCAGGCTAGACTGGAACTCCTGGCCTCAGCCTCCCAAAGTGTCTAGAGTATTTTAAAGCGAGTTTCAGAAATCATGTCATTTCACTCATAGGTTCTTTGATAGTCTCTCTAATAAATGATGACTTTTGCTTTAAACAAATATCAATATAACACATAAAATATCAATATAACACATAAAAATATTCTTAATATTATCTAAAGTTCAATTCATTTTCAAACTTCCCTACTTATCTCAAAAAATGTCTATGGTTGGTTCATTGGAATCAGGATTCAACAAAGATCCACATACTGGTTTATATGATAAGTCTTTTCGAATGGATAACAGTCTCTCTCCCCCTACACTTACCCCCCACCCCCCATACACACACTTATTTGTGGAAATGAAATTTCTCCTGCAGTACTTTTCATGTTCTAAACTGGGTAGATTGCATCCTGGTGGTGTTGTGTAGCATGTTCTTGATAGCCCACATTTCTTGTAAATTGGTTGTTAATCTAGATCCTTGAGTAAATTCAGGTTTGATATGGTGGGCATCAATACTGCATACACACTGGTGCTTTTTACTGCTTTATATCAGCAGGCACATAAAGACTGGGTGCCCAACTGCATGCTCCGGTGCACTACCAGTACATGTACTGTGTGGTGGGAATGCTCACATGTACTGTCGCTCCAGTTACAGTTGTAGTGATAGTACAGTGTATCAGGTGGTTTAGGTGTTTTCAGCCTGATCCGATGTTTGTCAAGTTTCTGATCAGCTTTTCCCTAATAATTATTGCCAGGTTCCATTGTATCTATAGGATTTGCAAAATGCTGGTTTTCACATCTTGTCATTGTTTGTGCGAATTTATTAGCTAAAATTATTATCTAAAATTGTTATCTTATGAAAATCTTCCCTTCCCCTATTTGGTTTTCCTTAAATACTGTTCATAAAGAAAGGGGAGGACAAATGCATCATTCTCATTATTTACAAATTTGTGGAATAGTGAATTGGTGCCTTCACCCTCCAAAGGTGACTAAGACCTCAGGGTGGTTTCTGAGACCTTTTGACATGAACATAATAGACTTTGATAGCCCATTTTACTCCTGGCATGATAAAATGTCAGAGGTTCATCTTGTTAGTTTTCTGTTCTAAACCTGGGGTGAGCTGTTTCTCCAAGGATCATGGGTTACTGTTCCTGGGATTTGATACAAGATGAGCATCTCAAATCTGAAAATTCAAAATCCAAAATGCTGAGTACATGCTATTCAAAGGAAATGCTCATTGAAGCATTTTGGAATTTTGATTTTCTGATTTGGGATGCTCAACAAGTAATGCAAATATTCCAAAATTTTTTTTTTTTTTTTGAGACGGAGTCTCGCTCTGTGGCCCGGGCTGGAGTGCAGTGGCCGGATCTCAGCTCACTGCAAGCTCCGCCTCCCGGGTTTACGCCATTCTCCTGCCTCAGGCTCCCGAGTAGCTGGGACTACAGGCGCCCGCCACCTCGCCCGTCTAGTTTTTTGTATTTTTAGTAGAGACGGGGTTTCACCGTGTTAGCCAGGATGGTCTCGATCTCCTGACCTCGTGATCCGCCCGTCTCGGCCTCCCAAAGTGCTGGGATTACAGGCTTGAGCCACCGCGCCCGGCCCCAAAAAATTTTAAAAAATGTAGAATCCAAAATATTTCTAGTTCCAAGCATTTCAGATAAGAGATACTCAAACCAGTATTTAAAGACCTCAATCTAGGTAAAAGGGGTGTAAAGTATTTATTTAAATTAAGATCTGAAAGAGAAAAAGGCATTATTAGTTGGACAGAGCATGGGAAGGGGGTTTGAGCAAAAACTGTGATTAGAATAACCTGGGCAGAATATGCAGCATTTTCAAAACCCTTGTCATGAGAAGGAACGTGAATTCAAGGCCATTGTGGTTGGAGCTAAGAACGCCAACCAAGAGAGTGGTGTAAGATGAAGCAGGGTTCAGATTCTTCAGTGCCTTATAGTCTGTAATACTATTGTTGGATTTAAACTCAAAGCCATCCTGAAGACATAAAATGCAGAGAAGTCACATGCTCATATTTGCATTAAGAATAAAAAAGAAAGGACACTGATGACTATGTAGAGAGTGGACAGAAGGAAGTAAAAATTCACTGACCTTATCAAGAGGTCACAGTGGCTTGTAGAGAGCGCTTTATATATTTGTTAGTGTCATTATATTGGCTTTCTCGATGTAGAATATTTTGACACCATTTACTGAGGTAAGGAAGACTGAAGGAAAGGCATGTTCATGGAGTAAGATGATGAGTTGGATTTTTAATATGGCATGTTTTTTATTTACTTGAGCTATCCAAATGGAGCTGTTGAGTAGAACATTGGTAATATAGCCAGGAGCCTGGAAGAAAGGTCTGGGGTAGAGATATAAATTGGAGAGTTAGCAATGTACTCATGGCAGTGGAATTCTTGGGAGAAGACGAAATTGCCTAGTATAGAAATATAAACCAGAGGGCTGCAAAACAAACCTCTATTCCCTAGAGATAGGAGACAGAAATTCCCTATCTTTAGGGGAAGGATAGAGGAAGAAGAGTCATTGAAGAAGACTGATAAGCAATGGCCAGAGAAGATGGGGAAAACCAGGAAAATGTATTTTGTTTTTTTTTTAAAGAAGGAAGGGGCTATGCCTGGCTTAAATGGTGCTGAGAGACCAAGATGGAGAGTTAAAAATGTCCTCAAATTTAGTGACATCCAGATATTAGTGATTTTAACTGGAACTATTTCATGGAGCTTTGGTGGCAGAAACCAGACTGTGGTAGGTTCAGATGAGAGGGAAAAATAAGCACATGGAATCAGCTGTAGTAAACAACCATCATTGATAAATAAACATGTAAAATATTTATTGTCAAATAAATATACAAAATAAATTTTCTTGGTAAATTAATATATAAAGTACTTAGATTTCTTTAAAACTCTCTGGTAATTGAATAAAATTATTCATTATCATTTACCTCTTATTTTTGCCTAAGAATTTTCTAAACTTCTGAATTTAGGAGTATGCTTCCAGAGAAATTTGTATGCCTGTGTTAAACTACTCTGAATCTACTATCCATTAACTTTATTAAATTGTTTTAGTTTTTATTTTCTGCTCCTACAATATCTTCAGGTTTTCCATAGTATTATTTCTTTTCTTGTTTGTTTGTTTGTTTTGAGATGTAGTCTTACTCTGTTGCCCAGGCTGGAGTGCAGTGGCACGATCTCGGCTCACTGCAACCTCTGCCTCCTGGGTTCAAGCGATTCTCCTGCCTCAGCCTCCTGAGTAGCTGGGACTACAGGCTCGCACCACCATGCCTGGCTAATTTTTTGTATTTTTATCTGTGACGGGGTTTCACAGTGTTAGTCAGGACAGTGATCCACCCGCCTTGGCCTCCCAAAGTGCTAGGATTACAGACGTGAGCCACTGCACCTGGCCGCATTATTTCTTTTAAATTTCATCATTTCTACCTTTGTCTCTCAATAACTTTGGTTTATCAAATAGCTTATGATTTTTGTGAGGTTTATCACTTTTAATGTGTTTGATATATTACATTTGCTAACAATACATTATATAATATACATTTGTACTATGAATTTGATATGTTAGAGGTATGCTTTCTTTTTCAGTAGCCAAACAGATAACAGCCAGTATGTTGTTATTGTATTTTTGTTCTTGTTTTACCTCAGTAGCACATTTGGACCTTGGGCATTATTATATCTTTGTCTTTATAATAAACTCATGCACTTGTTTCTAAGATTGATACTTGGAGCTTGCAACTTATTCACTCATAAATATGACTTACATATGCTTTCTAGGTTTTGTACTTCTTCCCCTGCACCTTTGTAGACCTACATTGAATTAATTAATTTAATTAGTTCAAACATTTGTTGAAGAAGAACTATGCAGTAGGTTCCAAGGATCAAGTGATGGCTTAGTCTGCCTTAAAAAGATCTTAGTACAAAGGAGAAGACAGACAAATGATGAGATAATTAAAACACATGGCTGCAGGTACAGTGATAGAGGCATTGACAGTGGGCGGTGTGATGCTGGTGGTAAGAAATGATGCTGATGAGGCAATAATGATCTCGTCAAGCGATCCCAAGGGAGTGATAAATTCACATTGGACCCACTTTAAGTTGTTACTCATAGAAAATGTTTGTTTGCTTGTTTTTTGCCAAGTCTAATTCCATAGCATGTGTGGTAAACATGCTTTCATTTTGCCTGCAGAGAAGCCTTCACTTCCCGGCTAGACCTGCTACCTGGAAGGCACTGTCCTTCCTGTCACTCTCATACCTGAGGAAAGGACAGACTCTCTGAAAGACAAGGGAAAATACAGTTTCCTGCAGGCAGAGAAGGGACTCCAGATTTAGACATGAGGCTGCCTATTGAAGATGTGTTACATCTACCAACTATATAAAGGCAACAATAAAAGGGTTTGGTAAAAGATTAGCAAAGAAATCTAACCAGGGCCTCTGGTGGCCTTACTGGTCTTACCTGGTGTTCGGAAGTAAGGCTGACTTGGCTGTTGGCTGTTGGAGGTTTCTGGAGAGTTTGAAGGGAATAAGAAAGGAAGCCTCAAGGGATGTCCTCTGAACTTCTTGCCTACAGCAGAGTCTTTTTGACAGAATTCCCATGGACTGTATATTAGCTGTAGTTAAAAGAAAATTGCAAAGTGTTGCATGTTTTCAAATTGTTAAAAATTTAATACAAGGTCACATACAAGGAAGCAAAGAAAAGAGCATATTTCATCTTAACCATTCCTTTATCTTTGGGTAAATACACAAAGAATCAAAGATTCTTTTTTGTTTTCATGGCAGAGATCAGTTGAAATGAATGTTACACTCCATGTAAAGACAGTCACAAACTTACTGATGAAATGAAAATTTAAAAAATTCATTTGTTTTCCCCCCATTACCTTTTCCATATTAATCAATGGAGATTGTTACATTTTTTAACATTGTGTTAATAATATAAACTAAAGTGAAAACAACAAATAGACAAATATATTCTATCAGGGATGGAGACATGTTGCCACTTAGCAGAATTAAGTAGGCTGTATGCCAAATAATATAAAAATGATCAAGTATCTGAAATTGACAGTGCATGTTTTCAGTATGTATTTTTAATAAGCAATGCATTATTTCATTTGATGTTACTTTTAGTTATATTTTCTCTATAAAAGCAATTAAAAGAAAAGCAAGCCAAAAGAAAAGAAAAAAAGGAAGAAAGCATTTTCCATCTTCAGAGTCTTTGCTCTTTCAGTTCTGTTTTTTTAGTTAGATGTTTTCCAGAACGTTATCATATTCCTTAGTAGAGAACATATTTTTTTTTTATTCTGTAAGTTGAATAAGGGGACATTGGGTCCCCTTGCCATTAAACAATAATTATAGTAATATGATTAAAGCAACAGTTTCTTAATAGGGTGATAAAGGAAAAAAACTTTAAAGAAATTATTCTCACCAATTCTAATGCTATAACTGGGCATGAAAAATATTCTACAAACCGTTTTCTTATTATTAAAGAAGTCACTTGAATGACTCTTCTTTTTTTCTTTCTCTGAGACAGAGTCTCACTCCTTCACTGAGGCTATAGTGCAGTGGTGCAACCACGGCTCACTATAGTCTTGACCTCTTGGGCTCAAGCTATTCTCCCACCTCAGCCTCCCAGAGAGCTGGGACTACAGGTGTACACAATCATGCCCAGCTAGTTTTTTGTTTTGTTTTGTTTTGTTTTTATTTTTGCAGAGATGGGGTTTCACCATGTTGCCCCAGCTCAGTAATTCTTGTTAGTTATGCAAATATAAGGCAAATAGGAACCAGAACCTTCCAAACTGGGTGTGTGTGTGGTGGGTGGGGAGGGTGCTTTGTGACTTTGTGATAAATACTCCCTGTCTAGGAAATCTCAGAACCCTGGAAGGAGGTAAGAGACTGATTGGAATATGTACCCTAGGGGCTCTCTCTGTGGTAGTCAACCAAACTCCACTACTTTTCCCCCAATTTGGGGTATGTATTGGTCTGCTCAGGCTGCCATAATATAATACCACAGACTGGGTGGATTAAACAACAACAGTTTATTTCCTCATGATTTGGAGGCTGGAAGTCCAAAATCAGGGTATCAGTAGGCTTTGTTTCTAGTGACGCCTCTCTTCCTAGCTTCCAGATGACTGTCTTCTTGCTGCGTCCTCGCCTCACTTTTTCTGTGTATGTGAGGACTCCTGGTGTGTGTTCCTCTTACAGGGATAGCATTCCTGTTGGCTTAGGGTCCTCTCCTTATGATCTCATTTAACTGTAATTGCCTCCTTAAAGGCTATACCTTCAAAGAGAATAACATTGGGGATTAGGGCCTCAACATATGAGTTTTGGGGGAACACAGTTCAGTCCATAGTGGAGTGGATTATCGTGGCTGTAACCAAAGTCTGCTGGCAGGAATAGGACACCAAGGGAAGATTTCTGGAAGGCAGATAAAGCTAGGACTCAACATTAGGGCCTTTGGGTTTAAGAGGGAGAGGGCTGCTTCCCTCACCCCTTGTTCCTGAATCTAGAACCCTCTGGGACCAGATAGCATTCCCTGGGGTCCTGCTCTGGGAAAGAATGACTGAGCTGAGATGTGAGTGTTGATTAAGTGAGTGGAACCCTGCAGCCTAAGGTTGTATAGGAGCAGAAGCTGTTTGGGTATCACTTCAGTGGAGAAGGCAAATCAATTTTCTTGTGCAGGAAAGGTTTTCAATAGTGACACCAAAACATAGCAAGCAAAGCTGGGACTCCAGTCGCCTGATGGATTTGCTGTCTTTTCCAAATCCTGGAGAATTTAGGAAGAATAAAGAAGGTCTCAAAACAAAGAGGCTTTACTTGAGGCAAAATTGGGGAATATACCCCAAGCTGACAAACGAGGAAAGAACACAGAAGAACACATAGGAAACCCAGAGAAGGAGGCATCTCCTTGGCTCTGGAAGAACAGTTAAGGCCACTTGCCTTAATAAACATGGAAACATCCAACAGGTGGAAAGTGAGAGGAGAGGAAAAAACATTCCAGCATCGCCGGCACAGGGAGCATGGCCCACCCAGCATCATATGGAGGGTGAAATGGGGTTAGGAGTGAGTCGAGGGCTTGCACTGGACACTCAGCAATAGGCTTTTAAGAAATTTGGGTAAAATGAAAGGTGTCAACATCATTGATAAGTATTTGTGTTCAGTATGAGAATGCATTGAAAGTAATGGAGGAAGTACTTTTACCTTGCTTTGAGCAGTATAAAGCAAGTAAAAGCAAGAGTTTTCTTATGGTTATGCATACAGAATGAAGCACTTATTATTCTGAAGAGAAAAAAAATGCTCATGTGTTGTGAAAAAATACTTTAACTGTTTTAAGTTATTAAATGTAGCAATTATTTTTGTATTCTATATTAAATTTTAAAATAAATATGAGATTTTAAAAAGCACTCTACATATAATGCAATTTTTTGATATCTTTGACATGTTGGTGTGGACACTAGAAAAAAATTTTGATTATCAAGAACAAGTAGACATTTTTGAAAAGCTCAAATAATTACTTCATTTATAAAAAAATGCATTATTACCGTTATGTGGCAAATTAATTTCTTATAAAATAGCTTTACAGCCTAGAAAGAAGTGGAATAACTTATTTTAGGATGGGACTCACTATCAGCTTAAGGCTAATATTTCAGTGTCAATCAATTCGATGAGTTGGTAAGCTATATCAGTGGAACTATAGTTTAGCACATTTTAAATTAAAAGAGAGTTGTGTAAGTCAATTTCGGCCTCTCTGGGACTTGACTCAATGTCTTTACGTAAAAGTAAGCATGGTAAAATTAAAAATAAACAACTTTACCAATGCCAGAATATTGTCAAATATCAGTAAAATTGAGCATGGCATTATATTTAACTGTTAAAAAAAATGCATGAAATATTTCACACCATGGTTTAAAATTACCTGAAATTAATAATTCTCCTGATTTCCTTTGGGCTTTTAATATTAAATCTGTAGGATTCAGGATATGTCATCCGGTTAGGCTCACTGATAGCTATTTTCAGAAATCTGAAATCATTCAAATAAAAGGGCTTAAAAGTAAACTTAGTAAATCAGAGGTCCTAAAGCATTTATTTTTCAGAGGGTTATTCTTTTGAAATGATAATAAAACAAACAACTATCTAAGATTAATCTTGAGGTTGTAAAATTCTATTTTTTGGAAATGCTTCCTCTTCTGTGATCCTTTTAGCATTCTCTTTTTTGTTCACATCTCTGGTATCTACTATGTATTAAGAGTTAACTGTGTGCCAGTTACTGTTATAGGCATGAGAGATATAAAAGCGAACAAATTCTCAATGATTTCCCAATAATAACTTTAGGGTACTATTCTCATCTTGACCAATCAGGAAACTGAGGTATAGGAATGTTAAGGAACTTGCCTGAAGTCACACAGCAGATAATCCTGGAATCAAAATTAAGCAGCCTGGACTCCAGAGATTGTGTGTGTGTCACCATTTCATTTCTCTGTTTTTCACACAATGAGCTCTTCTTGATTGTGGCACTTATTATTTGCTGCCATATTTTGAGATTCCCCTACTTAACTGGAGTTCTTTTTTCTTCCCTAAAATATAAGCAAGGAGCAATATGATTTATTTTTCTTTAAACCTGTTTATTAAGTTTAATTTATATTTTAATAAAATTTTGAGAACTGTTTCCTTTCCAATGCACAACTTTTTGGTTTCTGTGTTTAATTAATCATTTGTGTGTCTTCATCCTGGAAAGCACATAATAATCGTAACCTCCACCATTCATCAAGCACCCTGGCTCCAGTCACTGGTGCTCAAGGCTCCAGAGCACCCTGACTCCAGTCCCAATATGTAATCCCTCTTTTATAGCGAAAGATGTTAAGTCTTAGAACCGTTAAATGGTTTACCTGGTTTCATTGCTAACAGAGGACAAAGTCAGGTCTGAGCTTACTGCTTCCCTCTGTGAAGCTTCCTGTGCGAAGAAGGCTGGATGAGGGAGAGACTAAGGTCACAAGTCAAATTCCGGAGAAGGAAGGTAAAGGTAATGGGAGACAGAATCTCAGATGAAAATTGCTTTCAAATTCTGCTGCTCCATTACCCTGCTCAGTAAATTTGCACAAATTACTTAACATTTTTGCCTGTCAACTTTCTGTCTCTACCATGGGAGTGCTGTATACATGCTTCACAGGGCTTTGTATTATATAAGTGAATTAATGAAAAGAGTGCCTGACACTGTGTTGTGTAAGCAATATAACCATGACATCAGCAGCAGCATCGTCATGATCCTTACTTTGTATCCAGATTTTTTTTTTTTTTTTTGTCTAAAATTTTGCTTCAACCTTGTGTCTTCTTCCCCATTATATTTCTTTAACTTCTGAATGGCCAAAGAAATAGTGAATCAGTTTGTATCTATGTTATTCAAAAAATAAAAGTCTTTTATTTGATTCAACATCCTTGATTAGAGTAAAATGATATTAGCTTAAGTTCAAGTTGAAGTGCTAAAATATTTCAGAGTGAAAAATATAATTTAGGCAGGTGCTCCTTATGCTTTGCTTCATTCTGCAGTGGATTTGAGATAAATAATAAAAAACATAAAATGTAAAATGATAGAATAAATTATTAAAGCAGATAAAAGAAAACATAGATAGGAAAATGGCAGAGACAAGAATAATATTATTGCATGGGTAGCTAAACCATAGAGTCCAAGATAGTTGCTTAAAATGGGCTGAAAATATAATTCTAAGCTTCCTTGCAGCCAGTGTTTGCAAGCCTGCTCTTTTATTCATTTTTAATTGATCAACTTTATAAGTAACTTTATATATGTATATAAACCATCTTTCTATATACAAAACTGCATGTGTGTGTGTATATATATACACATATATACATGTATATAGTTTTTTGTTTTGTTTTGTTTTAAGTTGGAGTCTTGCTCTGTCGCCCGGGCTGGAGTGCAGTGGCGCGATCTTAGCTCACTGCAAGCTCCGCCTCCCGGGTTCACGCCATTCTCTTGCCTCAGCCTCCCGAGTAGCTGGGACTACAGGCGCCTGCCACCTCGCCCGGCTCATTTTTTGTATTTTTAGTAGAGACGGGGTTTCACCGTGTTAGCCAGGATGGTCTCAATCTCCTGACCTGGTGATCCACCCGCCTCGGCCTCCCAAAGTGCTGGGATTACAGGCGTGAGCCACCGTGCCCAGCCTATATAGTTTTTATAAACTATATATATTTGTGTGTATATATAATTTATAAAAACATGTTATATAGTTTTCTATAGAGTGCGTATGTGTGTGTGTATATAACTTTTGTGTTATATGCTCTTCGAAGGAAAGAAAGGATGATCACTTTTAATGATTGATTATTAGCAGTATTACAATAATAGCAATGTTGGAGTAAAAACTTGCAGTTGAAGAAGAGGAGTTCTGATGAACTCAGGACAACATATTTATTCATTTATCTCTAAACAAACAAACTAGCAAATACATAAATAGCTAACTGCAAAATCTCATGATTTAGGGTTCTTCATGTGTGGGTGAAATGACAAGTCTCTCATTCATCTAGTTGGCCTTAGGTTGCTTCTTACTGAGAGAATGTGATGGAAATTTGCTGTCTTTTAAGGCAGTTTCATTTTTTTTTTCTTTTCCCGAAAAGGAAGATAATCTTATCTCTTCTACTCGATGACTACATACTCTATTGCCATCCTTTTCAAATTGAGAAATCTGCATTTACCTCTTAGTGTCTACACTTAAATGCTTGAAGAATCTAACCCAACCAACATATTGTAAGTGAACTCTTGAATGAACTGGTAGATGTGAATTTTGTGAGGAATACACGTGCCAGAATTAGGAAAGTGCAAAATCCCTGCCTCCCCGCTAGGCTGTCTTCTCTGTACTATTCCCTTTGTTTTTTCTGAGGGCCTCGCAGTTTTGCAGAACAGCCTTCTTATCTCTTTCCTTTTCTCCTTGGGACTTGCCTTCCACAGACCTCTTCAGACATTCTTGCAGAATTGTTCCCATAAGATCCCTATTTTCAATTGGCTTTATACCTTCCAGTTTTATGGCCCATCCAGAACAGCTCAGTTCACTTTCTGAAGAAGAAATAAGAAAGTGCAAAATGTTACCAAATCTTTCCTCCTGTGTTTTCAAAAAACCACATTTGCTGCTTTCTATTTTGTATGCTTTTTCAGAAATTCTCTTTAAAATCAAATATATGCTTATCATTATTTTAATAAAACCTCTGCTGAGTAAATGAATTTTATAGAATTGGGGAAAAGTTTGCAATGAATGGTGGATGATACTGCTATTCAATAGGGAGCTCTTAAAAATAGAGCAAATGCATAAGACAGTTTTTGCAGTTTTCAATTTGTAAGAAAATGATTTCATTAGAGGGGAAAAAAGAGAGAGAGAAAACCATCAGTCAGGATGTGGGAGAATGCAGGCTCCTGATGAGAACAGCGGAGAAGACAAACTAAGTGTATGGATGCAGATTAGGCCTCAGAAGATGAGGGTGTAAAAGGGATTTAATGGTGGGGTGGATTATAGAAATCCATGTAACAATGTTAAATAATTATAGTTCCAGCCGAGATCAAAGCAGTGCTGATTGAACACCCTCAAGCTGTTAACATGAAGTATCTTGAAGAGAAAAAAACCTGCCTCAAAGATTGGTCAGCCTGGGCAAACAATGTCTGTGATCTGTAGAAGTTCCAACTGTATTGAAAGCACCAATTCTGGGGAAGGAAAAATGGAGGAGGCAGCCTGTTAGGGAATTTCTTCCTCTGGAGCTCTCAATCTTAAAACGGACTTTTTAGCTATTTGCGGTTTGTTTGAAAATGCATATATATATACCCTTTCCTTTGGAGGGTAGAGAAAAGATATTCACTCAACCTATATCATAGATGTCAATGGGAAATTCTATAATTGATTTTTATTATTCTTGATTTTTGCCCTTTGAGGAAAACTTCAGTTTCACCGAGTATACCAGAGTGATAATGACAGTAGGTAAGGAAAACTAGAAAAAAAATTTGTGGAAGATACATTTATCTGCAGAAGGAGCAAAAAATATATTGAATATAAAGGAAAAAAATGAGAATACATCCATGCCTGTGGGCTTGTTTGATTTTGTAATGCTTCTAAGACATTAAAAAATACAGAATTATAAAACAAATGAAATTAGTTCTAAAATGAGACAGCCATTTAAATTAACCCCAAGTGTTTTGGACAAACTGAATATAGAACTATATTGATATCTACATCTGTAACTATCTGTCTATATATATGGTAAAGGACAGAGAGTTGCATAATTTTTACAATTTATACACGCATATTTTATTTAGTATAGAAATGAAATTATTTATTATTTTAAATCACAGTAAAAACGCAAAGTCAACAAATATTAAAACTAGATTTATAGAAATTATACTTGTAGACTTTATATTATTCATTTAAAAATATAGTTGATATATGTAGTTGAGCTACATAGTAACATAATGATTTGAATTATAAAACTGAAAGGCCAACTATTTACAATATTTTTATGATATTCCTGGTATTGAGGCTGGAATTTTACTTGGAGAGAATTAAAGCTGCTATTTCAGTAAGGTGCATGGTATTTCTTATACAATGGTAGTTTTAAGATTTAAGATGTGTAGGATTAGCTAACCACCTCATCTGAATTTTAAAAACCTTTATTTTAGGAAACAAACTATTGATCCAAGTATTTTATAACAAATACACGTATCTTAAGCAGTTGATGATAATTTGTTAAGGGAAAATTTGGATAGACAAAATTTGAATTTTTGTATGAGAATAAATTTAACAAAATTTTTCTTAATCCAAATGCATTTGCCTAAACATTCAAGTGAGAGCATTTTAAAAGTGAAGATTTTCTGCTGTATATCTCTTTCTGTTGTAGGAAATAGCTAATATTAAAGACAATGCCTTATTAAATCTTGTGATGAGTGGTTTAACTTCATGGCTTTTCCTAGGTAAAGGTTTTATGACATTGCATTTAATTTTAAATATTTTAATACGAATGCATTTCCTTTGCCAAACTAATTCTTATTTTTATAGGCAGATGGATGTATTAGCTCTTAACAGCTTTTCTCATTCTTGGAAAACATCACTTCTCATCTGTAAAACATTTTAAAATCGTATTTATGTGGTACTGGAAAAAATGCTAAGAAATTATAGAATTAAACTATTTTAATGCATATGTGTTGAATATTTTTAAAACAGTTTAAAACAACAATTAAAACTTACTATAAATTAACTTCTGTAAACTACCAGCTAATTATTAGTCAGCTTAAAATTTCTCACATTGTAAAATTTGGGATGTTAGTGATATTCTAAAGCTGGTCTTATATATTTAGCAACTGAATAATTTCATTATTTTATTTTCACTTTATTGTGCCTTTTAATTTACATGTTCACAAAACATATTTTTCACTGTTATTCCCATAGGTCCTTCTATACCAGAGAGGTTTAACAATACAGAGGGCTTCATGAACTGCCAAGTCACCTGTCCAGAAATGTTCATTTAGATTGAAAATTTAATTGTTTTGTTTGTTTGTTTGTTTAAAGTAATATGATTCTACCCCACGTAGCGGTACATACTTGATAGTAAATGCCAGGTGAAATGATTTTCTAAAATTGCTTTACATTTTTTGTTTTAATTTTGAGGAAGTTTTTGATTCAAGGATACAGGCATCTCATGGCTATTGATGAGTTCAGGACGAAACAAACATTCGGATATTATAATAGGGTGGAAAGAGCCTAAAATTTCTATTCACATAAAACTGGTTTCAAATCCTGTTTGAATATTTGATTACTTATGAGCTGAGTGACTGTGGGCATTTTGCCTAATCGCCCTAAGTTTCAGTTTCCTCATGGAAATGATTCCTACCTCCTGTATCTCTCGTGAGCATTAAACAAAGTCAAGAGAAATATTGTATATATTTCTTCTCAGCCAGTCTGCAAGAATGGGTAGGTGGAGGACTCTTGTGAGAACTGCCACTCACCTCTTAACATTGAAGACAGATGATGGTGAAGTTTGTGTCAGAACTCTGACCTTGAGCCCCACAATTCCTAAATATATTTATTCTAATACAACTTATTTTTACTAAAGTGAAATTTAGGAATCGTGAAATTAGAGTGGTTTTGTCCAAGTACTTTATGTCTCTGATTCTCAGTTTCCCCACAAGCAAATGGGGATGATAATATCTACTGCTGTGCTTAAAGTAGGTCTTAAATAAAAGGACATAGGAGATACTTGTACCCAGAACATAGAGGTGCTCAGTTATTGCTTTTGTTATCCTAGTCACGACTACTGGAAATAACTGGCTTTTTAAAAATGTTAAGCCCAGTGAGTTAGGCAATCTTTATTGAGTTTCTAATATAAAACAGGAATTCTGCTAGGCCCTGAGATACTGTGGTTAGTAGGACAGGTGTGATCTCTGACCTCAGAGAGCCTGCACTTTACTATGAAATGCTGTTTAAAATTCAGGTAGTTACCATGTCACCATTAAATATATCAAAGCATTTTTAAATAGTGGTTATTTTAATGAATATGAAAGTAGTAGGCTGAGTCTTTGGAGAAAATAAAAAGAGTGATTAGATACACACATACACAGACACACACGTATATATACAACATAATAAAAATGAGTGTTCCTATGCATTAAAATATGCTACCCCTAGTCTCCAAGTCTCTTTGCCCTGGCCATAATTAAAATCTGTATGCATAAAAAAAGACAGTGATTTGGGGTTCATTGGAAGGGAAAGAGTGATTTGGCAAAAAATCTACTCACCCTCAAGAGTTTCAAACTTTTCTGACTTTATTAGTACTCTAAAATATTCTAAAGAGAGAACCCCTCATTTCCTCAACACCACTCTGTCTCCACTATCACTCATGTGTCCTATCTCATCGTTCTTCGTTGGGCTGTCTTGTCACTTGTCATAGCTCCCACTTTATCATCTTTGTTAAACAAACCATCCTTACTTCTTCGGTGTCCAGGCCTCCTAGATATACCATTCTCTTTAGCATTCGACCAAGTACATTTTTCTCCATTGTCACTTGCTAATCTCGTGTCTCCCTTAGGACTCTTCCCAGGGGTACTTGACACTTGCCTGCCATTTTCTTTCTTTCCTCCTAGAGTTCCTCCTTCTCTGCTCCCAAATTGCACTTGTGGCCATTACCCCTGTAACCTCATGGCCACTTCTGATCAGGGAACAATATCCTCCTTCGTATGTATCAACCCTCTTTTACAACCACATTTTATCCCTCCCCATCACTCAGAATTGTTACCTACTTAGACACTCCCTTCTCTATGTATAACTGGCTGTGTGTTACTCTGCAACCTCAATGAGGACTCTACGCAGCTCCTGGCTTCATTTTCAGTATTCCTCAGTCTCAGCTCCATAACCTCCCATTTCAACGTTCCTCTTGTTAGCACCTTCAGTGGCCTTGACTTCGGTGTGATCTGGCTTATCGTTGCTTTACTGTGAGATGGGGAGTAGATAGTCTTTATGCCCTATACCTAAATCACCAGGAAAAATAATAGCTTAGATGTATTAAGTGAGCATTTATTATGTATGTGCGGCACTGTGCCAGACACTAAGCAGCATTTCAGGCAGTGCTCTCAAACTATCTAAGGCCCTGAGGAAATCATACTACTTTTTGTTGGCATTGTTGCAAATTTAAGTTGTTACTAGTTACTGTATTTATTCCCCAATAACTTTGTATAGAAATTTCCACAATGGTTGTTCTGAAACTCTCCAGTCTTTGAATCATTAATCCTCTCTCCTCTCTGCTTTATTTTCAACTACTCTGCTGAATACATAGCAGTTATTTTTTATGTGAGAGATTCTGTCTTGAAGACCTTTCTAAATTCAAATTCTCACTTGTCCCATAGGGGGAAAAGTGATGGGGCAACCCGGAGAGCTCTTCAGAGCACACAAATCTAGAAACATTGTAGCTTAGAGGTATTGCAACCACTTTGATCATGGAGCCATGTCACCGGAATTTTTTCCTAATATCTTTGCCCACTTGTATAATAAGTTTTGCCAACTTCAAGGTGAATCTGCTTTAATGTTGCTTTTAATTTTCTCAGTATGATCTCCAGTATTTCAGAGTGCTCACTCTTAAATTAATTGCTGCTTGTGATTAACAGAAGATGGCTTCACTATTATGTGAGGATTTCCTGTAATGATCTCTTCCGTTTTACATCTCTTTACTCTTAACTTATTTTTCCCCTTTCTATCTATCAATCCCCTGCTCCTTTTTATGAATGTGTCTTCCATTTTTCTTCTTTCTTCAATTTCTACCTAGCCAGTTTCTTCTCTACCTGCCCGTTGCTCTCCAGCTGGTGAACTCATTCATGCACGCATGCATTCACATGATATTTCTTGAGCACTGACAGTGTAGAGGGCCAGACTGACTAACCTCAAATACTGGTTTCATCACCTTCTAGCTCTGAGACTTTGAGCAAGTCCCTCAATCTTTATGTGCCTCAGTTTCCTTTATAGTAAAACCAGAATAATAGTAATTGTATCAGTAATAAATGCTGAAGTGTGTTGTGAGTTTACCACATTCCAGTAAGTTTTAAACATTTTTACCTGTGTTAACTCATTTAGTCTCATAGAACACTATGATGGGATTCTGTTATTAAGCCCATGTTTTGTGCATGGGTTATATACTTTCATAATTTGCTCGATATCACAACGCCACATAGCTCACCAGAGGGCTGAATGAACTCATTCATATAAAGGGCATAACAAAGTATCTGGCACAGAATAAATGCTCAAAAACATTTAGCTAACATAATTATTATTGTCTTTATAAATATTCCCATTTTACTACCCAGAAAGTACTTAAAGTATTAGCCATTGTTATGATAATGACATGTAAGGCACCGTGCTACCTGCCATGAGTGTAAAAGCTATGTCAAATACAATGACTATTTTGAAAACAATATATTAAAGAACTTTCAAAATAACTTCTTTTCTCTTCCTCTCTACTTTTCTTTTCTCCACCACTTCCCCCTCCACCTCCTCCTTTTCTTCCTTCTTCTTCTTTTAAATTTCTTTTTTGAGAGAGATGGATAGCGCAGGGTTTAATAACAGAGTCAGGAGCCAGGATACCCGACTTATTTCACATCTTGACTCCTGCTGTTTAACTAGGTGACCTTTGAAAAGTAAGTTAATTTTATTGTGCCTCGGTGTTTTCATCAACAAAATGGACCAAAACTATACCTACCTTATAGGGTTACTAGGAATATGAGATATCTTCATACCTGTGAATCACAGAGAATGGCACCTGGGGATGGTAAACACAATGGAAGTGGTAGCTTGTCTCTGTGTTAACTTCAAATAATAAATGTAAAGAGTTTTTATTGTGCACTTTGGGAGGCCGAGGTGGGCAGATCATCTGAGGTCAGGAGTTCGAGACCAGCCTGGCCAACATGGCGAAACCCTGTCTCTATTTAAAATACAAAAACTATCCAGGCATGGTGGCACATGCCTGTAGTCCCAGCTATTTGGGAGGCTGAGGCAAGAGGATAATTTGAATCTGGGAGGTGGAGGTTGCGGTGAGCCAAGATTGTGCCACTGCACTCCAGCCTGTGTGACAGAGCATCTAAAAAAAAAGACTCCATCTAAAAAAAAAAAAAAATAAAAAAAGAGAGGGGTTTTTATTGTATATTCTCATTGAATGATATTAGTTGGTTATTTACTATTCTTAATTTTAAATTTTAGATATTTTATATTGTTTCCTCTTAAACAATTACTAAATTCAAAATTATTTTAAATTTCTTATTACTATTAGTATTTCATATAAAATAATGGCCCACATTTGAAAAGCAATGTTCATTACTCCTACTCCTTGAGGTATGGCTTTTGTTTGATTACTTATTACAGATTGAAAATCTCTCTTCTGCTGGTCTCATTAGAAGTAGTTTCTGACTATTCCTTTAACTTTTCTCACTCTGACAGTTTCATTCTGTTCATGATTCCTATACCGAGTTAGGGATGTTCTCTTGTTTGGTTGTTTCCATCTCTGAATCTTCTTGGCAAACTATGCCTATGTTCAGTCTCAGCTTGAGGACAGAGTTGGACAGTGATGATTTTCTGTATACATGACTGGTATACATTTATTGAGTATTTACTAGATTTGGGACCACGAAGATGAGCAAAATATGCCATTCATAGCTGAAGTTGCTCACTGAGTGGAAGACGGGAAGAAACATACCTCATTTGAATTTGTCATGGTTGACACTATTTTAGGAGTCTAATCAAAATCCCATGGGAACACCAAGAAGTTAGTCAATCTTTTTTCAGTCTAAAGTGGTACCACTTTATCACTGTAAGATTGGGCAAAACTTTTGGACAAGGAGAGGATAGCTCACTCAGCTAATTTATGACAGGATTAACCTGGTGTCAAGTCCCATCATCAGTATGTAGATTGTGGCTGGCCAAGCACTAATATGTTTCTCTCAAAGATTCAGCTCAGAACATCGGGGTTTGAGGGTGGTGAGTTGGAGGAGGTTGACGGTATGCAAGTGGAACCCTTTACATCCTCTCCAAATCCAAATAGAAACTTGCTTGTTGAGAATGTCTTTTAAGTTCTCTGCTGATACCAGCTATTCTCCATTTATTGCTAAGAATTTCTGTTCTTATTAGAGCATAAACGCTGCTTAATTATAACTCTATCAGAACACTTACTAGATTCCAGTGCACCTGCATGGTCTCCTTATCATCAAAATAAGTTAGATGAAGCTGCCGGGGTTTGACCTTCTCACAGAATCATTTGGATTATTATCCAAGACCCCAATTTTCTAGCCCAATGTTTTAAAAAATGTGGTCAGTGGATTCCTTGAACACCATCCCACATAAACGGAATCAGAAAATGCATAAAATTGTATGCACTATGACCTCTCATAACCTGTATAGACATCTGCAAAATAAACTGGAGGCTACTGAGCTTTAGTGGTCTTACAGTTTAGTTGGCAAAGCTTATGATAAAAAAGTAGATCTTAGTCAGTACACTAATATGCTTTCAAAGAATGAAACTAATAATTATTATATAGTTTTAAGCACAAGCAGAATTATCCCTCTCATTATTTCCATGGCACTACCAAGTTAAAACATTAAAGCTACTGGGAAATCTAAAGTAACTACATTATGAATTCACTGCTTCATCCAAATAAGTATCCCTGATGGTTTACTTAGAAAACATTTTATTTTGGCCAGGCGCAGTGGCTCATGCCTGTAATCCCAGCATTTTGGGAGGGCAAGGTGGGTGGATCACCTGAGGTCAGAAGTTTAAAACCAACCTGACCAACATGGAGAAACCCCATCTCTACTAAAATACAAAATTAGCTGGGCATGGTGACGCATACCTGTAATCCCAGCTACTCTGGGAGGTCGAGGCAGGAGAATCATTTGAACCTGGGAGGCGGAGGTTGCAGTGAGCCGAGACTGCGACATTGCACTCCAGCCTGGGTAACAAGAGTGAAACTCCATTAAAAAAAAATATATATATATATTTTCACCAACATCACAGAAGGCATGTTATTGAATCATTAGTTATGACAGGTAACACAACTTAGTCTCTACAACTGGAGAACAATTTAAATATGAAAAGATCACTGACCTCTGACTTCTGAACACTCCTTGTGTTTTGTATTTATTATCCCTTTGATTTCATTCACCTGGAATATGTCTTTCCCCTTCTCTCCTAAACGGACCTATATTTTTTATTTTTATTTTATTTATTTATTTATTTATTTATTTATTTATTTATTTATTTNTATTCTTAATTTTAAATTTTTAGATATTTTATATTGTTTCCTCTTAAACAATTACTAAATTCAAAATTATTTTAAATTTCTTATTACTATTAGTATTTCATATAAAATAATGGCCCACATTTGAAAAGCAATGTTCATTACTCCTACTCCTTGAGGTATGGCTTTTGTTTGATTACTTATTACAGATTGAAAATCTCTCTTCTGCTGGTCTCATTAGAAGTAGTTTCTGACTATTCCTTTAACTTTTCTCACTCTGACAGTTTCATTCTGTTCATGATTCCTATACCGAGTTAGGGATGTTCTCTTGTTTGGTTGTTTCCATCTCTGAATCTTCTTGGCAAACTATGCCTATGTTCAGTCTCAGCTTGAGGACAGAGTTGGACAGTGATGATTTTTCTGTATACATGACTGGTATACATTTATTGAGTATTTACTAGATTTGGGACCACGAAGATGAGCAAAATATGCCATTCATAGCTGAAGTTGCTCACTGAGTGGAAGACGGGAAGAAACATACCTCATTTGAATTTGTCATGGTTGACACTATTTTAGGAGTCTAATCAAAATCCCATGGGAACACCAAGAAGTTAGTCAATCTTTTTTCAGTCTAAAGTGGTACCACTTTATCACTGTAAGATTGGGCAAAAACTTTTTGGACAAGGAGAGGATAGCTCACTCAGCTAATTTATGACAGGATTAACCTGGTGTCAAGTCCCATCATCAGTATGTAGATTGTGGCTGGCCAAGCACTAATATGTTTCTCTCAAAGATTCAGCTCAGAACATCGGGGTTTGAGGGTGGTGAGTTGGAGGAGGTTGACGGTATGCAAGTGGAACCCTTTACATCCTCTCCAAATCCAAATAGAAACTTGCTTGTTGAGAATGTCTTTTTAAGTTCTCTGCTGATACCAGCTATTCTCCATTTATTGCTAAGAATTTCTGTTCTTATTAGAGCATAAACGCTGCTTAATTATAACTCTATCAGAACACTTACTAGATTCCAGTGCACCTGCATGGTCTCCTTATCATCAAAATAAGTTAGATGAAGCTGCCGGGGTTTGACCTTCTCACAGAATCATTTGGATTATTATCCAAGACCCCAATTTTCTAGCCCAATGTTTTAAAAAATGTGGTCAGTGGATTCCTTGAACACCATCCCACATAAACGGAATCAGAAAATGCATAAAATTGTATGCACTATGACCTCTCATAACCTGTATAGACATCTGCAAAATAAACTGGAGGCTACTGAGCTTTAGTGGTCTTACAGTTTAGTTGGCAAAGCTTATGATAAAAAAGTAGATCTTAGTCAGTACACTAATATGCTTTCAAAGAATGAAACTAATAATTATTATATAGTTTTAAGCACAAGCAGAATTATCCCTCTCATTATTTCCATGGCACTACCAAGTTAAAACATTAAAGCTACTGGGAAATCTAAAGTAACTACATTATGAATTCACTGCTTCATCCAAATAAGTATCCCTGATGGTTTACTTAGAAAACATTTTATTTTGGCCAGGCGCAGTGGCTCATGCCTGTAATCCCAGCATTTTGGGAGGGCAAGGTGGGTGGATCACCTGAGGTCAGAAGTTTAAAACCAACCTGACCAACATGGAGAAACCCCATCTCTACTAAAAATACAAAATTAGCTGGGCATGGTGACGCATACCTGTAATCCCAGCTACTCTGGGAGGTCGAGGCAGGAGAATCATTTGAACCTGGGAGGCGGAGGTTGCAGTGAGCCGAGACTGCGACATTGCACTCCAGCCTGGGTAACAAGAGTGAAACTCCATTAAAAAAAAATATATATATATATTTTTCACCAACATCACAGAAGGCATGTTATTGAATCATTAGTTATGACAGGTAACACAACTTAGTCTCTACAACTGGAGAACAATTTAAATATGAAAAGATCACTGACCTCTGACTTCTGAACACTCCTTGTGTTTTGTATTTATTATCCCTTTGATTTCATTCACCTGGAATATGTCTTTCCCCTTCTCTCCTAAACGGACCTATATTTTTTATTTTTATTTTATTTATTTATTTATTTATTTATTTATTTATTTATTTATTTTAAGAAACAAGGTCTTACTCTATCCCTCAGGATGGAATACAGTGGCTTGATCACAGCTCACTACAGCCGGGAACCCTGAGCTCGAGTGATCTTCCCACCTCAGTCTTCTGAGTGGCTAGGACTACGGGCGCACACCACCATGCCTGGATGAGTTTTTCTTTCTTCATTTTTTATAGAGATGGGGCGTCAGTATGTTGCTCAGGCTGGTCTTGAACTCCTGGCCTTAAGTGATCCTCCTGCCTTGGCCTCCCAGTGTGCTGGGATTACAGGCACAAGCTGAGATCATAGGCCTGAACCACTGTGCCTGGTCAACTCAGGATCTTCTATGATCTTTCTCTCTTTTGTGGGGGACCTCATGCCAACAGTAGTTTATACAATTCATTTAGTAAGTAAACAAATGCCACTCTGTGTAATCAAATGCCATTTTGTGACATTGTATCTCTCACATTTTAAATTGATGTTTATAATCTTATTTTAAACATTTTGCATGTTTATACGTCTCTCCCTAACTAGCTGACTACCTCTTTATTTACATTATAACGCCCACTGAAGTGCATCAAACATGGTAGATACTCAGTAAATATTTAGTGATTCAAGATCTATTCAATTCTAGTGGGTTAAGAGAGGAAAGAAAAGAATCAACTATGCCACAGCAGACTTGAAGAGAGCTCAAGACAGGGTTTAAAAGCCATTGAGTTAAGATTCTTGTTTGAACAATCTTTTATATCCTGAGGAAACACCCACAGAGCAATAGAATTAAAGAAATGCATTTCTCTCCCACTTCCAAAGCCTTCAGAAATATAGCCACTTAGACTTAGAAAAAGTACTTTGTATTAATACATCTGTTATCTATGCATACATATGCAAACGTGTGTTTATATGTGAGTGTGTATATATAAATATAGGTATATACACACACAAATATACAAACAACATGTAGCGCACACATACACATGTGCAAACATACTAGTTTTCAATAGTGAGGAGAGAATATAATTGACTCTATGGTTTAGTTTTGCAGCTTAGATTGGAAAAGTTCCAAAGCACTTACAGGGCTCTGCTGCCTTAAACAGGCTACCCTGCCATATGGCAGTTTTACTACTGTGGTGGTTTAGTTGTTATTGATTTATATTAGATGATGATGATATACTTGATAGTCCATTAACAAAGTGACTAAGCGAGGTTCTTGACTACTGGATATGCTCCCGAATAAAATCTAAGATTTTTGTTTTTAGTTTTCTGTTTCAGTCTTTGTTTCTGTCTCTCTTTGCCTCTGTGTTTTTGTATCTGAAACTCCCATGCCAGGGGAAAATGTACAATGGGAATGTATTATGAGTCACTTTGTTTTAAGGTTGATAAAAAGTTATTATGTTAGTCTTCAATTTTCAATCCAGCTACAACTAGTTACAATTTTCAATCTAGCTACAACTAGCTCTCATTTACCCATGTTGACAGTGATCATGAAGAGTGAATCCACTGTGATTTAATAACTTAATTTCACCAACAGTTTAAAACCTTATCAACCTTTTTAACTAAGTTGCTAGTGAAAAGCAAAATCAAAAGATTTGTGATTTCCCTTCTTTTGCTTTTCCTGTCTTTTCATAAGGTAATTGGTGAGTTAAAAAAAAAAAATTAACCAGAAGCAACTATCTTAAAACTATAAGCCTTTAAATATAAAAAAGAATGAGAGTTCTATGGAAAATGTATATCACTTATCTTCTTATAATCTAATTTTATAGTCAATCATTAGCTATCATTCATTAGCTAATGTGCAGTTACATAGTAATTTGCAAACCTAATAGGTGAATATTTAAAATCAAAGCCATTAAAACCATCTTATGATTAGGTGAGTGTAGAAGTGACTGTGTGGGAGACTGTGACTTTAAAAATATCCATCATAGGTGAATTCTCCTTTTCTCAATTCAAGCATAACAAACATCTTTAGCTTCTTTTTTGCCACAGCTTCCCAGGCCTATCTCCCTCAGGGAAACCCACTTCCTAAGCCTTAGGGCTTCTCCAAAGTACCGTATTCTGTGATTCAGTAGTCTGTATCAGTCCAGTCAAAATGAAAGAACATCCATATAAGCAAATAAAATGTGGATTTAATACAAAGTTCCTGATTTATGGAAAAACATTGGCTAAAAGTACTTCATTTCTTTTACTGCTGCAATAAAGAGAGTTTACAGTTAGTAACATATAACTTAGAGGAGTGACAAATTTGGTACTTAAAAAATATTTAGGTTAAAAACAACCCTGTCACTTCTACTAAGTCATTTTTAGAGCGTAATCATTTTAATTCTTCTCCCTCTAATT
>NW_016808026.1:2229543-2288363 GCF_001698545.2 Rhinopithecus bieti
AAAAAAAAAAATTAACCAGAAGCAACTATCTTAAAACTATAAGCCTTTAAATATAAAAAAGAATGAGAGTTCTATGGAAAATGTATATCACTTATCTTCTTATAATCTAATTTTATAGTCAATCATTAGCTATCATTCATTAGCTAATGTGCAGTTACATAGTAATTTGCAAACCTAATAGGTGAATATTTAAAATCAAAGCCATTAAAACCATCTTATGATTAGGTGAGTGTAGAAGTGACTGTGTGGGAGACTGTGACTTTAAAATATCCATCATAGGTGAATTCTCCTTTTCTCAATTCAAGCATAACAAACATCTTTAGCTTCTTTTTTGCCACAGCTTCCCAGGCCTATCTCCCTCAGGGAAACCCACTTCCTAAGCCTTAGGGCTTCTCCAAAGTACCGTATTCTGTGATTCAGTAGTCTGTATCAGTCCAGTCAAAATGAAAGAACATCCATATAAGCAAATAAAATGTGGATTTAATACAAAGTTCCTGATTTATGGAAAACATTGGCTAAAAGTACTTCATTTCTTTTACTGCTGCAATAAAGAGAGTTTACAGTTAGTAACATATAACTTAGAGGAGTGACAAATTTGGTACTTAAAAAATATTTAGGTTAAAACAACCCTGTCACTTCTACTAAGTCATTTTTAGAGCGTAATCATTTTAATTCTTCTCCCTCTAATTTTATAACCACAAGACAACCTTTCCAAGGAAAATCCCTAACCTCTTGTAAAGATCCTCTCTGCTTCTCATTGTTACGACCCCTCAACCAACGATTCATTTGAAGTTACGTTTGACCTAGAAATTAGGAAACACTTCGGTCCTCCCCCTTGGTACCCCGTGCATATAAATAAATATCATCAATCCTAAACAGCTTGAATGTACAAGTTTAACATAAAACCTTTGATTGTTAGCAGAGATCAAGTGTTTGAACTGTGTAGTGCTTGTGATTTGCTGAGGAAATGTTAAGTGTCCAGTCACAATGCTACAGCCAAAGAAAATTTGCAAATGCCAAAAGATTTAAGCGGAGGAAGCAACTGGCCTGGATTTAAGATAAATTTGGATATGCATGGTTACAAATTTCAATGTGAATTAGAAAAGCATTTCTAACATCATCTCTGGAAGTCTTTAGGGAATGGTTTTTTCATGTGAATAAGCAGTGAAAACAAAATTCGTCAGCTGTTGTTAATTTTTAACAGCAGAAATTTTACCAATTAACTTATTGATATAGAGAAATGTTTCTTATCTTGCAAGGCAACTTCTAATTTTCACCTCTAATTTTGGGATTCATTTCAAAAAAATCAGGAGTTTCCAAAAATGAGTCATGAAAAGGCAAATTAAGAAAGTGTTGCTCAAAATGAGATGTACATCATAAATATGTATGCAACTTTATAAAACAACAGATAGCTAGAGTGGTGGAGTCAGAATTTCATGGACTAGCATTGGTGATCTTGATATTTTTTTGAAACCTCTGTGAGAAATTTTGATGTGCATCTAAGAGTCACATTAAAAGCATTTGTCACAAATATTTATTCTGGATAATGCCATGAACTACTCTTTTGCAGTGCAAATATGACTTTTGGTTGCTCTTAAAAGGGTTTTCCTCAGAGCCATTTGATTACCTCCCTGTTACTCTCCTGTAGTCCACTAGAACAGGGATTCCCAACCCCTGGGCTCCAGACAGGTACAGGTCCATGGCCCGTTAGGAGCCAGGCTGTACAGCAGGAGGTGAGTGGCAGGCAAGTGAGCATTACTGTCTGAGCTCTGCCTGCTGTCAGATCAGCGGCAGGATTATATTCTCATAGGAGCCTGAATCTTATTGTGAACTAAGGAATCTAGGTTGCACGCTCCTTATGATACTCTAACTAATGCCTGATGATCTGAGGTGGAACAGTTTCATCCTGGAACCATCCCCACCCCTCCCCAGGTCCATGGAAAATTGTGCACTAAACCAGCACGAAATTTGCCAAAAAGGTTGGGGACCCCTGCTCTAGAGGCTGTCTTCTGTCATAGCACTTTTCGTCCTAGAGGTTAGTGTCATACGCAATTTTCAATCTTCTCTTAATTGAATGGAAGTGATGTGGGATGAGAACCTTGTCTATCTTGCTTACCATATTATTAGTAGTGATTTGCATAGTATAGGGCCCATAATGGCCAATTAATATTTATTGAATAAATATAGAACTTAGCCTATTGCTTTTTTTGCATTTAAAAATATCCTCTTTTAAAATTAGCATCTCAAATAGCGCTTTGGATGGAGAGTGGGGTGGGTGATTGGGGGTACTAGGGATGGTGTTGGGGTGGGGTAGTCAGTGCCAGCACTACAGCTTTCAAGACTGAGTCCCCATCCTAGCACAAGGCTTCTTCGTATTCAATCCTGAAGTATTCCAAAAGTCATTCAGGAGATAAAGATTGCAAATACTCACACGCTGGATGTTTCGTATTTCATCTTTATTTGTTGTCACAGCTTTGCAGGTGTACTGTTCACATGAAGAAAAGGAAATGTTTATAGTAATAAAAACATAACTTAGTAACATAGTACATAGTGTTAAGATGTTCTTTGACAACATGTATATTCAACTGATAGTGGATTTTTGGTACATATTTCAATAATTTTGGAAATTGGTTAACTTGTGCTTGATACTGAACAACAGTGAAATAATTTCAGTTAACTGATTTCTTTCTGATAGCAATCTTTTTTTTTTTTTTTGAGACAAAGTCTCACTCTGTCACCTAGGCCAGAGTGCAGTGTTGTGATCTCGGCTCACTGCAGCCTCCGTCTCCTGGGTTCAAGCGATTCTCCTGCTTCAGCCTCCTGAGTAGCTGGGATTACAGGCGCCGGCCACCATGCCTGGCTACTTTTTGTACTTTTAGTAGAGACAGGGTTTCACCATGTTGGTCAGGCTGGTTTTGAACTCCTGACCTCGTGATCCACCCTCCTTGGCTTCCAAAAGTGCTGGCATTACAGGCGTGAGCCACTGCACCCCGCATGATATCAGTCATATGGGCAGGTAATTTAAAGCTATCCGTCCTCACGCCTGTAATCCCAGCACTTTGGGAGACCGAGGCGGGCAGATCACAAGGTCAGGAGTTCGAGACCATCCTGGCTAACTCGGTGAAACCCCCGTCTCTACCAAAAATACAAAAAAATGAGCCGGGCATGGTGGCGGGTGCTTGTAGTCCCAGCTACTTAGGAGGCTGAGGCAGGAGAATGGCATGAACCCGGGAGGCGGAGCTTGCAGTAAGCCGATGCACTCCAGCCTGGGCAACAGAGGGAGACTCCGTCTAAATAAATAAATAAATAAATAAATAAATAAATAAATAAATAAAAGCTATCCACCAGAAGATTTACCAAATTAAATATTAAAAGTAGTTTTCGAGTGGAAAAAGTAAAATCCTTTTATAGAATAATACCTAATGATTTTCTAACCATATCTTCTCCTAAAACATGGTTGTTAGTAACGATCTTGAGAAAGGTAGCATGACAATGTTTTATGTGCATTTGTATTAGGTAATTAGAATCTTCCATTCTTCCTTAATAGATCTAAGGAAACTTAGATCCAAATAACTTGCATGCCTTTTCAAGGTTATATAATGGGTTAGTAGAATAACTGGGCCTAGAAACTGAGTCTCTAACTTACTTTAAAGTCTTCTTTCCATTATCCTACTGCTCTGAGTTTTCTGCTTCAGGTCACTCGGGATTAAGGGTTGTATTCATCACTTTTTTCCTTCATGCACAGTGCAATTACTTCAGTGATAAGAATTGTTTAATTTTGGCTCCAGGAGAAATGAAATTTTTCAAGTCTAGGAACATGGAACTCTGATCCAAATTTGCAAAGCAACAGTGAGTCATTTGACATAACTCTACTTCATTGTTTTCCTAATTAGACATCTTCCATCTTAAATGCAGCTGACCATGGGAATGCAAGCTCACACACTTGAGTTCAAGTGGCAGCATCCAGCCCTGATACTTTCTGACCATGTGGTTTGGATAATGCTTTAGCTTCTCTAGTGTAGTGTTTTCTCATTTACTAACATCAACATGGGTTAAAACTGATGTCAAGATTGAGTGATAATGTATGTTGAACTTCCTATGTAAATTGTACTGAAAAAATGCTACTTGGACATTGTTTAAAAATGCAAGTTTCTAGTTATCCAAATTTATAGAAATGGAATGTGTCAAAAGAAATGATTGTCTTCTACTCTCTCCAAGACCTGATGAGACCGGACCCATACTTAAAATGCCGGAGCCAGGGTTAGCTAAACTAATACATCTTCTAATGGTCCTGATTCCTTCGGGGGATTATCTGGGTGGGCTGGAAGCAGGGTTTTGTCACTCATCCTTGTAGTTTGAGGCTTTCTAATGACACAGAACTTTATGTTTCATAAAATCTGAGTTAAATAAGAGTGTTAGTACTGGGAAGTACCTTAGAGACACAGAGAACTATAGATTTGCAAGTCTCTTCTTTGTAAATATTAATTCTATAGGTGTAGAATGGGGTCTGGGAAAAGACCTTTTTAATAAGCATCTGTTTCCTAAACTGGCTCTGGTCATTCTGCTGACTACCAGCTTGGGTGTGAGAAGCACTGCCTTGGAAGACATGCTTTCTTCAAACTCCTGATCAGTATTCAATTACCCTACTCTAGCAAGGATACCTCTCTGGGTGAGGATTTCATGGAACGCAACTAAGGTATATCCTCAGTTTCGAGCCCCAGAACATTTTACTGAGAATAAAGAAGGGACCAAAGATGATACATGAATTTTTTATTTCTTTCCTGGTTGCTCTTCATAATAATGCAATGTGTAGTCTAGAAAAATTTGGAAATATTTTTTACAGAAAGTATAACTTTCTCTTTTAAGTATTGTTCTCACAGGTCATAAAATCCTGAATTTTGTATCATGATCTTAGTTGACAATGATAAAGTCTCTGATTTGTCTTATTCTGAGGTTAATTTTACGTTGATCCAATATGTTAGGATATTCTGATTGAAGTTTAAATTCAGACCGATTTGTGGAAGCTAATGTCATTACGAGAAAACTAACAAAACATGCAGGGGTTTCATTTTATTTCCCTCTTACTATCCTTCAGAACTGGCAGAAATAAGATATTTATATTGTCTATGAAACCTGTTATTTTAATTTTGCCTAGTAAACATTGTTTCTTTTTAAGACTATAAAATACTTGAGGTCAGATACTTTTTTGAAAAAGTAGATGTTACTCCTTTCTGGCTTCTGATTCTGCACCTTGTACACAGAAGGTAGTGGCTCAAAATGTGCACAAATTCTTCCAAAACATTTGCATAATGTAGTAATGTCTATAATTAGTTTTAAGATAAATATACTTTAGTTAAAGTCTGTCTAACCAGTGAAATATTTAATACTACCATTTTTGAAGAATGATGATTAGGAGTCAGCCATTATAAACAAGGAGGAAATTGTTGGAAAAACTTGTTGCATTTCTGTTTTGCAGCTCACTGGCTCCATTGTTATTGGAAGTGGAAGAATGTTTATTATTTCAGGAGGTAAAGGCCATTAGAAGCTTATTTGTCTGAGAAAATCTACAATATTGGTTTTCTATAACCTGGGATATATTATGAAACATGTTTACAAAAATTATGACTTCAGGCTTGGTGAGCATTTTTTTTTAAATAATAGCTAGTCCTTTGCCAGATCTGTAATGTAAAATTCAACCAATTTGTCTAGGTATCAGATATCATGCTTACATTAAAGTATTTTTCTGTTTCAATGCTGTTTTTATTACATTGTATAGATCAAGGAATTGAAATGCTGGTGAGTCACTTGAACTCCCCGATGAGCATCAGATAGTGGTAGGTAACCACCAGCTAGCTGTAAGCTCAGTTATTGCTGTGATAATCTTTTGAGAGTGGGTGATTATGGTAGTACATTGTTTTCTTGCCAGTGTTTTTCTCATAGGTAGCTGCTCTTAGCTTCATTTGACTAATGGAAATTTTAAATTCTGCCTCATGGTTCACAGGGGAGTAGAGAGCAACCATATATCTTATGCCCAGGGTTCTGAACTGCATGGTGTTTGAAAGAAAAGAGCAGCATTTACCCAGGGAGCATTGGTACCTTATCTAATTTGCCACTTCTTTCTTCCTTTCAGAATCATTTCATCTTCCTACGCTTGCATTCATGCACGTATCTTCCACTTACACGGCAGTTATATTGCACAACTCTGCACCTATAAATATAACTGTATCGAAACAATCTCAAGTATTGTCACCAGTATGATTGTAGAGTCCAGGTTCATGTGCTATCACAGAGAAAGTAAGTTATGTAATGTGTGAGCAATTTCTACTCTTTCCTTTTAGTACACCCTTAATAGCAACTAGACTTATACTTTCCTCTTTAATCAAAAACTATTTATTGAACTCATACAAGGGTTTTTAAAGTATGGGACCCATTTTAAGTATGTCCAGACTACTGAACTAGAATGTAAAATTAATCCAAGAAAAAAAGGCATATTCTGCAAAAGTTGAAAAGAGCCCTTTGCAGGGAGAAGAAATATTTTAAGTTATAACTGCAGGCAATATGTGTTTCCTGAATTAGGGAATGATGGTACTGTGGGATTACTTTTTTTTTTGAGGCAGAGTCTTACTCTGTTGCCCAGCGCCATCTCAGCTCACTGCAAGCTCCGCCTCCCGGGTTCACGCCGTTCTCCTGCCTCAGCCTCCTGAGTAGCTGGGACTACAGGAACCCGCCACCTTGCCCAACTAATTTTTTGTATTTTAGTAGAGACGGGGTTTCACCGTGTTAGCCAGGATGGTCTTGAACTTCTGACCTCGTGATCTGCCCACCTTGGGCTCCCAGAGTGCTGGGATTACAGGCGTGAGCCACCACGCCCGGCCGGGATGACATTTTTTAAAAATCCAGTTCACAAAAGTGGTTGTAAAAGTCAGAGTAAAAGTGGTTTAGTGTGGACTAGGAGAACATATTACATCATAGTTGGAGAGCCTATCACATCATACTTTCAGCATAAAAATATTTCTTAAAAAAAAATTGGGCTATATTGCTTCCCTTAATTTTCTGTATTTGTTTTGCTCCACTGTATAAATCTGCTTGAGCTTCTGTAACAAAATTCCTTGGACTGTGTGGCTTAAACAACTGAAATTTATTTTCTCACAGTTCTGGAGGCTGGATGCCCAAGATCAGGTGCCAGCATGGTCTGGTTGGTGGTGGGGGCTCCCTTCCTGGCTTGCAGATGGCCACCTTCTAGCTGTGTGCACAGGTGACCTTTTCTCACTTTGTGCACATGGAAAGATAGGCGCTCTGGTTTCTCTTCCTCTTCTTGTAAGGACTCTGATCCTATTAGATCAGGCTCCTAACTTTATGTGCTAATAATCTAACCATAATTACTTTCGTAAAGGCCCTATATTCAAATACTGTCACAATGGGAAGGAATTAGGGCTTCCACATAGGAATTTGGGAGGGACACAAGTCAGTCCATAGCAACCACCGATGGTTCAGTGAATGGTATTAATATAGTAAGAATGTATCTTAAGTAGGTAAGTTAGCATGTAGTTGATACCCAGGTAAGAACCAGACAGCAATCCCTTTACTGGATTGACCTCTATTTAGGCCAGACCAGACTATCAGTTTTGGATGTAGTCACAAACTAGCTCAAGTTAGTGTGTGTTGGAGCACAAACTCAAGCTCAAAATAACATCATCAGCAACAACAGCAACTTATTGCCACAAATAATGAGAAAAATCCCAATTTGAATTTGACTTCTGAGTAAATGATTTGGGGCTGAGTGAATGGGCAGCTATCAACATTACATATATATACTGAAGTAATCTGTATCCCTTGTTATTAACAATTTGGTTATCAGATTGTCTAATGTTTTTCTGCCTGGTTTACCAATTATGGCAAAAGGTATATTTCCATCTTCCATTATGACAATGGATTTGTCAGCTTTTCTCTTGTAATTCACTGTATTTTTACTTTATGTATTTTAAGGCTATGCCATCAAGTGCATAGAAGTCAATTTTTATTTCCTAGTAAATTATTAATTCAATAATTATCTCATTACTCTTTATGCTTAATAGTGATTTTTTTGGCTATTATTCTATTTACTCTGATATAGCATCTTTCCTATACACTTTCTCTATTCCTTTTCCTCTCTTCTTTTTTAGATGTACTTCATGAATGTAGCATACAGGCAGATTTTTAAAAAATTAAATTCAGATACTTTGTCCATTAACTGGATACTTCTCTTTGCATTTGTGATTACTGATCTAATTCTATTCATCTTTACCATATGATATGGTATACATTTTTTATTTCTTTTTGCTTCTTTTCACGAACTTCTTTTATGTCAACTTTTTAAAAATGTCTTTTTTCCCCTCTACCAACTTAGTAGACATAAATTTTATTTATATTTTTAGTGATTTTCTTTAAATGTTTATTTTGATATTTCCCACCATAGCAAAATCTATCATTACTCAACATCTATAGTCTTCTTCCAAACTGTGCACAGACTTTAGAATCATTTAATACCCAGGACACCTTCCTATTTTACATGAATTTGTTTCCTAATATTTTAGAAATTTGCAATTATTATGTTATATGTGAAATATTTATTTAGATTCATTATTTTATTTATCTGCTTATTTATCTGCATTCTTGTTCACTGCTGATACTTGCATCTCATTTCTTTATTCTTTCTCTTTCTTTCTTTCTTTCTTTCTTTCTTTCTTCTTTCTTTCTTCTCTCCTTCCTTCCTTCCCTCCTTCCTTCCTTCTTCCTTCCTTCCTTCCTTCCCTTCTCCTTCCCTTCTCCTATCCTTTCTCCTCCCTCCTTCTCTCCTCCCTCCCTCCCTCCCTCCCTCCTTCCTTCCTTCTTCCTTCTTCCTCTTTTCCTTCTCACTCCCTCCTCCTGCCTCCTCGCTACCTTCCTTTTTCTTCTTCCCTTCCTTCCTTCCTCCTCTTCCTCCCTCCCTCCCTCCTCCTCCCTCCCTTACCTTCCTTCTTTATTAACAGTGACTGCTGGTTGCCCAGGCTGGGTCTAAACTCCTGTTTCAACAATGCATGCCACCCCAGCCTACCCAAAAGTGCTAGATTTGATAGGCATGACCACACACACAGACTACCCGTAATTTCTTATTCCTGAAATAAATTAGTAGTTACCTCTGCCGTGTTCTCTTAATAATAAATTCTCAGCCCTTTTTGGTCTAAACAAAAACTTTATTCAGCCCTCACTGTTGAATAATAAATTGGCTATATTAAAGTTTATGTTCAGTTGAGCTGGGTGTGGTGACTCATGTCTGTAATCCCAGCACTTTGGGAGGCTGAGGCAAGTGGATTGCTTGAGGTCAGGAGTTCAAGACCAGCCTGGCCAACATGGTGAACCCCCATCTCTACTAAAATACAAAAATTAGCTGGGTGTTGTGGCAGGCGTCTGTAATCCCAGCCACTTGAGAGGCTGAGGCAGGAGAATCACTTGAATTCGGGAGGCAGAGGTTGCAGTGAGCTGAGATCCTGCCACTGCCCTCCAGCCTGGGTGACAAAGTGAGAGTCCATCTCAAAAAAAAAGAAAAAAAATGTTTATGTTCAGTTGATTTCTCATAGATCTTTGAAGATATAATTCTATTATTTTCTGGCTTCTTTTCTTGCTGCTGGAAAGATTGTCAGATTAATTGTAATTCTTTGGTCAGTCATCTGTCTTTTCTCTTTGATTACTTTTAAATCTTCTTTTTTACTTTGATGTTCTGCAGTTGCATATGATCTTTCTAGGTGTGGCTTTATTTTTTATCTTCTTATGATTGTGTTTGCCAGATATAATGATTCATTTCATTCATCGATTTCAGAAAACTTTAGACATTATTTCTTCAAAATATTTCTATTTCTTCACTATATTCTTTTCTTTTGGAATTCATGTCTGGGATATAAACTATTCATTCTGTTCTCCATGTATCTTAATAAATATTAAAAATTAGTTAAGTCTAATCAGTGGTTTACTTAATTAGTTAAGTCTAATCAATTTTTCCTCTGAAGTGTTACTTTAAATATATTTATTTCTAGAAATTTTATTTCATATTTTCTAATCAGACTTTAATTTTAATAATGATTTGTTATAACCTTATGGACTTTTTCTTTAATCCTATTAAGTCATTAATAATTTTAAACATACCCATTTTTGGCATCTTTCTAACTAATTATAATCAGTTTCCTCAACTGCCAAAGAAAATAATTGCATTTACTCATTGAGTTACTATGGATGTTTCATGAATGAGTACATGTCCTTAGAATAGTGCCATACTGCCTGACACCTAGTAATTTATCAATAAATATTGGCTACTATTATTATTGTTATCATCCCCAGAAGATTATGAGGTCCTGTCCCTGTTTTATTGTTAGACTGATGAATTTGTGTATTTATCTGTGTGTTTTCTAATTTTGGGTTGTGAGCTTTACTTAGGGGGCCTTCATCTATGGAAATTGTGGGTGGTTTGGGAACACATGTTTCTGGAGCCGCTTTTCTATTTGTCAGCTTTGCCCTAAGGATATTACCAACCTAGGGTGTTTTTGGTCCCAACTTATTAAAGGAGGTTTGGATTCTCAGAGATAGGACAATATAAATTCTACAGCCAAACCCTGATAAAGACAGACTAGTGGGCCAATGCTGACATTCTCTCAGGAAGAACATGTGTAATTTACTTCTTAAAGCCCAGAGTCCCATTCAAGACAGACAAGCTTCCCTGGTAACTTTATACATTGGTAAGTATCGCCCATAGTAGGGCCTGGCTTCATGAAGTGGCCTTAGTTCCAGCGAGTCATGTGGGCCTAAGCCTTAATCATTGACCACATATAGCCTCAAATGCCCAGGGTAACCAACCGCAAAGTCCAACAGCCAGCCTGCAGGAAGCGGCAGCATCAGTCCAGAATTTACTCAGAGGTTACTGCTTGTTTTTTTTTTTTTTTTTTTTTTAATTGAGTGATAATAACAAAGTCCCATGTGTATTTTAGACTGTCATTGTAATTAATCAAGTGAACACATCTGCAGTCCCGGGTTCTCTGGAGGCTGGGGGAGGAGATCTCTTGGGCCTAGGAGTTCAAGGCTGCAACGAACTATGATTGTGCCTCTGCGCTCCAACTTGGGTGACAGAGCAAGACCCTATCTCTATGAAAGAAAGAAAGATTGCCATTGTAGCCCCCATGTAATGGAGTGTAAGCCTGGATGTTAGGAGACTAAAGCAATGATCTTGGCAAAAGATGATGAGGACTTGAAACAAGGGAGGAGAAGCAGAGACCGGGATGAGAGAAGAGCAACTAGAAACTCTAAAAGAAGCTGTAGGACTTTGTTAAAGATTTCAAGAGCAGTAACAAGAGATAAGAGTAGCAAGTAAGAAGAGGTGGACTACTGGGGGAAAGGGACCCTGTAGAACTTTGATAGTTAAGGAGGAATCAGGGTAAGAGGATCCAGCCAACGAGACTGAAAAGGGGCTGTCAAAATGACAGGAGGAAAACTAGAAGAAGTGACTTAAGCTTCTTTTTTTGTAAAAATTTAAGGCATTACTGGTAAATTATGACTTATGCTGACCATCTATTTAGCTAAGCATGGCCCGATTTAGATACTAGGGCAGGTTCAATAACACAGAGATCTATCTCCTGAGCTTTGGATGACTCACATGAAAAGCTGGTCAGGGGATGAGAAAATGGAGGCATCTTTTTAAAAGCTTTTCAGAAATGGATCTTTCTGGTTGTCATTCTTCCTTCTGCTTGACTCATAATCCTACTTCTATAAGTGAGGAGGCGATAATCTCCTAAGAAGTCACTTGAACCTTATGGAATGGGCTCTATTCCTCAGTAAGCATCTTATTGGATGTCTAGGCCTAATATTTTAGTGTTGCTGCTTGAAACATGATGCGTGACTTTTCTTAATATATGTATTATGAATGACTTCTCTTTGAACTTAACCTGTACAATGTTCTCAAAAGAAGTTGCCTTGTTTGTGTGCATATGGTGTCTGTGTGTGTATGCTGTGCATCTGTGTTGTGTGTTTTAATCAATTTGGTCTAACAAAGGAGTCTATACATTTTTTTTTCCTTCTAAAACTTTGGAGGGTTGAAATGTTTATGCCCTTGGAAGATTGTTTCCGATAACTGTCTTGATAACTGTCCTACGTATATTTGCTTGTATTTTCAGAAACAGGGAAAGGGACATTAGCTTTTTAGACTCCTATCGGGATCCTTTGCTATCAACACAAAACTGCGCAGGAAAAGAACATTGCTGAAATTTACATCATATAAGAAATGATTTTTAAACTGAATTGAGTGGGTATATAGCAATCTAGAGAAATTTCAGATTCAGGGATTTTGACAGATAAAGACAAAACTCAAAGAGATTGATGTATATAAGATCCCAGTTTATTTATTTGCAGTGAAAAATATGTTTGCCAGATGGACCAGAGATTCCAGTTAATCTTTTGATTATACTTTTTTTCCGCTAAGCATCCATCTGAGAAGTGTAATTATCAGATGGATGCTTAGCAAGGTTGTGATCAAAATTAGGGATCTAGTCACATTACACTAATATTTAAACGTGTACGCTTTTGATAGTCTATTTTGCCTATCTTCACAATTAGGATAAACCCACAAGTCGGATGAAGTACTCACAATGGCTTGTCAGGTACCCCCTCCTCTTGGTTTTCGGTGCTTTCATAGCTTCTTAATTCACCTTCTAAGTGGATTTTAAAACTTATATGTAGTGTGTTACATTTTATTTTGAGAGAGAGTCTCTCTCTGCCACCTAGGCTGGAGTGCAGTGGTGCAATCATGGCTTACTGTAGCCTGGACCTCCTGGGCTCAAGCGATTCTCCCACCACAGCCTCTTTACTTGAGTAGCTGGGAGTACAGGTGTGCACCACCATGCCCAGCTGCTTTTAAACATTTTTTTGAAGAGGTGGGGTCTTCCCATGTTGCTCAGGCTGGTGTTGAATTCTTGGACTCAAGCTATCCTCTTGCCTCGGCCTCCTAAAGTATTGGGATTACAGGTGGGAGACACCATGTCCAGCCACAATATATCATATTAGACATCTAAGTTTTAATTTATTCATTATTTATTTTCCCCATTAGAATGCAAACTCCATAGTTCTACAGAACACAGTTTACAGAATCAGCAAGTGATTTCCATAAAGGGCTACTTACAGAATGTAAACTTTGACATTGTGCAAATGCAGCAGTAGACCATACATAAATTAGTGGGCATGAATGTGTTCCAGTGAAACTTTATTTACAAAAGCAAATGGAGGGCCAGCTTTTACCAAGCTCTGCACTAGAACAGTATCTGGAACATAATAGGAATTAAAAAAAAAAAAACTCTATAGAATAAATGAAATGAATCAGGAGATTATCATCATCATCATCATCATCATCATCATCATCATCATCGTCATTATCATCATTTACTATATTTGCCCAGGTTTTATTAAGTAATTAAGTATTTGGCACTGTATTAAATGAGCTATACACATTTTCTTATTTAATTTGTGACTTTCACCCTATAAAGTCTATCTATCTGTCTGTCTGTCTATCTATCTATCTATCTATCTATCTATCTATCTATCTATCTATCATCTAGCTATCTGTCATGTCTTTATTTTTTAGAGTCATTTTAGTTTTACAGCAAAATTGAGAGGGGAGGTACAGAAGCATCCCATGTACCCCTTCCCCAACATGTACACAATCCTTCCATTATCAAGATCCCCCACCACAATAGTACATTTGTTACGATTGATGAACCTGCCTCGACACATCATTATCAACTGAAGTTCACAGTTTTCATTAGGGTCATCAGTTAATATTTGTTTCAACTGCGAGTGAACAAAATCCCAAAATAACATTGGCTTACATATGAAAGGTTATCTTTCTTAATGTATATGGAGTTTAGAATAAGCAATTCATGATGTATTGACAGCTCCAGAATTAGGAAGAATCTAGCTTCATTCCATTTTGTTGTTCCATTATCTTCAACCATGCATTTCCATTCAGTGGCTGATTGTTAGGAAGATGAGTGTTGGCAAATAGAGTAAATAGTTTCTGCAACATTTGGATCTTCATTATTTCCATTTTGCAGAATAGGAAACACAGGCTTAGAAAGATTAAGTAACGGCCGGGCGTGGTGGCTAACTCCTGTAATCCCAGCACTTTGGGAGGCCGAGGAAGGTGGATCATGAGGTCAGGAGTTCGAGACCAGCCTGGCCAATATGGTGAAACCCTGTCTCCACTAAAAAACAATATAAAAATTAGCCAGGTGTGGTGGTGGTGCCTGTAGTCCCAACTACTCAGGAGGCTGAGGCAGAAGAATTGCTCAAACCCAAGAGGAGGAGGTTACAGTGAACCGAGATCGCACCACTGCATTCCAGCCTGGGTGACAGAGCGAGACTCCATCTCAAAAAATAAAAGAAAGGCTAAGTCACTGGCACAAGGTAAAAGAATTGTAGGAGCAGAGATTCTGTGTGAACAAACCAGGCCTCTCAGATCTCTAATTGTCTTCCAATGTTGGAGGCCATTTTCTCTCTTAAGAAAGATTTGACCTGTCTGGGTCCATTATGTATTTTAGTTTTAAATGTTATTTTTCATTGGAAAACTCACTTTCTTCTATTTCAAGTGTTTTAATATCAAATGATATTAACACCTTAAGAACCTTAAGAACTACCTGTAATATTCATAAGTTAACCTGAATTGATGCATTTGGTTTTGATGCCATTGAAAGTATATTCATGACTTTCCCATGAAGGTATATTATAGCAGCACATTTCTAAAGGGCACTGTAGTTGAGTCCACAGTAGGGAAAACAGAGGCCACCACTGTCACTGTGTCACTGCATGATCATATTTTCAGCAGTTAGAGAAAAATCCTGTGCTAAATATTCTGTATTTAGAAGAAATTTACCAAATACTGTTGGTAATAAGATGATATCACTTTATCATTCATTATGACAAGAAAAGTTTCATATATGTAAAAAATACTGTAAAAACTTTATATACTATCCTGTATGAGTTGACCGCTATACTGTATCTAATAATACTGTATGTGCTGTGTGTGTGGTGCTGCAAGTATAACTATATCAATAATATACCCTGATCTATAGTATATACTAATATATATATATACAGAGAGAGAGAGAGAGAGATGGAGTCTCACTCTGTTGCCCAGGTTGGAGTGCAATGGCATGATCTCAGCTCACTGCAGCCTCTGCCTCATGGGTTGATTCAACTGTCCTGCCTCAGCCTCCCCAGTAGCTAGGATTACAGGTGCGTGCCACCACACCTGGCTAATTTTTGCATTTTTAGTAGAAATTAGGTTTCGCCATGTTGACCAGACTGGTCTTGAACACCTGATTTCAGGTGATCCACCTGCCTTGTCCTCCCAAAGTGCTGGGATTACAGGTGTGAGCCACTGTGCCTGGCCCAAAAAACCTGTATTTTAAGAGTTGTTTCCTCATTCTTAACTAAAATCATAAGAAATTCAAATTGCTCTATCAAATTCTTACACTTATATTTTCGAAATAAATCAAGCATCTGAAGATTTTAACAAAAGTGACTCACAACTAATTACCTCATATGTTTTTTGCATAGCTCTTTAAAGTGGATTATTTTTTTAAAATGATGTCCTAGCAAGTTTAAAATTTTATCAAATGTTTACTTTATTCATTTGAGTTTATTTCTAAACTGAGATGGTGTTATCATTTATAAACTACTTTCTGGCAAAAGTTTTCCATTTTATAATTTTCAAATGCTATATGGAGTTATTTCTACGTAAACAGCAATAGAGAACCACTGAAAATCTATAGTCCAGAATAATAGTCCTTTTTGTTTGCAGGTGTAGCAGATAGGCCACAGCTATTGTTGCCTAAAACCTCAAAGGTATAACTACGCTTACATATGTTTTGCACATATATGTATTTGGTTATTAATGTTATATTTAAACAAGTGATATTGAGCTAATTCTGAAGATAGAAAATCCAACTTTTGTTGTAGCATTTTATTTTCATATTTCTAAAATAAGCAATTTGAAGGCAGGAATACTTTCTTATGTATATTTAAATTGTAAGTAGGAAGTATAGAGCCAGGCCCATGAACATGGCTGAGTAAATAAGTGCTTGAATGTATGAAATTAAAAATCAAACTTCCAATCTAATATAAAATGATGTGTACAACATACAATACTTGCATTTCTTAAGATCATACACTGAAAACATTTTCTAACATAATAAGGCTTTTAAAGAACAATATTTAAAAGTATGTACTCAAAATTTTACTATTGGAATAAAGTGATAGTTTCAAAAAGTCATCTTTAGATCAAAGATATAAATCCCAAGACCACTCTTCTTGATGTTATGCAAACATCTTGTTTTTAGAAATTTTTTTTTTTAAATCTTCTATCATCACCCACAGTAACACTCTTTTATATTTGGATGGCATGTATATTTAATCAGAAATTGCCTGCAGTTTGAAATTCTGAAGACCATTTCAACCAAAGAACTGTTTCACTCTGATTAAGCCACATTGTATTTTACTCTTGCTCACAAAGCATCCTGCCCTCAGCCCTGTTTCCTTTCACCTCTTGGTCAAAGAACTGCATCATTTCATAGTGAGAAGAGTACATTAAAAAGCATAATAATAATAATAATAATAATAATAATAATAAATGTTAATCAAAAAACTGCATGTGTCTTTCTGATTGTGCCAGTGTTGTGGTATTCAATTATGCAATTTTCATTGGCATATTAATCATCTTTTCAACAAACAAGCCAGCGTTAATTAAAGCAAACCATGGATAAAGACATGTTGCCGGATCATCATTCCGTTTATCACAGTGCACAGGCTGGCCGTTAAGTAAATTCCGGACTGTGAGATGAATTTCAATGTTGGCCTCATCTTTTTTGTTGTTGTTGTTGGAGTTTGAATGCAATTCATCTAACAATAATAACAACAAACTTCAGACTTCACAAGAGAAAGATGAATTTGTCTGTAATTAATGGTAGAAAAAGAAAGAATAGCTGTATGTTTCATATGTGGAATTGGGCTACTTACATCCAAATAATTTTTGAAGATTTTCTATTTTTTTCCCTTAACTCTAAGTGCCAGAAGGACAGGATGGAATAGTGAATTTATTGCCTTATATCTACCTTGTACAAAATGTTATTTGGTAAAGAGTGACTTAGTGGTTATAGTTAATATGCAAAAATTGATTTTTTTAGAAAGAATGTATTATGATGTGTAGTATTTAAACATATGGAACTTAAAACCCTGAATTTTAATTAAAATGAAATATTTGTTGGAAATACAACACAAGTCATTATACTTTTTGAATTCCAAGCTCGATTGCAAATGTCCTTCATCTCTTATAATTTTAGACTCATTCTCAATTCTTCTTTATAAGTAATTATTATAGTAGTTCCAGTTTTTCAAAGCTTACAACCATCAACAGTAATCCTTATGGAAGAGATAAATCAATTTAACAAAAAGAAAATCAAACATGCTTGCCGTTTTACTGTGCATTTGTAAGCTCTGCATTAGACAGTAATTCTAAGTAATCTTAAAACACTAGTCTCCACAACTGCATCCATTGTTTGTGTTTTTTAGGATATAGAATTTCACATGCTGATTATCTGCATGCCAATTACATATGTATTTCTCCAACTTTACAGATTTTGACACTGAAACTCCACTAAAGGTAATTGCTACCAAAATCCCAGATTTTCTCTAGTACTGAAAAAATAGTATTGAACTTTCTAAAATATGTAAACCTGATTGAAAAAATGCTATTTTGTACAAAATGCTTAGACCTTTGTTTCACTTCTTAATTAAGAAGAATGTATACACATACACACACACACACACACACATACACACACACATATTGCTTCTTGGGAAAATGACACATGAGGGAAAATGGCCATACACGTAAAGGCCAACAAAATGTCTGACAAGTACGACAAAGGTAAGAAGCATTTTAGTACATCAGTGTAAAGAAATAGTGTGAGATTTTACTATTTGCTTACAGCTTTGCTCACCTCAAGGAAGTAATTGTATTCATTTAATAGAGGTTTTGAGTAGTAAATGTAATAGTACATGTAAAATTCCTGCCATATAAATCCTCATTGAACAATAATGATTAGTAATGATTATAATTAGATGTAAAACTTCTGTTCTGATTGTAATGTAAATAAATATAAATGAGAATTTTCATAGGTTTTTATATTTGTAAAATGCAACCTACATTTTTGATACTGCAAAGTAAAATATAATGTACAAATATATAGTAATTAATGCCCTGCATTTGCAGTAGTTGGGAATGCCCAATGGATTTGCTTCCTAAATTAATGTAGTATTTTTTGTGTATTTTGTAATTGACCCTGTTTTGTTAGACTATAAGTTGACTTGAGACCTCTATTATTTCCCCATTGTGGAAGCAGCATTTATGAAGAAATAATATGGTAGGAGTTAAATGTGCTTAAATATGTCTGGCTTTGGAAATGCTCTAAATTTAATTATTTTCTCTTAATGACTTTCATTGCAAATTAAAAGTTTGTTCATGCAGAATATGGGTTGATCTTAGGACTTCCAGTTATTAACTTGGCCTCATATGAGGTTCTGAACTTCCGTTTCTTTCAGCACCTTAGCACCCCCAAATATAACTTAGCAGCTGTCTGTGAACAAAGAAAAATGATTCTTGGAGGTGCTGCTGGAAATTCTGGCAGTGGGATATGGAAAGCATCAGAATCTTTTTTGGAAAAGCAGGTATTTGAAAGTGACAGTTATTTCCAGACTAAACCCTTGAAGAAAGATGATGAAATTCACAATTTTTTACACTTTATGCCTTGAGATTTAGACAATCTTGTACCGCATGCTATACAACACACACTGCAAGTGATAAGAGAAGTACTTCTTTTGCTCCACCTGTGATGTCACTTGATGGCATCATCCGGTTGTGACAGATACTAAAGTTTGTGCACTGTGGTTATCAGATTCTCCCACCTTGGTCTCAGTTCCACTTGGCCCTTATAGCACTCTAGCCCTGCTGTGGTTTTCCAAACCATTACCTTTGACTTTAAACCCTTAACAATGTGCCTCCCATAGATAGATAGATCTATCAATAGTCAGACAAGCAGTTAATCTGTCCACTGACATGTCTTATGTTGCTTCTAACCACAGTCTTTTGTCTCTCTTTTCTGTTACAGCAAGCCTTATAGAAGTTTATCCTTCTATTTTTTCCTCTATATTTTCTCCTAATTATCCCCATGCTACAGTAACACACTTCTCAATTTTAGGAATTATTTTGCTTGTCAAACCCAAGGACTACTTATTCCTTGACTTCTCTGACCTCCAAAACAGCCAAAACAACTTCTTGAGACCATCTTCATATTGTTCCGGTTGGTCGTCTTTTCCCATGCACTCGAAGCCTCCTTAATGTGGGTATGGCCTAAGATTCTGCCTTCAGGCTTGTCTTCTACTCAGCCTGTGCATGCTTCCCCATGTACCCATATCAGAGGTGTCACTAGGCCTCACCCATATCGCAGGTGTCACTAGGTCAGTGACTTCCAAATATGTAGCTTTAGCTCAGATCACACTTCTAAGCTGCCACCAAAAATATATATATCATCTCAAACTCCACATATCTGAAAGTGAATTTTGCAGCTTTTCTTCCAAATCAACTACTCCTTTTGCATTACACTTTTCGGTGGAAACCATCACCGTCTATCCATTCTGCACACTTAAGACCCAGGTGTCATCCTTGACTCTTGGATACCTCCCACACCTAATTCTGCAGATGTTGTCTCTCTTCTCTCCTGTATCTGTCTCTATCCCTTGGTGCTTTTGCTCTCATAAGGACTGTCATCATTTTTCCCTTTGAATTTACCATATTGGACTATGCCATGTCCGTGACTTCCAGGCCTTTCTATATGCTCTCTGCCTAGAGTGTTTTGTTACTCCATCTGTATCCTTGACATCTTCCATTGTCCTTTGAAGAAGATAATAACGAAGTTACTGATTCTCAAAGTGTGGTCTCCGGAACAGCAGCAACAGCATTATCTGGGAACTTGTTAGAAAATTCTTAGGTACTATCCCAGACTTGCCGAATCAAAAACTCATCGTGAAGAACGAAGCAATCTGTGTTTTAACAAGAATTCTGATGTACAGAATTCTGATGGCTTAGGGCAGGATTTGGCAACCTTTTTCTGTTTGAGTCCATATAGTAAATATTTTAGGTTTTTAGACCAAAAGGCAAATAAAAGATACCATGTTGGTTGTTATATAATGAAACAGAAAGACAAATGTCCACAAAATTTTCATTGATGAAATTCAAAACTTTATTTGTGGACATAGAAATTTGAATTTTATATAATATTTACTTATTATGAAATATTAATCTACTGTTTTAAAACGATTTAAACATGTAAAAACCACCCTTAGCTGATAGCTGTACAAAAAAGGCAGTGGTTGAGATTTGGCCCACGGGCTATAGTTTGCCCACTCCTGACTTACCTTTAACCATTGCCGGGTGCCTCCAGCCTTCTGTTTATCAAAGCTTTGAACATCTTGTTTACTTTTAGTTATTCGTCTGTGTGTCCCTCTTCTTCACCACATCTTAATCTCCTTGAGAACAGCAATTGCATTTTATTAATCTAAATGTCATCGACCAAATGTATAGTCCTTGGCTTAGTAAACATTTGTTCCCTTGATACAGGAAAAAATGAATACATTGGAATGTATAGATTGCCATTTTTTGTGTGAATCTTCCACCAATTTATTTGACATGTTTCTTAACCTTTAAATATTTGCTTTTGCTTGTAGAAGTTTGTTAGTTTGCTTGCTTGCTTGTTCCTGCCTTATAAATACCCATAGGTAGGAATTTATTTTATTTGATTCTCTTCCTCCTTTTAAGGGTATCTCCACTTCCTCTTAGTCTTTAGTCCACATCGACTGCAAAACAGGAGGCTTTTATTGTGGGTGCCATTTTTGTCAGTTAACATTTCATGTTTGTTTTTTTTTTTTTCTGAAGAAGAAGAAGAAATGGATATTGGCTGTTTGCCATGCTTGGAGTTTTAACTTAAGGTTGTTCTTATTCTTGAAAACCTGTTGCCACCAGTTTTACAGTTTCCCTGAACTTCTTAATCACAGCCTATGTGTTTTGATCACACCACTATTTTTGTTTAACTTTTTGTTTGGAAATAATTTTAGGCTTACAGAAAAGTAGCAAAAGTAGTACAGAGAGTTCCCATACTTTATACCCAGCTTTTTCTGATGTTATCATTTTACATAGCCGTATTAGGATTACAGAAAAGCAAGGAATTAACATTGATACAATGCTGTTAACTAAACTCCAGACTTTATTCAGATTTCTGAATTTTTTTTCCTATGAATGTCTTTCCCTATTCTAAGATCTTCACAGTATTGTATTACATTTAGGTTTTGTATCTTTTTTACTTTTATTTATTTATTTATTTTAGAGGTGTTGGGGGAGGTCTCACTATGTTGTCTAGGCTGGGTCTTGAATTCCTGAGCTCAAGCATTTCTCTTGCCTTAGCCTCCCAAAATGCTGGGATTACAGGCATGAGCCACCACGCCCAGCCAGCATTGGTGGTTCAGTGATTTTGTATCTTCTTACCCCAATCTATAACAGTTCCTCAATCTTTCCTAGTATTTTAAGACACTTTTAGAGAGTGGTACTCAAATATCTAGTAGACTGTCTCTAAATTGCGGTTTGTTTCTAATACTTTATCATGATTAGATTGAAGTTATGTGTTTGGGCAAGAATGACACAAAAATAATATGCCTTTCCCAGTGCATCATGTCAGGAAGCAGACAGTGTTCATAGATCTTATTCTGGTGAGGTTGAACTTAATCTCCTGGCTGAGGTGGTATCTACAGGCCCAGCATTTTATTTAAGGTGATCTCACTGCAGTTGAAGTGACTTTGTTTTTTTCTTTTTTTTTTTTTTTTTTGAGACAGAGTCTCGCTCTGTTGCCCAGGCTGGAGGGCAGTGGCACAATCTCGGCTCACTGTAAGCTCCGCCTCCCGGGTTCACACCATTCTCCTGCCTCAGCCTCCCGAGTAGTTGGGACTACAGGTGCCTGACACCACACCCAGCTAATTTTTTGTGGTTTTAGTAGAGAATGGGTTTCACTGTGTTAGCCAGGATGGTCTCAATCTCTTGACTATGTGACTCGCCCACCTTGGGCTCCCAAAGTGCTGGGTTTACAGGCGTGAGCCACCACACCCTGCCGAAGTGACTCGTAAAGCATTCTGATATCAAACCTAATCCTTAGTTGTAATCCACTGTAGGTAACAGAAAAAGACCATTAAAAAAAATGCGAGAACAAAGACCTAAGGTGCTTGAGTAACATATGCTAAAGTATGGTTTCAACAGTTAGCAATGGGATTTTTGGGGATAAAAAATAAAATAATTAAGCCAAAGGTTAAATAATAGGAATTTGGTATAATTTATTAATTTAGACACATGGTGCTGAGAAAAATGGAAATTCTCTGTCCATATTTATCAAGGTATATCAAGGTTCAAGCTGGACCTTTATCTGTTCATTCTCTGTTCACATTGAAAAAAAAAAACCATATATTAAGAATTAGCTTTTTTATTTCATAATTGCAGAACACTTTGTATCTCTTTTAGGTAGCTTGAGTGAAGGAACAGATAAGATTATAAAGGCAGAAGCTTAGTGGTAGATAGGTGGTCATGAGAAGAACTTTGTGGGATGGAGCCATGTTTAGGAAACTGAGTGACAACTTTCAGTCTCCATTTCACTATTCCATATTCGAATACTGAGAAAGTAACAATGGCACTTTGAGTTTGAAGGTAAATTCAATAAATAAAATAATAATTTAGGCCAGGCACAGTGGCTCATGCCTGTAATCTCAGCATTTTGGGAGGCTGAGGTGGAAGAGTCACTTGAGCTAGGAGCTCAAGTCTAACCTGGGCAACACAGGGAGGCCCTCCCTATCTCTACCAAAAAAAAAAAAAAAAAAAAAAAAAAATCCAGGTGTGGTGGTACATGCCTGTGGTACCAGCTACGTGGGAGGCTGAGGCAGGAGGATCACTTGAGCCCAGGAGGTTGAGGCTACAGTGAGCTTTGATCATACCACTGCACTCCATCCTGGGTGACTGTGAGACCCCATCTCCAAAACAAGAACAAAAACAATAAAAAATCCAACAATTTAAAGCATTCATTTGTTACCCACATATTGAAATATAACATGTATGTAAGCTCTATCTTCATAGTTTGTGATAATGAAGTTGGTTATATTTAAAAAGAATTTTCAGTGGAATTTCTAATTGATTCTTTTTTAATTAATTTGTTTAGATATGTGCTGATTGACCACCTACAATGTGGCTAGTGTTGTCAGGTGCTATTTCCTCTAAGAAGGCAGAAAATATTTCGTGGATAAGAATTAGGAACATCATATGTCCAGTACACTTCATACAATTTTCTGTTTAGCATTTGTTTTGTAGTTGACTTACATAGCTATCTCCCCTTTGAATCCTAAACCCCTATCTTTTCATTTTTATATCCCAAGCATCTGCTCTTAGCACAGTTAAATCCCTGCAAAATAGGAGTAACTCGAGTTAAAAGGAGGGAGATGTGGAGGGAAGAGCATATGCAAAGATTCAATGCTATGAGAAAGCTCAGCATGTTTGGAAGCCTGTTAGCAGTTCATTCCCGGTGGAGTTTGGTTGGGAGGATGAGCAGTGAAGTTGGAGAGATGGGCAGGGCAATGAATAAGAGGTGCCTTGTATGCTGTGCAAACGCATTTAGACTTGATCTGCAAGTGATAAGAAGCCATTAAAGCCAGCCTACTAATACCTATCTCATGGTAGCTGCATCACCATAATAAGAATACAACCTGATTTTTGGAACCTTGCAGGCATTGGGCCAGGCAGTTAGTAACAAGATTGGAAGTGTGGAATATGACGTGTAAGAAAAGAGATTTCTCCCCATTTCTGAGCACATAGCCAACTCCAGGAAACATTTAAAATAGGCATAGTTTGCTTCAGCCTCTTGTTCCCTCTTGCTCTCCCTTCCTCTCTCTGCTGGTGTTCCCCACCTTTAGCCCTTCCCTTCTGCCCTGACATCTGCCTGCTGCACAGATAGGTACCACCTTACTCTCTTTTCTGCCACAATTCAGGCAATGTGATGTCAGTTTAAGGGCATCTCTTCTAGATTCCAGAAAAAAAAAGGTGGAGCTGGGGTAAGGAAAAGGTAGAATGACTGATAGTCACATTCTAAGACTTTCTTTACTTTTCTAAAGAGGCTACTTGTAATCCAAAACAAAACAGACAAACAAAAGAAACCTCATAGCCAGAGGAATTTCAGGCAGTGAATCTAATAGTTGGAGTAAAATGTATCTGAACATGAAGGAGGAAATTCTAAGGTTTTAATGGAAGGAGAGAAGAGTCCATGGTCAGATTCCCAAGCTCTCCCTACTTTCCACAACTTTTCTTTCATATCCCACAGATACTCCAAACAGCTGAAAATTAAATCTGAAACACTCATTTTTTTTCAACTCTTCACACCCTGTATAAATTTAACGATTATTTCCAGCCCAAAATGATTGGTTTAGAGGAGACCCAGGAGTTTTTACAAATAGCAGTTGTTAAGAGCAGAAAGGAGCTTTTTGTAGGGGCAGAGGTGGAGGTTGAGGGAAGTTTGGAGCATGGGCGATTAGAAATAAAGGATTTGCAATGACAGGATTAGAGTCAAGCCTTCTTCAGAGTGATCACAAAGCAGTTCTTACATGGAACTTTTATAAATTAGGTTAAAAATAAAATGTAATCATTTGCAATTCCAAGGCACCAAATAATCTTGGATACGTTTTGTTTCACATTTTGTTGAAACAGTTATTGTCTCCATTATTGCAGAGAAGAATAAATTGGATGATTTGTCTAAAACTCTTCTATTCCAAATTATAACTTTCATAAGCTGTTTTCTGTACATTAGTGGCTAAATATTAAAAACTTTTGTTATACTGTGTTTATAATTGTGATAATTTAATGATTTCTCCTTTTATCATCCTTTTTGAACCCAATACATAGCATATTATTTATCCTACTGAATAGCACGCTAAATATCGGCATGAATAGAATATGACTTTAGAAATCATCGATACAATACTTTTCTTTTTAAACATAAGATAAGGAAATACCTTGCTTAAATTTGAGAATAAAGAGAATAGTTGAATGTCATTATAAACCAAACACTTAAGAAATTATTCTAAATAATGTAAGCGAATGGCATTTTTATATTTACAACTAAATGAGGTGTCATTTCTGGCCTGTATCCATTCTGTATGTTATAATTTTTTCCAAGAACAGTTACATCTCTGATGTTTGAAGAATCTTGACAGCTATTGAAAGTAAACAACTGCAGTGAGATTTTTATTCCTGAAGATAATAAAAAGAGACAGAACATTAAGTTTTAAGAAGTTATAATATATGGGTTATTAGCTAAGTATATTGTAATGGAAATTTGATTGTATAGTATTTAAGAAAATATTACAATCAAAAAACATTCTGTCTAAAAACATAAACCTATGTTGTTTTAAATTTTTTTGTCTTAAAAAAACCCATAGAAGTGTTTGCATCAATAGATAAAGACATTTTATATGTCTACTTTAGTTAAAATAGTCCTTGAAATTCCAATTTAAAGAATCCTGATTCAGATGAAAGCTAAGGCAAATATATAGATGTCTAGTACCTTAAAAAGACTATAAAGCTTGTTGAAATTGGATAAAGATGAAAGATTTAGTCAAGATTAGTTAAGCATCTGTTTACTTCTAGAATGATTTCAAGAGAAACAATTAATAGAAGTTTAAGAGAAAGTGATTTTTTAAATACAAATTATCAAATACAGACATGTAAAGACAATTGTACTTAATTGTCACTATAACAGTTTCAATTTGTAGTGCCCATCCCTTAGAGTTTTCCTATTTCTTTCAAAAAGTGTTCTGGTTTGGTTGTGAAGTTCAAACAATATGAATTTACTTTACTCTTTTTTTTTTTTTTTTTTTTTTTGAGGTGGAGTCTTGCTCTGTTGCCCAGGCTGCAGTGCAGTGGCGCGATCTCAGCTTGCTGCAACCTCCGCCTCCCAGGTTTAAGTGATTCTCCTGCCTCAGCCTCTCACGTAGCTGGGATTACAGGCCCCTGTCACCACATTTGGCTAATTTATTTGTATTTTTAGTAGAGAGGGGGTTTCACCGTGTTGGCCAGGCTGGTTTTGAACTCCTAACTTCATGTGATCCACCCTCCTGGGCCTTCCAAAGTGCCAGGATTACAGACGTAAGCCACTGTGCCCAGCTCAATTTACTTTTGTTTTCTTTTTCTTTCTCTTTTTTTTTTTTTTTCTGAGACCGAGTCTCACTCTGTCGCCAGGCTGGAGTGCAGTGGCGCCATCTTGGCTCATTGCAACCTCTGCTGCCTGGGTTCAAGTGATTCTCCTGCCTCAGCCTCAGGAGTAGCTGGGACTAAAGGTGTACACCGCCACTCCTGGCTAATTTTTGTAGTTTCACCATCTTGGCCAGGCTGGTCTTGAACTCCTGACCTTGTGATCCACCCGCCTCAGCCTCCCAAAGTGCTGGGATTACGGGCGTGAGCCACTGTGCTCGGCTCATCTTCTTTTCAAGTTAGTAATGAATTTTTAATTGACTTTTATTCAGAATAAACTATATTATAAACAATCTCCTGTATCTCTTTGAAATTTTCAAACATATGTTAAACAGGCAAAATAAAGAACACAATGTTTTAATTCAAAAGAACATAAATATATATTCTTTAGTTGATTTCTGGTTAATCACCATTTATAGAATTATACATCAAAGTTTACCATATATAAAATAAATATACGTTTTACTTACCTTAAGGACACAAAGGATGACATTAAATAAAAATTCAAGTAAAAGTAGATATGACAATAAAAGTGTACACAAATTAGATGTTCAACTTTAAAGTAAGATGGTTCCCCAAAAGAGAAAGAATAAGTGATATGTTAAGAAACAATTACCTATTGACTTAGAAAATTATTTTGAGGATGAGTTTTTTTTTAAATATTTGAATTATTGAAGAAAGGTTCAGTTTATAATACAACAGAGTTGATTATACCCATTTTGAAAGCATGGAAAGTAAGGCTAGATTAGAAAAGAATATCAATTAGAAAACAGATGCAATCAAAATGTAGACATTGAAGATAAACATGCTACAGATATTGAGGGTTGAAACTGAAGAGTTACTAATTAATACGTGGGAGAGCCTAAGGAAGTCAGGAAAAAAGTCACCATTTATGGGGAAAGTAGTGGCTATCCATTAAAAAGAAAAGAAGGAGAAGAAGAAAAAAAGACGATCTTAGTAATTATAGACCAGTCAGCTTAACTTTGATACCAAGGTAGATACTAGAGCAAATCGTCAAACAATCAATTTGCAATCATCTAGAAGAGCAAAAGTTAGTGGGTAGCAACCAACATGGTTTTGTGAAGAGCAAATTGTGCTAGGCCAATTTAATTTCCTTCTATGATAGAGTGACAGGCCATGTAGATAAGGGCAAAGTAATAGATGTAATCTATCTGGACTTCAGTAACACTTTTGATTCCTCTCCACATGACATTCTCATCAACAAGCAAGGAGATACGGTCTAGACCATACTTGGGTTAGGTGAGTGCACAGTTGTCTGTGGATTCATACTACATGGTTGATTATCAGCTACTAGTCATCATCCATAGGGGCCGTATCAATTGGCTTACGAGCAGGTGGTGTCATTAATAAGACCAGTTATGTTTCCGTTGATGAAGATGGAATTGGACTGGTATAGAGGCATGTAGATAAGTCAAATCCCTTTTATACCAAAAGGAGAGAGTCCAAGTTCCAAGAAATATTTAGCAGCATCTGGTGTCTTACAGGCACATCTAAAAGGTGACAGTCCGGAGACTGAATAACAAGCAAATAAAGCGATCAGTTTTACTAATTATTATTCAGTCTTAACTGTTGTTTCAGGGTGTGTAAGAGATATCAGGTAACTGTTGGATTCTGAAAGGCCCCCTGGAAATAAATTATATTCATAAACTCTATAGAAACCACACATAAAGGGACAACTCGAAGAGGGTAGAAGAGGGCTTTTATGTTAATCAGGAAGGAATGTTGATATGTAATGGTTCAGAAATAACTGAATGGTGCACCTTTATCCTGACCTAGATTGCAGATTTGAGAACATTTAGTTTACAGATGATATGCTGGTGAGCAATAATAAAATTTGTTAACTATGTAGATAAGAATACATTTCCAAACAATTTTGACATTTTGGGAAAATAGTCTATGGAAAAAACAAGATAAAGACCATGGGAATGAGACAGATAAAAGATAGGAAAAAAGACTGGCCTGGCTCTATGCATTGGGAACAGACTCCAAAATATCAGTGAGCCACACTTGATATCTGTGAGCAGGGTTATGTGATATTATTAATGAACTAACAGGAGTGTGCCATGAAAGCTTAACATACTTTAATGTATTTGTAGAGAGAAAGTAATAAACACTGTTAGCACATAGTTCCAAGCACCCTTAAGGAAGGTACCATTTACTCACATTTGTAATGTCTTATTTAAACTATTTGACTAAGAAAAGGTATGTGGTAGAGGAGGAAATGTGTTTTTATTATAACTTGCCCTAAAAATGACCTAGAAAACAATTTGAAGTGATTGAATGATGAACTTGATTCCTTGGTTCGCAGTAGAAGAATTTTAAGGTTGGTTCGCAGTAGAAGAATTTTAAGGTTTATCAATCTCTGTAGTCGCTGCTGGGTATCCATTCTGTTTTGTGACACCATTTGAACCCCATGATTTCATGAATAACATTCCCCTGTAGATAGTTAGTTGGAGCTGCCCTTATTTTTTAAATGTTTGTATTCTGTGGATTGTCAAGAAGTAAGGAACAGGGCTTTCTTAGAGATAACGCCCCTAGGATTAAATCCAAGGGAGTGGTTCTTAAACATTTTTCTTCCACAACTCCCTGAGAATTCCTGCCAAGAGCACTGCCCATTTCATCCCTCTTAATTGCATACAGGAAGACAGAAGAGGATATCATCTTGTCTTTATTTAGTCTAGGGGAACACAAGATTGCTCAGAGAATATGGTTGACTGAGAGTTGATAAGTAGCAGCAGGAGCAGAGGAGAAGTGGAAGAGGTTTTAAGATAGACAAATGCTGCCATCACCATTAACAAGTATGACAAACCTTGGCTCCATGTCCCTCACATGATTTGGAACTTCCTAGTGATGTGTCAAAAAATTACACTTCCTTAATTTAAGAAACCCTTCAAAGAGAAATCGCAGAAGTGATGGCATTAGAATTTCAACAGCCTTCTTAAATTGGATGTCATTAAATAAAGCAGGCCATCGCGGTTTTTCAGTTTGACCTTTGTGATGGATTTTCAGTTCCTAGCCTGCGTGAAAACACTGTAAGTTTAATAGATGTGGCTATAACATGCAGAAAATAAGGAATGTGGTGAAAATGCAAAGTTAGTTACTTCTTGAGGATCAATGTGTAGATTTAGCACATTAACTTGTATTTGGCAACCGTGTTCTGACACCGTATAATAATGATTTCTAATTAGAAATAGATGTGCTTATGTTAACGTGCCTTGTTGAGTCCTGAGGCTTATTAACTTTACTTGGGTTCCTAGGGAAGGGAAAAATTAAGAGAGAACAAGTTTATAGTACCTCATTGTATTTCCCATAAATTATTATGGAAATAGTATTTTCTTATCGATGAATTGGATAATCTACAATTAAAATTTCAAAATAAAAGTATTATTAATAAGGAATGATTACCAGTTTTCTTGTGAAATAAACATACTTGACTATTGCAAATGTCAGTCTAATTTGTCTTATGAAAGGACCCTAGATTGCAAGGCACACAGAAAATTATATCGGTTTGGAATACAGACCTAGTGTGAATCCTGACTCTTGACCATTCAGTTCTCTGAGCTTTAGATTTTCAGCTGTAAAATGAAAGAAATTGTATCTACTCTGCAAGGTTAGCTGCTGTGAGAATTAAAAGATGTAATTTAAGAAGCAAACTTGCTATAATCAAAGCGCACACACAGTAGATCGTCTATAAATGGTTACTAGTACTACTAGTAGTAATAGTAGTAATAGTACTTTGTTACTGTAAAAAGACCAACAATAGGAAGTTTAAGAACTGCAACTTTGAGTCACATTGATTTAGGTCTAGAGAAACACACACACAGCGCATAGGGGAATGTGTCAGTCATTTAGTTTATTTTTTCATTCATTCACTACATACATACAAACTGAAAATAATGTTTGTGTTAGGACATCTTTAACTTACACGGGAAAATAGCTCCCAAACCAGCATATTAAAACATACTTTTTTTTTCTGTGGATATTCTAATAAAGTCAGTAAAATAGAAATACAGTATTTGGCTTTTACTGTTTCTGTAATTAGTTAAATGCTATATTACCTCACTAAAACCATGTAAGAAAGATTCAAGTATTCTGCTACATTTCAAACATTACTACTCCTTTAAGAAAATTTGTAATGGTTAAGCTAATGATTAATCACTGGTAATCAATGAGATATATATATAGCCAATTTATACACAAAAGGCAATAAAATGCCATACCATAAATTCATTTTATGCCTGTTGTATAAAGAAATTTCAGTTTCAAATTCCAATAATGGTAAAATGTGACATAAAAGGTATGAAGAATATTTTAGCCTCTGTTTGACAGAAATATTTTATGAAGGAAGAATATATTGTAACTCTTTTTTTAACAATGATATTTTTAAAGCAGGAATAAATCTGTTTCCAAATCATGCACAATGAAGAAGCAAAAATAAGTGCCTTTCCCAAAGTCAAGTGTAAAGAAGCACTGTAAATATCATGAATAAATGTCACCTCCTCACAGTATTAATAAATAGGGAAATAAAGCATGTCTCTTATCTTTTTTGGCATAATTTAAGATAATTTATTATTTTGGAGCAGCGAGCAGTGAGCACTTGTTAGATATCATCATTTGGTCACAGATTTGTAAATATATCAATTCTGTGCTGAGAGGAGGATTATGCTCAATCTACTCCACTGAAAATAATTACAGACATATTCATAAATGTTTTGAACATACGAATTTCATCAAGTTTCATCTACATGCACATGCACAGAGTTTGCTATTAGGAGTTATTTTCCAAATGCTTTGTAACACTTGGCTATAAATTGTTTCCTTTAGCAGGTAGAATCTTCTAATTCAGATTATTTCTTAAAAACTAAATATAATATTTAAAAAATTCCTTTATATTTGAAACTTTTACTTTCCCAGCTAACAAACCCCTCTCAAAGATACCTTCTGTCGGGAATACAATATTTTGTTCTATTGTCTATTGGTGTCAGAATGGAAATTTGGGAAATGACATTAAATAAAGTTGCATTCATTGTGATTTTTATAAGAAACATTTCTGCAAAAGATGTATTCACTTATTTTTCAATAAGTATCTAAACTCAAAAAGAAATAAAATCATATACATTAACAGGGTTGAAAGTAGATCCCTTGCCCAGCACTTTGGGAGGCCGAGGCGGGCGGATCACGAAGTCAGGAGATGGACACCATCCTGGCTAACACGGTGAAACCCATCTCTACTAAAAAATACAAAAAATTAGCCGGTGTGGTGGTGAACACCTGTAGTCCCAGCTACTCAGGAGGCTGAGGCAGGAGAATGGCATGAACCCGGGAGGCGGAGCTTGCAGTGAGCCGAGATTGTGCCTCTGCACTCCAGCCTGGGCGACAGAGCGAGACTCTGTCTCAAAAAAAAAAAAAAAAAGAAAAAGAAAAGAAAGTAGATCCCTTGAAAAAGCATAATAAGAGATAATTTTGGAAACATAAAACAGATGGATCCAGGAGTGTCAGACCAAGGCCATGTTTCAGGTTCATGCAAACAAATATTTTGTTATTAATAAGATGATTTGATAATGTTAACCTAAAGATCCTGAATACAGCTATCTAAGATGAAAGCATATCTACCGGCATTCGTATCTATGTCTTAATACATGTCAGGTGTCTCTCAATGCTGCAGACCACACAAATCAGAGACTAAGAGTGATCTCAGGTTAGGGGTGAGTACCTGTGTCTATCATTTAGCAATGATATCCTTTTATTCAAACATGAGGAAATTATTATAGTTAGGCAATGTTATATATTGGGAAGGAACGTGGGGTTTGGTTCTATGTCTAGACTTCGCATTTAACCACCATAATTATTATGGGCAAGTCACTTAATCCAGTTGGGCCTCACTTTATTCATCATAATGTTTTGGTAATATTACCTATCTCAAACTGATGCATGTGAAATTCAAATGTGAAAATACAAATGGCAACACATTATAAACTGTAAAGAGCAATATGAATGTCGTGTGCCCTTACGCACAATGAAGTAGCTTTTATTGGAATAGAGTGTAATGCTTAATGCCCTGATAGAATTATACTGTTTCATTCCCAGATGGTTTCACTACAGTGTGCAGAAATGGCCTACCCAATAGCATGACTGTCTTATTTAGTTTTGGGAAAAAGTCGTGCTTGTACCCATGGAGAAGAGAAAACAGTAACCCCACCACTCCATCATCACTACCCTGTCTAATCAGAAAACCAAGGTAGAATGGAGTTGAGAGTAATTGAAACTGATGAGTAGGTTAGGATGATGGCAGTCTTTCAGCTGTGGTGGAAAATTAAGAATTTCCTTAGATAGAAACAAGGTATAAATAAAATTTATTGGAGAAGAAAAAGTTCTTTGTCAAGGAAGGAAAGACGGGGTAGTTTCCAGGCTGCTAGGAGTGCCAAGGAAAGAAAAGATCTTCACTGAGAAGCTGCAGGATTCCAGATGCTTCCAAGAAAATCTTACACCCACCCACTATTATAGTTTAACGATTAATCACTTAACATTTTGAGAGAGTGTCCAGTTTCTTTTGGAGAATACCTCACCGTTTACAGCAGCAAAATCCCATCTGATAACAAGAGAGGTCCTTCTGGCAGCTGCTAGAGTACCAGTCCAACCAGTAACACAGTTTCTTGGCCGTGTCACTAATTCCTGCTGGAAACTTATCAGCTTCTGTCTCTAGCAGAAGAGTCCTGCCTGATTAAGAGAAGAGGCTCATCTGCTGGTAGCCGACCCCCGCCCCCAACCTCCTCAGTTTATCAGCTTCTGACCAGTTCATAAATCAGTCTGTGGGATTTTTTTTTAGGGGTATGGGGTGGGGGTTGTTTTGTTTTATCAAAATATATTTCTCTCATAACAATTAATACTTTAATAAGAGACCTTAACCAGGAACATTAGGAAGTTAGTTAGAGACGTCTTGCAGGCACGCGCCTCCTCCCTTGTCAGTGACAAGGTAAGGTAATCCTATACACAGGCTGCTATTGTGAGCTGAGAAACTGGCCTCCTTCACTGCCAGAGACCAGATGCACCTCTTCTATCCTAATCTGTAAACGACTTAAAGGAGCCTTATCTCGGGGCTCTTCGGCTTCATTTCATGCTTGATTTACTTTAATTTGTCTGATAGGGCACAAGGATTTGGAGACAGCCCATCTTTCTGCAGAAAACGTTCAGATTTTTTTTTTCCCCCTCGCATTGTTGTGTTGGGGTTTTGGATTTTTTTGAAAAATAATTTTTTTTTTTTTAAATGTGGAAGGAATCTTGCTCCAGTGCAGCAAGCTGCTTGAGTGTGTTTAGATTTAAGCTACCCCAGCAGAAAAGAGTTTGTGAAGTGGTGTGATTGTGTGATGGGCCCCATTTACATTGAAATCACATTGTGCGATATATCAGGTTCCTGAAGGGAGCGGTGCAGTAGAGCGCCGGGCCCACAAGATACTTTGAAAGGCCTATATATAGCAGTAACAATTGATAGGAGATTTTACAGGAGACTTTATAAATATGTAAATAGGTGTTATCTGATTGGGTTCTGTGGCTACACATCTGTACCTCAAAGGAAGCAGAGCTGTGAGAACTACCAGGAAAACAGTAGTTTGCATTCTAAGTGAGCCTGAGAAATAGAAATGTTTTACAGGTTGACAGCAGGTCAGGGTGGAGGTACTTTGCATACCTTGGAGGGGAAGCTTCCCTGCAGTGGAAGGGATCCCTTCCCTCTCCCAGAAAGGGAGCTTTCCACTCACCGAGTTTCATTTGTTTTATAACAGCGCTCAGATCGGTAGCTGTTGACCTTTCACCCTTCTTGTTATTTCTTTAAATTGTTCATGCGATATGGTGCCAGGGGGAATTGCTCGTAATGTTTTTTGCATTTTAAAAAATGTACTTGCGGTGACCCAAGGGAAAGAAAATAAAGTCTTTGGTACATTGATCCCTTGATTAGTTATTTCCTAAATGAAAATGGAAATACTATTAAAGCAGTAATAATGTTCCATCTTAATAGTTGAGGAGTCAATAAATGGCTCCCATGAGCTTCATTAAGGATCTTAATGAAGCCATTTTGATGGCTGAACTTTACATTATCCTTTTCTCTGCTCTCTTCTCACTTTTATTATTTTTTTAACCTAGGAGTCATTTAAAGAAGAGAAGTAGTAGTTATGATCTGTTTCACAGATTTTGTTTCATGTTAATATCATTGCTATTGCTAAAATAAAGTTAATGCTATTTTGTGGTAATTTTTTATGCAGAAGATAAAACACAAGGATTTATTTTTCAGATAGGACATATTTAAAATAAAGTAGGCAATTTAAATCTGTATCACACTGATACAATTAGCAGATATATTCCCCAGCAATTTATATTCTTGTATTTCATGGTCATCTACACGTCATCTATATATAGATATAGATATAGATATATATAAAAAATAGTGATTTGAGATACCTCCTTCACCTTGTCCCAAAGCAATAATGGAGATGAACCAGTCCTAGTTCAACTATAGTTTTTCCCAGCATTTAATACTGAACTGTTCATATCCTTTATGTAGTCTTATCCTTGCTACAGTAGAACCATGATTACAGCCTTGTATGTCTAAATAGATGACTCTGGAGACTGTTAAAGAGCCAAGTCACCTCACTCCCTATATGAACTCTGGGATTAAAATAGTTTTTGAACAATTTACATTAAAAAAAAAATCCAAGAAAAGCAAGAACAACTTTATTGCCGGGAAACACTACTCGTGACTGTGTTCGTCGGGGTATTTAGAAATACCAGAGCAGGGGACTGTGTACTTTTCTTTTTTTTTTCCCCAAGGAATTACTTCAATTTGGAATCTTCTCCTGGAGATGACTCGCTATAATGAAATGATAGCAAATACCGTTCAGTCATGAAATAAAGTGATTGATTATGGTTAAAATATGCAAAAGGTATTTTATCTCTCTGCTTCTGACCTCCCACTTTCCCTAATTCACAGTAAAGGTCTCTGGGTGAAATGACATGATTTAAGGTGATTGGAATTACTTTCTGATTCTTGTGGAGAGGTTGCAAAACAGCTCTGACAGGAATTTATTGATTATTGAAGTCAACAGTTGTTTCAAACACTCCTTCCAATGACAGTATAATAATAAAGCTGTTGGTTAGGAGGTACTGGATTGTGGACTCAGGCACTAGGGTGGGGACATGAGGGACTGGGTCTGCCCCCTGAAACCTCAGGAATGCTCATCACTTCATATTCCACAAGGAGTGTCTCAAAAAGACGAAGATTGAAAAGTCTTAAAATATGTTCACTGCTTTAGAAATTTTACCCTTTTCTTCGGGTTTCATGTATTCACTTCAGAGTGCTTGGGTGTCTGTGGTCAGTCTCACAGGCAGTTGCTTGGTGTTGAAGACAGCAGGTCTGCAGATAGTGCGGGACCCGTGATTCAGGTCTGCCTGTAGCACTCAGGAATGCTGTCTCTGTACCAGCCACTAAATCTTCCCATTGGGCAAGAATGGCCTTCAACACTGGCTGGTCATGACCAGACTGGCATGTAGGAATTCTCTATTGTTGATGCTCTTCAACTCCCTCATCCTTCAGCAGCTTCCACTTCTGCTAGCTCCTTGCTATGCCAGGTGCTAATGTTCCCACCTTTCTTTCACTTTCTATTTTATAGACAAATCTTCTCCCAGGAAAGATTCCAATCAGCCTGTCTACACTGAGAGGTAAATAACTGATGATGTATAAGTTGTTCTCTCTTTCTGGCCTATTTGCATTTTAGCAGGTTTCAAAACATAAAGACAAAACAATTCCTATTCCCAAAGTCAGGCAGCGGGTGTGCATTTCTCAGCTCTTCACCTGAATGGGGGCCTATGGCCAGAACCAACCCAAATCATGGTAGTGATTGTCATGAATCTTTGTTTTATTTTGACTCTGGAGAACTCTATTTGTTACATGGACAGAATTATTTAATTTAGACACTTTCTGACCTCCTCACTTTGCTGATCTGATACTAACATTTTTTTGAATCGTGTTGGATGAATTGTTTTAGTTGGTATAAGTTTGGTACCAAAAAGTCAAATTATCTAATATAAGCTAGTAATTTATTTTAGAGGAAGAAGCCTTTCTTTTGAGATCACAACATTATACCCTGAACCTTTAGCTAACACTGCTGCATACTCTTGATTACAGAAATCACTTGGTCAGTTCAGATCAAACCAGTAGTCCCAAACCAGCAAGCCCATAGTTATGGCACTCAAAGTGAACTTCCCTTATAAAAGGCACCACCGGTCCGATGGGGTGGTTCACGCCTGTAATCCCAGCACTTTGGGAGGCCAGGGTGGGCGGATCACCTGAGGCCAGGAGTTCAAGATCAGCCTGGCCAACATAGTGCAACCCCATCTCTACTAAAAATACAAAAACTAGCCAGGTGTGGTGGCACATGCCTGCAATCCCAGCTACTCGGGAGGCTGAGGCAGAGAATTGCTTGAACCTAGGAAGCGGAGGTTGCAGTGAACTGAGATCATCCCACTGCACTCCAGCCTGGGCCACAGAGCGAGACTCTGTTTCAAAAAAAGAAAAAAAAAAAAAGAAAAGAAGGCACAACAAATGTATATTCTTGAAATGAGCTTAAGGCATTGCGAGTCCTATTTAAACTAAATGTTTGGGTTTTTTGGAAAAATATTATTTATATTGTTTACATGTGAAGAGCATAGGTTTTGAAATCAGATGATCATGGGCCGTATCACAGCTTTGACCCTTGTAAACCAGTTGACCTGGGGTCTCAATTTTCTATTCTATGAAATGGGAATAATAATGAGTACCCCCCGACAGACTTGCTAGGATTGGGCACTGTATTCTTTTGTAAAACATTAAGCACCATACCTGATATGAGGAAAACAGTCTACGAATAGTGGATATAGTCGTCATAATATAAAAAATTAGTTTTATGCATTTTTTTATCACTAGGTATTCATTCAGTAGCCAATCATTTGGTATACATTCTTTTTTATGCCAGCTTTTAGTGGCCTTTGATTAATGGGTGGACTCCAGATGTTTTATTTATGTTAAAGGGTGGATGTGTCTTAAAAAGAATTGCAGAAAGAGAAATAAGCCCTTAAAATTTTCAATGATTTAATACGCATGCTTAACTTTACAAATGTCAGAGGAAGATATTATTTGTTTTTCTGTAAATTTGTTGGTCAAATAACTGTATCTTTGATATAAGAAGACAGTGGGTTAATTTTACCTTGGGAATTTGAATAGGAAAGATAGTACTTGGAGATTTTTGTATTACCATACATGTTATGTGCCAGAAATACATGTAGGTATATCTGTGTGTGTATGTGCATGTTTCAAATTTTTTTCTTTTTTTCACTTTTTAAATGTAGAAATAGCTTCAGTTTTCCCTTGTTTATTTCTGGCTTTGCGAGTCTTTAAAGGTGCTATTATGCTAGTTTGTTTTAAGTGTTAACTCTACATGATCAATGATTTACATTTACCAGAAAAGCTGCTTTCACAATGAGTGAGTTTCAGTGGGCTCTTTAGCTCTTGTGTTTGTTGCTGTGGAATGGTGGGCCCAACATGCAAAACAGCAGCTAAATAAGGAAGACCTCTTTTAGATATAGACAGTGCGAGTCAGATTTAGTAAATTATATTTTTCTTTAGATTGGACAGAATTTTCTACCCTAGATATTTTTTAAGGCCCTTTATGAATTCCAGCTTCTGTCTTTTCTTGTATTTATGGTTTCACTAAAATCCTCAGGTAGCGAAATACCTGCACTCATGAATCATTTGCAGATAATAGTGGTTTAGACATTCTCTGTCCAAATTGATAATGGGTATCTGATCCAAAGCGATGCCTATTTTTTAAGGTCTATATAAGGAGTTCATGGGGGAAAAGTCCCTTTCTTTCAGATCTCATGTACATCATCACGTCAGTAGTTAGTATCCTAGATGTAGAAATGCAGAATAAGGCAAACTGGAGAGCTCTTCTATTGGTTGAGTCTCCAGATTACTTTATAAAAAGAACATCTACTCCAGACAGAATCCCTCTTTACTTTGTGCTATTAGCACTCTTATGAAAGATGGAGGTGTACATTTGCATTTTTCTTTGTGTCTGCATTCTTCCAGTATTTGAATCAGTATTTATGAAACTGTCTTTTGAAAAGTTATGTTTTAATTATGAAGGATGCGATCTATGCTTTAAAAAGGCATTGAATTTGCTTATAATATTTAAACATTTTTATATGGTCCTAACATTCTATGTCATTAATGTATGGATTGGTTTATTTGAAGGATTTTCTAAGGGTGGAATACATCGTTCACTTCAGGGAGTAATCTTGCTGTCATCACTCACTCTCATTCTGCAGAGTGCATAAGAAGCTGCACCTTTGGAGCTAGTTGAAAACGTGGATTTTTGGATTATACTCACAAAGATTTGAAATTAGTAGGTTTGGGGTGTCTTTTTTTTTCCCCCAAGATGAAGTCTCCCTTTATGGCCCAGGATGGAGTGCAGTGGCATGATCTCAGCTCACTACAACCTCTATCTCCCAGATTCAAGTGATTCTCCTGCCTCAGCCTCCTGAATAGCTGGAATTACAGGTCCCCACCATCACACCTGGCTAAATTTTGTATTTTTAGTAGAGATGGGGTTTTACCATGTTGGTCAGGCTGGTCTCGAACTCCTGACCTGAAGCTATCCACCTGCCTCGGCCTCCCAAAGTGCTGGGATTACAGGTGTGAACTACCATTCCCGGCCGTGTCTTTTTTTTTTTTTTTTTTTTTTTAATAAGAAAGTCAGATAGGCCTTAAAATACATCATTGACTCTCTGATGGAGATTTAAGCAGATAAATTACAGTTTTGAATGTATACATGTCACCTTGATGTGTCTAGAATCAGTCCCTCTTGTAGCCCAGCTGTACGGATGTCTACAGTATATTGCGACTGGATGGACAGTGTGGATTTTTCACAGTCTCCAGTCTCACACCCAGCTCTGTTGGTTTTGTGAGAAGCCTCACTATAAACAGCGCATTGCTTTTCCTTGCCACGGGACTTGTTGCGTCTGCCTGAAGCACTATCTTCTCTCACCTCTTTTCTGAGCCTCAGACCAATTATCAGCTCCCCAGAGATGTCTCCTGTAACCACCCTGAGAGTCTCCATTTTAGGAGCTTTCATCCTATCCATGTTCTTCTTTATAGCACTTGTCACAATTGCAATGTATGTCTTCCTGTGTGAATGTTTGAATTTTGCTTGTCTTTTTCACTAGACTCAAGCCTTTTTTAGTTTGTTTCTGGTTGTACCCAGTGTACTTAATATCAAGCCTGCACATAGTAGGCTCTTAATCAGTATCCATATGAATGAATGCATTAGAGTTAATCCTTCATCTGGCTTTCTCTTAGAGGTATATAGCAAATTAGGCTGTGAATTAACTTACTGACCTGTTAGTGTGAATGACTGTTTGAAGGACAAAGTGTAACATTATTATGTTCAGTAACTTTAGAGGCCCTGGAAGGTAAGTGTTGAGAGGGGAGAAGATGTACACTAAACAATATCTCTTCAACTTTGCATTACAAGAAAAGTTAGAAAGTTATTGGAACTGTTGAAGTGCCAAATATAATTAATCATTTATTAATTTGAAGTAGAAAGATATGTTAAGATAAAGTTTCAGTAAATTCAGATTTTTCTCATGCAAATATTGTTTGTGGTTATTGGAAATGCTTAATACTAATGCTGTTTTCCATCCTGTCTTCAAGAGGACAAGAAGATAGGTATAAATAGGAGGATTGAGTGTTTATTGTGTGCTATGTGCCAGGCACTGTGCTTCTTATTTGCATGTAATTTCTCATTTGATTTTCACTACTCTATGAATAGTAAGAAGTAAGATTCAAAGCTCCAGGAACATCCATCTACTCACTCAGTATCTTATTTTTTTTTTTACCACTTTTTTGTTTTGCTTTGTTTTAGATTCCTAGACCAAGATCTTTAGTGTCTACCATGCATTCTTGTATTATTTAGAAACTTTTGTAACAAATAACTAATCCTAATGTGAATAAAATACAGATAGTAATAGTTATGGTTTACAGAAGTAAAAATGGCAAAGGATTATGATGCTCTTCAGGGTGCAGCTGTGGTTCCTTGCTGTCTCCAGACTCTGCCCTACTTTGGGCTTTAGCCTTATTCTTAGATTAGTTGCTCTCGTGGACTCTACGCAGACACTGGGGAGTAGGGGAGCTCTTCTGTCTAGGGAATTTTAAAGAAAATATGAACATTAACTCTGATGGGTCTGACTTGAATTGCATGTCCACTTCTTGAACCAGTCATTGTACAAGAAAGAATAAACTTCTTCTTCTTCTTCTTTTGAGACAGAGTTTTGCTTTCATTGCCCAGGCTGGAGTGCAGTGGCATGATCTCGGCTCATTGCAACCTCTGCCTCCCAGGTCCCTGGGTCCAAGCGATTCTCCTGCCTCAGCAGGGGTTACAGGCACCCACCACCAAACCTGGCTAATTTTTGTATTTTTACTAGAGATGGGGTTTCACCATGTTGGCCAGGCTGGTCTCAAACTTCTGACCTCAGGTGATCCGCCTGCCTCGGCCTTCTAAAGTGCTGGGATTACAGGCGTGAGCCACTGTGCCCAGCCAGAAAGAATAAACTGAATAGTCTTAGTCATGTCCTATCTGTTACCCACCTTGAGACAGCAGGCGATCAATTTTTCTTGAGCCACATAGAAATTGTACGCTCATGGGATAAGAAGGAATAGATTCTGAGAAGGCAATGTGTGCATTGGTTTCCTCTTGAAATTAGTTATTAAAAGGAATGCAAGCAATATTATAAGAGAAATATATTTGGGGATAATTAGTGTTTGAAAATTATGTTCTTATCTGGATATACTTTTAGATAACCCTGAATAGTAGTAGTTTTAAAAATATTTCTATTTTTAATCTTCAAGAAGGTTGGTCTATTTACAGTTGAAATTGGGCATTATTTAGGAAAAACACATTTCTGATGTCTCAGTCTGTCCTTAAGGTGGCCATGTGTTCGGATGTTTATAATGATGAAATGAATAATTTATAGTACATGGAATAGTGCTACTGGACTAATTGTTTCCCTTTTCTTTTTTTGGCAAGGTTTGCTGTTCTGTATGTCTAATGTGGTGATTATATCATGGGTAGATATAATAGTTAAAATTTGTCAAAAGCAAACTGTGTGTCCAGCACCGTTCCAGAGTATTATCTATAATTTCTGCCACAAGCCTATGAAATAGGCACTAAGAGTATCCCCAGTTTCCAGGAAAAGAAAGTGAGGTCCCACAATTAGCCAGTAATAAAGTAAAAATGCCAACTCATGTCTTTTGCTTCTATAGCTCTTGCTCTAACCATAGTGTTATTTTCTGTCCAGGGTCTTAAAAATGAAAACAATCTTCTATTCATCATCTCAATAACTTTCACTTACTTCTTGACTTTTTTCCTTTTGCTTCTGAAAACAAGTTTTGTGGATCCCTTCACTACACTTCAGTAATTTACTAAAGAATGAAGAATATGGAATAGAGGATTTAAGCTTGTTCTGATATTTGCAAGAAACCAAAGTAGGGTTTATAACTGTTATTACCATTGTCAAGGATAACAGTGGTCAAATCCTAAGTAACAAAATATCTTAACAGAGACATTTGCTTCAGTGAATGAATTATTTGGCAACAGGGGTTCTGAGGTCATGTCCAAATATACTCAGGATACATGCTGTTACTCTTAAAAGTGATTTTCCTTGACAACTCGATGATATAAAAATTGTTTAAAGTAATTTTCCTTTAGCTCTATTGTGATATAATTGACAAATAAAACTTGTATATATGTACGGTGGACAGCATGATGTTTTGATATACATATATGCTGTGAAATGATTACCATCAAGCTAATTAATCTATATATCACCTCACATGTTTATCTTTGTGTGTGTGTGTGGTGAGAATATTTAAGATCTACTCTTGGCGGGATGCAATGGCTCATTCCTGTAATTCCAGCACTTTGGGAGACCACGGTAGGAGGATCACTTCAGGACAGGAGTTTGAGAGCAACCTGGGCAACATAGTGAGACCCTGTCCCCACCCGCCCCCCCCAACACACACACACACCTAGTTGGGTGTGGTGGCACGTGGCTGTAATGCCAGCGACTTGGGAGGCTGAGCCTGGAGGATCACATGAGCCCAGAGAATCACATGAGCCCAGGAGGTCCGGACTGCAGTGAGCCATGTTCATGCCACTGCATTCCAGCCTGGGTGACAGAGGGAGACTGTTTCAAAGAAACAAAAGATCCATTCTCTTAGCAAACAACCAATACCCTTGATCATTGTGTGCCAGTCTTTTAGAACTGGCCAATGTTTACTCTATTACCATAGCATGGATAATATTTTCCTCTGAAAATTTTGTGACTAAGTTGATTTTATCTCAGTTAATTCAGTCCTAGGCACTTTGAAAATGGATATCATCATTGCTATCTCATAGACACCTTTTTTGAAACTACTTAAGGATTAGGAAAAATAAATGCCATCTTTGAAGAGACGCAGACCGCAATAGTAACTCATATATTCATATATTTGTCACCCTTTCCATCTGTGTTTACAACCCATGCCTACACACCTGTGAATCATCAGCATGTTCATACAGGAGTCTCTGCTGCAATTTCCTTGTGCTTGGTGGATCTATTAACATAGATACAATTATACTTCATCATTTTAGCTCAGATGGATAGCAACTCGTCTTTCATGGTACAGTTTATTTATTCAAATTAAAGTTTAATTTCACTTGTAGATTTGATAAAACGCTTACTCTCTGTTGATTTAGTCTTCTCAAATGTCCAAACATTTTTATAGTTTTACACATCTCTCATGCATGAAAAATTGAGAATGTGTGTGTTGATTTGCTGGAAATGAGTCATGCACTGAAATCATGCAGATTCCTTTGTGTTATTACAGCCACATAACTGCTATAAGCAGAGAAGAAAAATAGGAGGAGTTGGCCTGAAAGGAGGTGTTTTCAGTGGCAACAAGCTCTTTGAAATGTAATTGTTATGAAGGAAAATATGAAAGCCTAGTTGAAGAGCGCATACATTTGAAAAATATGTGCTAGACAAGCAAGATAATGTAGTATTCTTCACTGCAAGCTCCGCCTCCCGGGTTTACGCCATTCTCCTGCCTCAGCCTCCCAAGTAGCTGGGACTACAGGCGCCCGCCACCTCACCCGGCTAGTTTTTTGTATTTTTTTAGTAGAGACGGGGTTTCACCATGTTAGCCAGGATGGTCTCGATCTCCTGACCTCGTGATCCACCCGCCTCGACCTCCCAAAGTGCTGGGATTACAGGCTTGAGCCACCGCCCGGCCAAATGTAGTATTCTCTAAACCATTTTTGACTTGTACATTTTGGAACGTGGACCTGCTAGGTTATTTTGAGCTTGAAATAGACCACAATTTTAAGGAAAGTTGTAGATTACTTTGTGATATATCACTGATGACAATTGTGCAAACATTTAAGGGCACTAAGGAAAAAATAGTAAATGGACAAGAAACTGGTTTGATATGTGTTAGTTAAGGGGAACTTTGCTTTAGGATTCAGAGAAAAAATCAATAAATATAGCCAACATATATTAAGTGCTTCCTATGTATCACACACCATTCTACAGAAATAGCAAATATAAATCAATCATTTAATTTTCTCAGTGTCTTCATGGGGTACATACAAATAGCATCTCCATTTTATACATGAAAAATACTGAGGCCAAACACAATTCAGTAACATGTCTACTGTTAGTAAGTGACCAATCTGAGATTCAAACCCATTTCCAGAGCCCATGTGTTTAAGCTATTATGCTATGGTGTATAATTGGTGGGTGAGAAGAAAGAGCATACCTGAAATTTTATATAGTTTTGAGAATCAAATAAGGTACTGTAAAATGCTTAGCTCAATGCTTGAAAACTAGTGATAGTTCAAAAATAAGAATTATTATTTATAGTTTTGAGTTAAAGATATAATTTTAAATTATTTGAATAATGATGAGAAATGATCTTATATCTAGGAAAAAGAAAAAAAAATTGAGATAATCCTGCAGTATCCTCCCAAAATGATTATTTTAAGGAGTTTAAGATACTTTTGAATATACACTGCTCTGATCCTGGATTTTCGTATGCTTGTTTGCCTCCAGTGTGTGTTACATGTCAGAGACTGGAGATAATACAGTTAATAGTTTGGGGAACACATTGATATTATGCAGATGTTTTTGAGTTAAAATGAAATTGGAATTCAGAACTCACATACGTATTATAATAAAAGACACATTTATCACACATGCAATATAGGAACACTTGACTGCATGGTTTGGGCTCCTGGGGTCTCAAGTATGTTGACATTACTTGTGATGGCCTGGAATTTTTTTTTTTTTTAATGTGTTCTTCAGAATTCACTCAGGAACGTTTAGATGTGATTTTGTATATTTTGATTAACTTATTGTCTTGCAATTACTATAGCTATATAGTAACCTTTATTCCACCTTCATTATAAGAATGCCTGTAGGAAAAATACCTTTGTGCTGGCCTAAAATTCTCTAGTTTCTAACTCTCCTTTTCTAAGTAAAAAAATTGTTTGGATAACCTGAATTCTTTGATAAGCTATTTTGTTAGGAACAGAAATATCCTGTTATTGTAGAAGACTATACCAAAGGGAACAAAAATAAAGAAAATAACTATTCAATTGATGAAAGGGATCAAAAGATAGATAAATTTAAGTGTTAAATACATACAGGGCAGCAGAACATTGTTCAAGGCAAACATTTTCAAGTACATAAAGGCCAGTTCCTATCTTAATAACAAAAAAAGTAAGATAGAAAAATTTGTCTTAAAAGACTTTTAAGTTGATGTAAAAATGCAACATGTAAAGGAATCATGACAACACTTAGTATATATTTGTGCAGCAGCCTCTTAAGTACTATGCAGAAGCTCAACATGCAGGTCAATTACTTATTAATATAAGTGGGATGTGAAGGCACAACATGGAAAAAATAGGACAAAATCTCCACTTTATTGCGGAATCCAGTGATAAGCTTTGTAACACTATTTAAGAGAAAAAATATAATTTAATTCAACCTAATTAAGTTACACATTGTGGGTACACGCTCACACACATATTTATATATGTGTAGATGACAAAATCCTTTTCCTCTGGCAGCATTAATCTAGTTGGGTAGATAGGCACGTGCATAGTAGCAGATGGTTGACTGTGATAAGCATTGTCGTAGAGGAACAAAGCGTTCCAGTGATGTACTGGGGTGGAGATTATTTCTGGGTGGGAAGGATATGGGGAAGCTTTTTTTGGAATAGGTGGTTTTTGAGGTGGACTTTGAAGTATGAGTACTTGATAGAGAGATATTTTATTATATGAAGAAGTGTCCAAATTTAGATAACAACGTGAGAAAAGATATATGGACAATTTTAGAGGGTGAGAGACATATGGGGAGGGCTGGGGCCTTAAAGTGTTGAGATTAGCAGATAATAGACATCTATCTATAAGACACTGCTGAAGACTTTGAAGGCCATCTTGAGTAGTGTGAGAAATGACTGTGGGCACAATGATGACCAGAAATTTACATATATGTTAAAAATTTGATGTAACTAAAAGGATCAGGATTCAAGATAGTAGAATGAATATATGTGCCCATCGTTCTTGCTGTCTGAAATCCTATAAAATTTATGTGTGTGTGTGTATATATATACACACACCATGTGTGTATGGAGGGGAAGTGTGTATGTGTGTGCATAACTGTGTGTGTATATACACACACACATATACACACACACACACTTATGCACACACATGCACACTTCCCCTCCATACACACACATGGTGATCCAGAAAACAGGAAAGAGGGCCATCAGTAAATCTAGAAACTGTGAGCAATTTCTAGAAGATAAAAAGGAAATAGAACTGTACTCCTAGAAGCAGAAAACCAATAATACAGCTCCAGATATTTTCAAGGAAAAAAACTGCTTTGAAGGATAAGAATATTTCAGTGAAACTCTTAGCTCAGAGGAATGTATTAAGGGGGAAGGGATGAGTCAATCTTCACAGTATTAATTAATGGCTTTAATAAATTATGTAAATATAAAAGGAATTACATTTAAGTCATAGAATTGATAGAAAATTATGGGAAAAATATGGAACTTAAAAGCTTAGAGGCAAGAATTTGAAGAGTAATAATACAATGTGAAACTTCCTTTTTCTTTTCTTTTTTTTTTTGAGATGGAGTTTCACTCTTGTTGCCCAGGCTGGACTGCAATGGTGCAATCTGGGCTCACTGCAACCTCTGCCTCCTGAGTTCAAGCGATTCTCCTGCCTCAGCCTCCCGAGTAGCTGGGATTATAGGCATGCGCCACCATGCCCAGCTAATTTTGTATTTTTAGTGGAGACTGGGTTTCACCATGATGGTCAGGCTGGTCTTGAACTCCTGACCTCAGGTGATTCGCCCACCTGGGCCCCTCAAAGTGCTGGGATTACAGGCACAAGCCATCGTGCCCAGCCAAAACTTTCAAATAGCTAGAGCAAAAAAATAAGGAAGAACTTGCCTTCTATGGATATAAACACCTATTATATAAGTACAATAATGAGGTCACTAGGTGACATAATAGTGTAAAAAAAGACAAATGAAAGAGTGGTACAGAATTCATCCAGATATTGTTTCATGCACATGTAAGTATTTGGTGTATAATAAATGCATATGGAAATAATAAATTCGAATGAATTACTTAACAAATGTCATTTAATCAATGGTCTTGCTATTTGGAAATAAATAAAATGATATGAGACCTCAAATTGTTAATAGCTCTGGCTTCTGGTGAAAGAAGTGGAATAAGGGAGGCTTAAAAGGAAAGTTATCCTTTTCAAAAATATATGTTTTGGATGATTTTTATAAGACTATAAACAGGCATTACTTACATAAAAATGTAAAAGGAAAAGTAAGGAACGGTGTTTGGGAGAACAACATCTTTTAACTTTTCACCATGTAATTAAACTAAATGCTGTTTTCTACTTAGAACATAATACATCTTTGAAAATTAGAATTACAACATTGTGATTTATAAATCAGCAGAGTTTGTCTGTATATTCTTCTGTTAAGATGAGCATTGAAAATATATTTATGGCTGGGCACGGTGGCTCACGCCTGTAATCCCAGCACTTTGGGAGGCCAAGGTGGACGGAGCATGAGGTCAGGAGTTTGAGACCAGCCTGGCCAACCTGGTGAAACCCCTTCTCTACTAAGAATACAAAAATTAGCTGGACATGGTGGCGCACACCTGTAATCCCAGCTTACTTGGGAGGCTGAGGCAGGAGAATTGCTGGAACCTGGGAGGTGGAAGTTGTGCCACTGCACTCCAGTCTAGGCAACAGGGCAATTCTCTGTCTGTCAAAAAATAAAAAATAAAAAAATTGTATTTATGTGTAGAGTTCCGATATTGTTATTTCAATTTGAAATTGTAACTTTCATAGGCTGTATTTAGCTGTGCACATTTGGAAGTTGAAAGCTTTTGTGTGAAACTGACTGGGTTCCATTGCAAAGCCTGTCTTCTTAACCCTGAAGCTATACTGCCTTTCTCTGTAGCTCAGTGGCTGTCATACATTAGGCACTCAGTAAATATGATGAGTGGAAATATAGCCCAGTAGTCTGATAGAATAAAATGCTAGGTCTAATTCTTATTCTAGCCCTAGCTCTGACTTTGAGCAAATTACTTTTAATTCAGTTTTTTCCTCTGTGAAATGGGCTTAAAATTACCTATCTTACAGATTTTTTTTTGAGATGATAAAATGGAAATATTTAGTACAGTACATTCTACCTAATAAATGGTCAAGAAATGTTAGATACTATTTCTGGAAGAGGGGTATTCAAGAAAGTTTTTCAAACATTGACCAAAAAAAGCTAATAAAACGTTTACATCCATATGTGTGAGACTTATACCAGTACCCCAGAGAATGTAAGCTTGATATCACTTGGTGTCTATTAGGAAATGCAGAAAGGTAGATCCAGAGTACAAAATGACAAGCAATTTCCAAACCACTAGCTTGTCTTCCACACTGTGGTAGCAATTCTGCAGACACACTGCTCGCCCTGCTCTTGTGTTACCCACCCCCGCCCAATTCCTCCCCAACCAGTGGTGGGATCGTCAGTATGCAGTGGCCCAACCAGGAATATACTAAGGTTATGCCTTTTTAGACATCAAGAATCACAGCATCCTGAGCTTTGAAGTAAATCCTCTGAAAGAGTAATTTCTTCTCTGCTCTATTGCATCTGACAATTACTGCACCCCCTTACCTCCTTGCCAGTGGTGGTGGTTACTATGTTGGTGAAATTCTCTGCAGACTGACCTTCAGGGAACTGTGACACTAAAATAACACAGGCATTTAGTTGCTTTGTTATTTAGAAGAGATGATCAACAGATTGTTTGACATGTCAGGAATTTATTTTTGTGGTATGTTGTATATGTGTAGCCTCAGCATCAACTGAGAGTAATGATGTTCAGGCCCTCTGTGGTCAAAAGCAACTGGGAAAATAGTGGCGGAATCACAGTGAAAGTGTGTAGATTATATGTAGCTGCCCATGTGCAAGTCCTGACTTCTCCCCAGATTGCTCCCTGAGCAAGTCTCTAAACTCTGTTTTGTTCACTACATCAATTTAGAGCTGTACCTAGCTAGAGTTACTGTATCAAGTAACATATGAAGATACCCATAGCCTCTTATATACACTTATTAAATAAATAAACACTTATTTGTTAAGTATCAACTCTGTTGAGAATCACTATATATATAGAGGAAAGTGCTTATACTGCATAATTGAGGAACTTTGGGGAGATAGAACTGTTAATGCTGGAAAGTCTACTAAAGTAGATTAAATCCTATACAAAAACACAACCTTTTCTGGATAGGTTAAGGTCGTCGTAATTGTTGGTTTTTATGACCATAAATTCTGAAGGGGAGATCTTTGATTCTCAATAGTATTCTCAGTACCAACATTTTTTCTCCATGAACATTTGCGGAGTGAATGAGTAAATAAGTGAAAGATGCCTAAACTATACTTATCACTCCTTTCTGTTTTGCTTTATCTAATTCATCATGGCCCTGGCAATCATAGAAACATTCTTGTGTGTGTTTGTGTGTTTTTCTCTCTCTCTCTCTCTCTCTCTCTCTCTCTCTCTCTCTCACACACACACACACACACACACACACAGACTATTCAATTTTAGCATTGAAAAGTGTTCAGGCCAATAATTTGAGCAAGGTACCCTTTCTTTAGTCTGTGGGCAAAGTCAGAAAAAGAGTCTGTAAAGCCTTTGGTGCAGAACAGGATTTTCTCTCCGCATCAGTTTTAGATGATATCTGTGATCAAAGAGACATATGCTGTTCGTATGCTTCCTCTGTACTTCAGAACTGGCTGTGACCTGGAGGGTGTACGAGTGCCCTTATGTGGTTGCCTAGAAACTTTGGCTACACAAGTGTCAACTTTCTTTTATGGCTCTAAGGGAGAAGGAGCCTCACTGAGAGCTCTAGACTTTGTAGAGGGAGAAAAAAAGATTCTTGTGTGTTTAAAACAAGTGTCTCACCAGGAGATAATGGTCGAGCTGTGGGTTATAAATGATGCATTTTGTTCTTTTCGTCTTGCTGATGGCACAAGGGAAAAAAAAAAGTTCATCTCTCGCTTATCAAAATACTGTGACATTTCTTCTTCCACAGGAAAATTTTCAATCACAACCTTCTGCAGCAACTGACACCAAATTTATCCAATTGTAAAATTCTACAGTGTAATTAAAACCTGTTTGTGACCCTTATTCTTTTAAGCACCTCACTCAAACTGAAACATACACACAGACCCTCACTAAAATTTCATTTTAATTTTGTATTGCATTTCTTTGGGAGCACATCTACTACTTAGGATGCAAATAGTCTTTTGCTGTTGTTCCATCAATAGTGTATAATGTTGCCATCAGCACAGTTACTTCTAACCTATCAGCTTTATTCAGTCTATAAGCTTTGGAGAAAATAAGACTTACCAAGTTTCTTTCAAAACAAATATATTTTGAAAGATATTTTAAAAGATGATAAAGGTGAGGGGGCTATTCTATGCCAGTCACCTGATGAATATGTCATGATTATTTTGTTTTATGAAAATAACAGGCTCATTTAGGATTAAACAGTTATTTGATAGAAGAGATTTTTGCTCTCCAAGCTGCATGTTCCATGTGTAAAAACCAGACTGGTGATTTGGTCAATGTCAAATCGATAGGAATAAGGATTGTGCAACTCAATTTTCAAATATAGAGTACTAGGCAGTTAGGTGATATGATTTCCATGTCCTCTGTAAGATTACATTGATTTTGTAATTTTAATGAAAATAGGCATAGCATGTAGAATTTAACATCCCTCTCAGTTACTTTAGATGTGTTGTATAAAATATATGTCCCAGTTGTCTAAAGGACAAACCAATGTGGTGATGTCTCCAAATAAAGAACTTTTAAGATAGCTACCCTAATAATAATTGGAGTCTGCATCCACAGCAATTAAAATAAAGCACATAAAATTATCGAGGCCTACATTTTGAGTGATGGTCAATTTGCAATGATATTTAAATAATACATGGACATATTTTTATCAGCTTACCTGGCCTAAGTGCTCAATAAATGTTTGTGAAATGAATGATTCCCACACAGGTGTAAAGTCCACCCATATGTAAACTCTGTTATTTATAGCTCTCCAATATTTCCTGATAAATTAATTTATTATATTTTTATAGACAATGGAGGTGACAATGCTGTTGTTTTCAACGTTAAACTTTCTTACCACAGTTAACTGAATTGACATTGTAGCTTTCTAGGGATAATTTTTTCCCCCTCCTGGCCTCTGCTCTTCAAAATATTCCAAATTAATATACAAAATCAATCCCTCCAGAACCTTATATCTAACGCTAATTGAAACTTCCTATACATGTTAAAACCATAAAATCCAAGAAAGTATGAGGAAGTAAAATGAAAACTTGAGTTTATTCACACTATTTACTGCATGTTATTGTCTACTTTGAAGAAAACGCAAGAAAAATGTTAGACACAGGTAAATGCTCAAATCTGATGTAAAGAGAAGATACTAAACTCCTGGGTGTGGTTGTTTTTATATGTTTGAAATAATTTTTTTCCTACTAAATACAGAAACTACCTGACTAACCTCTTCCTTTTTTTAAAATTTTATATTTGTATTTGAAGTTGCAATATTGACTCTTCTTAAAAACAATGGGAATAGTGATCTCAAGAGAGATCAGTTGAAATGGAGAAGATCACACCGAAGAAGCAACACAGTTAGGTGAAACGCTGGTTTGCTGCTGGAAAACAAAATCTGTGTTTGGGGGGATCAAATAATTATAAGAACAAACATAGTAATTCATACATTCCTAATTCCATAAAATTATGATTAAGACCAAATTTTGTCACTTATATACAGTCCAGTTTGGGGTACAGGGAAATAAAATGGTTGTAAATTCTTAGCTGGGCATATGGTTTCTCTCCCTCTGTCTCTCTTCTTGTAACATGGGCCTCCTCCTGTCCTTTCCACGTTAGGCTGCCTCCATTTCCCATCTGGGAGACCTTGCACAAGTTATTTAATCTCTCTGTGCCTCAGTTTCTTCACCTTCCCAATAGTGATAGCAGCATGTATTTCAGAGGGTTGTTATGAGGAAATGAGGAAAGACTACTTGCAAATTGCATAGAACAGTGCCCCAGGACATAGAAAGTGGGATGAAAGTTTTTGTTAAATAATCAAAAATAAGATTACTCTCTCTGAGCCAAGTTCAGACCTCAGAAATCTTACTATGGGTCTTCCTAGGGATGAGGTATGATGCAGCATGAGCAGCCACGCCATCGTTTTGAAAGCATATTCTCCACGTTCAATCTGTGAACTCTCAAGTGTTTTCCTTAAAACTCTAGAGCCTCCGCTTTGGCAAGGACGACCTGGCAATTGGTTGGAGAAAGGGGGATGTCACCCTTTAGTCTAGGACAAAAGTATAAATTTGAAAAACACATGGAGAGCAAAAGAGCAGAGTTCTTTTGTTTTCTCACTCAAAGAGTGGATAACTATATGGATTTAGAAACATGTCTGTATGGATGTAGAAAAAAGAGCAGATTTGAAAAGGGCAGAGTTTTGTTATAAGTTGTGCATTGAAACTCGTAAAGCAGAGCTGAACCAATGATCGAGTCTTATTAAAGGGGCCCCAACCTTGGCCAGGTGCTGGCAGAATGCCCTTTTTGTAGGCTTTACTACACTTAAGGTGTTACAGGCTTGTAAAACTGGAATTTTAGGGAGCCAGAGCTGGTTCTTAGATGTATGCTAGACTTTAAGAGCTTGTGATTCAAAGTGTTCCAGTGTTAGCACCACAGGGGAGCTCATTGGAAACGCAGTGTCTCAGGACCCCTAGACTGACTGGGACACATTCTGTGTTTTAAAAAGATATAACCTGGATTTAATCATGAAGAAAAGTGGCATCTCATGGAAGCATTAGAATTATGTCTTTATACAATGTTAGAACTGTAAAGGATCTTAAAAATCAGCTAATCCATCTTCTTTATTTCCAGTTTCATGGCTTTAGAAGATAGTTCTTCAGTACTTGCTGTGTGCCAGGTTTTTAAACTGTGTGTTGTGTTGACAAAGATAGATGGATATGGTACTTGCTCTGGAGGTTTCTGTGGAAGGGGAGATAGAATGTAAACTAGTAGGTAAATAAAACATAATTTATAGACTGTACTTCTAGAAATGGATGCAGAGGGCTGCAGGGGAAGCCCTGAGCCCAGATGGGAGAATCAAGGAAGGCTTGATGGGGAGGGGTGTATTTTGAGCTTGGATCTTGAAGGATGAGTGGGTGTTTCAGTTGATCTGGGGTGGGCTCTAAGATTCTGTATTTCTAACAAACTTAAAAGGCTATGAAGAAAACTTACAGGATATCATAATGTTACCAGAGCCCAATAAGAGGGCTTGACCTCTTTGGGAAGTCATGGGAGACTGCTGTAAGGAAGTTGAATTTGAACTAAACTCTGAGGGGTCATTAGGAGTTGACTAGGTCAGGGAAAAAAGGGAGAAAGGGAGAAAGCATTTCAGCATTTTATACACAGGCATGAATGTTGCTGCACATATTTACCATTATTTACCATTCTGACCTGTTTTGGTTCCATTATGATAGAATAAAAGAATGAATAGTTGAAAGTTTTAATTTTCCTGACACCAGGTGACAGGAGATTGACAAGTATGGGGTGGATTATTTGGAGAGATCGTGTACAAATTATGATTAGGTCATGAAAGCAAGTATTCATGCAACATACATTGGGTAAATGGAATTCTAAAAGCATGAAAGAAAAATGCATTTGAGACTATTATACTATATTTTATGGCACCAAAAATTTTCATCATGGCCTTCTGGAAAGATCAGAGGAAGTGGAGATTCAAACTCTCACATGTCACCATATTTTATGTATGGACACAATACATACCATGAGATTCAGCCACATCTCTTTTCATTCCAGAACTCTAAGCCAGCCCCGAATTCTTAGAAGACTCCTCAGTGTCTGAAGAAAAGAAAGTTTTGAACCTATTTTTTCATTCTACTCTAGGGCTTTTGAAAACAAGGTAAAAAGCCAAGGTGTATTAGTTTTCTAGAGCTTCCATAACAAGTCCCACAGACTGGCTGGCTTATACAACAGAAATTTATTTTCTCACAATTCTGGAGGCTAAGAGTCTGAGATCAAGGTGTAGGAAGGGTTGATTTATCCTGAAGTCTCTCTCCCTGGCTTGTAGATGTCCATATTCTTCTGGTGTCTTCATGTGGCCTTTCCTCTGTGTGTCTCTGTGTCCTCAACTCCTTTTCTTACAAAGATACTAGCCTTATTAGATTAGGGCTCACCCATATTCCTTGATTTTACCTTGCTTACCTTAAATCCCCTACTTCTACATGCAGTCACATTCTGAGGTACTGGGGGTTAGGACTTCATATGCATTTTTATGGGGGGGCACAGTTTAGTTCATAACACCAGGGGAATTTTGAACATAAATTTGCCATCAAATATTACTATAAAATACTATATGTATATTATTATAATTACTCTATGTTCCTGAGCTGAAGTCTAGTGACTGTCACAGTACACTGAGTGACACTGAACATGTTGCTTCTACATGAATGCAACCAACCCGAGGACATAAATTCACTCGGTTGACTTTCATGCCACACAACGCGAACTCCACTCAGCATTTTTTTGTCCTTTCTTTTTTTTTTTTTTTGGAATTTCTTGAAGTCACTTCTCAGTCAGGACCAAGTAAACCCACGATTACTTAGGAATTAAATCACTCACCCAAATAAACATGGGCAATTGCAAGAAGAAAAGCTACGTTTAGCAGAAAACATGCCACTTTGATTTCTTTTTTTTTTTTTTTTTTTTTTTGAGAGGGAGTCTCACTCTTCTCCTGGGCATGGAGTTGCGAGTAGTGTGATCTCGGCTCACTGCAACCTCTGCTCCCAGGATTCAAGCAATTTCCTGCCTCAGCCTCCCAAGTAGCTGGGATTACAAGGTGCATGCCACGCCCACACCTGGCTAAATGTTTTATATTTTAGTAGAGATGGGCTTTCACCATGTTGGCCAGGCTGATCTCAAGCTCCTAACCTCAAGTGATCTGCCCTCCTCGGCCTCCCACTTTGAATTTTTAATTCATATACTTATGAATATACTTGATTTAAAAAGTCTAAAAGATGAACTTCATGACCAAAGTATGCCTGTTACATTCTTAAATCTGATTAAAAATCGGACTGGCTTGCTAACAAATGTACTATAATTCGCAAGGTAATTGCAGTCTTTTGCCCCTGCTATAAAGGAGGTGTGCTGATAGCTGCCCCCAGTGGGAGACTTTCTGTAGTCTTGTAAAAGCCATTGTTATCCGATAGAACCAGCAAGACCAAACTTTCATAATCTTTATGAAAATCTCAGCATCCTTGGTGGATTAGTCCGGCAACAGTTTGATGTTCTGTCACATACTTTTGTTCTGGATCTCCAGCCTTAACATAGATAGTGGTTAGTTCACTGGAGTATCGTCTGTTCTGGCGGCCATAACAAAAGACTAGGTGGCTTAAACATCAGAAATTTATTTTTTCACAGATCAGGAAGCTAGAAGTCCAAGATCAGGGTGACAGCATGGTCAAGTTCTGGTGAGGGCTTTCTTCCTGACTTGCAAACGGCCGCCATCTTGCTGTGTCCACATGCGGCCTTTCCTGTATGTAAACATGAGAGAGCCAGAACATGTGAGACAGCGAGTATGTGCTTTCTGAAGTCTCTTCCTCTTATTAGGACACAAATCATATTGGATTAGGGCCTACCCTTATGACCTCATTTCACCTTATTTATCTCTTAAAGACCCTTACTCCAGATAAAGTCACATCAGGGGTTAGTGCTTCAACATATGAATTTTGGAGGAGACACAATTCAGTCCATAGCAGCCAGTAACCATTTATTAAGACACTAGTAAATGCAAGATGCTGGACTAGGTACTGAGCTCTATAATGTAAGGTCTCCAGAAAGCAGGCCAGCCTAATACGTTAGGCTGATGTTTAAATATAATGATGTCCATAATTTTATATGTAATTTTATGTAAATATCCTATGGTTATTGCTCAATATATATTTAATGAAGTGATATTTGGCTCAAACTCTTTTTTCTGAGAAATAACTGTCTTAAAGAATCTGGCTCTCACAGTGCTAGAGGTCTGGATTATGGAGAACATGTTTACAAAAGTTACTTCTGTGTTCCAATGATATGGGTTACCAAGGTGGCAGCAAGAAGGTTGGTAAAGGATGTTAATTGAGCTACATCACACTTTATATGTGCTTAATTGCCCTCTTGTATTAGTTTCCAAGGGCTGCTGTAACAAAATGGATGGCTAAAATACAACAGAAATCGATTCTCTTTCAATACTGCAAGCTAGAAGTGTGAAATCAAGGTTTTGGAAGGGCGATGGTCCCTCCGAACTCTTTAGGGGAATCCTTCCTTGCCTCTTCCTAGATTCTGGTCATTTACAGGTAATCCTTAGGGTTCCTTGGCCTGTAGATGCATCATTCCAATTTTTGCCCTCATTATCACATAGCATTCTCTGTGTGTCGTCGTCTTCTCATGACCATCTTCTTATAAGGACACTAGTCATATTGGATTAAGGGCCCTCCCTACTCCAGCATGACCTCTTCTCAGATTAATTACGTCTGCAGTGACCCTGTTTCCAAATAGTGTGACATCCTGAGGTACTGAGAGTTAGGATTTCAACATATCTTTTGGCAGTGGTGGTACAATTCAACCTATAGTACTGCTGAAAGAGAAAATACTTTCAGAATCATTTTGAAATGGGGAAATTTTTTGTTTTGACAAAATATGCAGGATATAACCATCTATTTTCCAAACTCTTACTAAAGATGCCTAGATAAAATACTTAAAATACTTAAGTACTAAAAGTATTAATAGTTAAACTAAAATGAAATCCAAAGAACTTTTCTGGTACTGTAATGGGTCGTTCAAAAATGCAAATCAATTACTGTTCCTGTCGGTATTTCTTTTCTTTTTCTGAGACAGGGTCTCGCTCCGTTGCCCAGGCTGGAGTGTAGTGGTGTGATCTCAGCTTACTGCAACCTTTGCCTCCTGGGTTCAAGCTATCCTCTCACACCAGCCTCCAGAGTAGCTGGGACCACAGGGGCCAGTAGCACCACACCTGGCTAATTTTTGTGTTTTTTTGTAGAGACAGGGTTTCACCATGTTGCCCAGGCTGGTCTTAAACTCCTGGGCTCAAGCAATCCACCTGCCTCAGGCTCCCAAATTGTTGAAATTATAGGCATGAGCTATCACGCCTGGCCCCTGTTGGTAATTTCAACATTAAATTTATGTTTTATGCAATGTAATTATGAAGAAAAATTATTTGCAAAAGGATTGCCTTATTTTATATATTAATGTAAGTCCAGAACTTACATGATTTTTTAAGAGCCAGATTTTCAAATATCTCTAGATATACTGTTGCAAGTTCAGGATTGAATAACTTTTGGAAATTATTTGTTTCTGCCATCAAGTAGTAATATAGAAGGTCAGATGTGAACAAACTGAATAATTCAATTGCTATTAATTTTTGGGTTGTATTGCTCTAGAGCCGTAAGACATGATTCTTAATTCTTGTAAAATAAATCACAGTTACGTGTCTTAAAAAGCTAATCAAATGTTAAGATTTTACTTTCAAAGTGATGCTATTTTCCCCCATGTTAATGAATAGAGTGCTTGCCTCATACATAATTATTTGGGTCAGCTTTCTTTTAGAATAAAAAAGATGCAACAACATTGACAAATTCCTTTTGTTCTACATGTAGTGATTGTGTATTTCACATCTTGTTACATGACTGTGCCCAGTGAATGATGTAATTGGGGGTACAAGGTACCTGCTCTGCTGGGCATAATTTTTACTCATTATGGCAGGTTTACAAGAACTATGGAAGAAACTAGAAAGTAAAAGAGATCACCAGTGGCATTACATTTTTGTGACAGAAAGAAGCAAAGGCTGTAGCTGAAAATCCCAACATCAGAAGATTTGTGAGTGCACCCGGGGTGGCAGGGAATGTCTGTATCACTGCATCAGTATTCAGAATGATGCTTTTTGTATCATAAATTCTTATAATACTCTAGAAAATTGGAATGTGTAGAATTAACAAATCTGATTCATGTGTAAGATTAATAAATGAACTTTGAACATGTCTCTCAATAGTTATATAACACAAACAAAACCTTGAAAAAGACCCTTACATGAAAATACAGGTAACCTGAAACTGCTTCTCTTAAGTCCCAGTGGAGTAAAGTAGACTGCAGACATAATATTTCTCTTGCCTATCATATAATTCTCATAAACATAGTTCAATTGGACTGGCCACAAAAGGACAGTTTTAGAAGAGAAGATGTTTATAGATTTTGATGAAAGCTGTGACAGTTTAGATAGGAGTCACTCTGGGTGGTCAAGCTCCATTTCAAAATGTGTAAGGAGTAACCAAGGAGATAAGACACCAAATTTCTTTCACAGTTGTTGATTGATGAGAAATGTGTGACTTCTTGGGCAATCTTCAGAAAACAATTAAAATGTTTCTTGTGTATCTGGAAGAGTACTATATAAAGAAAACATATAAGGTATTCCTGAAGAATTTTAAAACTTAACACCAGGTTACCATCTCAATTTGTCTTTTAAGATTAACACAACAGAGAACCCTATATACTAACTCTGTAGAACATTTCCAAGTATTATTCTTTAGGCCCTTTCCCTCCCTCCCT
>NW_016808026.1:2291530-2294807 GCF_001698545.2 Rhinopithecus bieti
TTTCTTCCTTCCCTCCCACCCTCCCTCTTTCCCTTCTTCCCTCCTTCCTTCCTTCCTTCCTTCTGTCCTTTCTTCCTTCATTCCTCCCTCCCTCCTCCCTTCCTCTCTTCCTTCCTCCCTCCCTCCCTCCTTCCTCCTTCTCTCCCTCCCTTCCTTCTTTCCTTTCTCCCTCCCTCTTCCCTTCCTCCCTCCCATCCTTCCTCCCTCCCTTCCTCCCTCCCTTCCTCCCTCCCTTATTCCTTCCTCCCTCCCTTATTCCTTCCTTCCTCCCTCCATCCCTCATCTCTTCCTTCCTCCCTCCCTTTCCTTCCTTCCTCCCTTCCTTCATTCCTCCCTTTCCTTCCTTCCTTCCTTCTTCCCTTCCTTGCTTCCTCCCTTCCTCTCTTCCTCCTTTTCTTCCTTCCTCTCTTCCTTTCTTCCTTCCTTCCTCCCTTCCTTTCTTCCTTCCTTCCTCCTTTCTCTTCCTCTTCCTTTGTTTTTATCTGTCTTCCCACCTAAAAGATAAGTTCTATAAAAGGAGGAGAATTTTTTTGAGGGAAAGCTTTAAGCTTAAAGATGAATAGGAGTTAATTAAAGAGAAGGAGAAGAATATCTACACAGAGGAACAGCTGTGCATTGTCCCTGGTACATACAGCAGCTCAGTGAAAATACATGTGGCTGAAACCAGGAGAACAAGAGAACAAGGAAACAGCCAGACATTTAAGAATTATGAAAGAATTTTGCCTTTGACTTAAGAGGCATGAGAAGACATTAAATTATTTTGAGCTTGTGAGTACTGGAGGAGATGATGATATTTACAATTTGAAAATGATTGCTTTGGCTGTGGTGTGGAGAACATATTGGAGGGAGTCAGGGGTGTGCTTTCATCCAAATCACCAAAGAAAAATGTGTCTATAGTAACACCAAGTTTTCAGACACTACTTACATTGAGACCATAAGATGGCATTCTCCAAATACATGGTGTATCTCCTAAGACACAGCATTTGGCTCTTTTAATTTCCCCTGCAATGTTCAAATAAGGTCCTGAATCAAACATATGAAAGCATATCATTGGGGAATAAATAGACTGGAAATTCCAAATGTCTTTGCCATTGGCCTCCTTCCCATTAAATAAATAACTACTTTACGTTACGATCCAGATTTCCATAGAAGCTTAATAATTCATAAAGGAAAGACAGTCTGTTTCCCAAGTAGCCTTTGTGTTTCTATGTAGCACACATACAGAACCACAGTTGGGGTTTTTATTTTTATTAAGGCATGCTACTAGAAGCAGTCCTATTTGGTGCCCATCTCTTAGAAGTCAATGTTTCGAAATTAGTTCTAAACCTAAATGGGTAGAGTGAAAGCCACAGTTAAAACCAAATATCAGCAGAGAAGACTGTTGGGGAAATGTTTGAAAAACTCACTCGTATGTTGCGTATAATAAACAGGATTTCAGCATGTAGTCCATCATATAAATTGAGTATTTTGTTTGCTTTGGAAACCAACTGACCTCTGTGTTATGGTCTACAGTTTCGATTCTCTGGATAATAATCCTTTGCTTTGATTTTTCTGGGCATCTTTTGAGCATTTCAAAGCAATTGTAAAGTCAGTCTCAGGCCTATAAGGACTGTGAGGTTCTTGGAAAATTATAGTGTCTAAATTCATCGGATTATTGTAGCCTCCCAGCTTGCTTCAGATGCTTAGCCCTGGAGGGAGAGTTTAACTCTGTCTGCTTTCTGATTAGAGTCTTTCATAAGCATATTACATGGGATGCTGGAGATTTATGTTCCTGGACTTCAGTATTCCCAAATGACCACTCCATGACATTATTTTTAACCCTTTGTGACTGTTTTCAAAATTAGGAATTTGATCTTACTTTTCATACAATCATTATTTTTATACTGCCAGGCTGTGTACACAGTTTTGTGAATATTTTAATTAGAGATGGGAACTTGTCTGCATAGGCAATAGGCCTTGACAGAGACCTTTGAGTTCCAGAGAGTTATGGAATATTTCAAAGTTTTAATGAACCCTGGTTTAAACAAAGATGCAGTTTGAAATCACATTATAGTTTAAACAAAAATTCTACGTAGTAATAGACCTTGAATAAATTATGTATTATTTTGCCCCAAGTTCTAAAAGAATAAATTGTAGCCTGACTTCTGAAGACACCAGGTCATATTGGGAATATTGCTGTTTTAATTTTACTACTTAATAATGAATGTGGTCTGTTTTAATATTTATGTTTTTTTGTCCATATCATCAATTTTCTTTCATCTCAAGGTATTATTATTGGTAGGCGATTGCTAATATATTAAGGAGAAGAGACTCGTTTTTAAATAAATTTTTATGTTCTTTACTAAGTTTCTTTTCTCCCTCTTGTCCCCTTTCTATTTTTTATGGTTTACTGTGGAATCTTATCTTTTTTTTATGCTGTACTCCTCAAGTTGAAGGTCAGAAGCCGTTTCATAATGCTCAAAAAGAAAACAGATTTCTGTTAAGAACTACTTTTATTTGCACCGAGATAATGGGGTCTCTGTCCATGTTACAGACAATGAGAATTCCTTGAGATGTTTAAAAGACACATTTATGAACACAGGACACATTGTTGGCTTTAAGTGTTGTTTTCAAGTTGTGAATGTTGAACAAGATAGCCAGAAGATCACATACCATTAGCATGATGAGTGCTAGGGAGACTTGTATTAAAGCATGGGAGCAGTCAGGGAAGAATGAGTGTCAGAAAAGAGGAATGATATGACCAAGGCTCCCTTTTGGAACCTGCAGGAGAGTTCTGGAATGCATCCAATAAAATGGGCATTTCACAGTGGTCAAAAGTCTCCTCTAGTGAAAGCATCTTCCCCTGAGCTAGAATGTATCAGCTATGGATATTTCTCTTGCTACCTTGTGATTATATTTCCTAGGATAAAACAGTAGGTCATCACGGCCATAAATTCCTAAAATCACAGGAGTAGTAATGATCTTCAAAGTTATTTCAGTTGCTAGTCTCCTTGCTAAATTGGATCCCATAATCATGGCCTAACAATTGTTTTATTGCATTCATAAAGTTTTAAAGATGAAAGTCTACCAGAGTCTCATTTTTTTAAAACCATAAAGCATTGTAGTTAAAGTCTTACTCCAGTTGACCCAGTCATGCCAGTAGTTAATTCAGATTTTTTTTTTTTTTTTTGAAGCGGAGTCTCGCTCTGTCGCCTGGACTGGAGTGCAGTGGCCGGATCTCAGCTCACTGCAAGCTCCGCCTCCCGGGTTTACGCCATTCTCCTGCCTCAGCCTCCCA
>NW_016808026.1:2299001-2311039 GCF_001698545.2 Rhinopithecus bieti
TTTTTGTATTTTTAGTAGAGATGGGGTTTCACCGTGTTAGCCAGGATGGTCTCGATCTCCTGACCTCGTGATCCGCCCGTCTCGGCCTCCCAAAGTGCTGGGATTACAGGCTTGAGCCACCGCGCCCGGCCCAGATTTTCTTTTCTGTTTTCTGTTGAGGTATTGGTTACCAATTCTTCCTTTTTTTAGGCCTACACTATTAATACTAAACTGGACTACCAAGACATGTAACCATTTAGTAACTTCAACTCCCAAATGAGGAATGGATTATTGATTTTTCTGGTAGAAAATAAAAGTTAAGACAGCTTCATTGAAATCATATATCTTTTAGCCAGGCATGGTGGCTTATGTCTGTAATCCCAGGGACTTGAGAGGCTGAGGTGAAAGGACGGCTTGGGGCCAGGAGTTCAAGGCTATCCTGGACAACATAGCAAAACCCCACCTCTAAAATAATAATAATCATCATAAATAACTTAGGCATGGTGGCATGTGCCTGTAGTCTCAGCTTCTCAGGAGGCTGAGGCAGGAAATTGCCTGAATCCAGGAGTTTGAGGCTGCACTGAGCTATGATCACATCACTACATTTCAGCTTGGGCAACAGAGTGAGACCCTGACTCTAAACAAATAAAAGGAAAAGAAAATATTATTATTATTATTATTATTATTAGAGACGGAGTCTCACACTGTCATCCAGGCTGGTGTGCACAATCTCAGCTCACTGCAAGCTCCGCCTCCTGGGTTCATGCCATTCTCCTGCCTCAACCTCCTGAGTAGCTGGGACTACAGGCGCCCACCACTGCGCCCTGCTAATTTTTTGTATTTTTACTAGAGACAGGGTTTCACATTGAGATTGAGATCCATCTCAATCTCCTGACCTCATGACCCACCCACCTCGGCCTCCCAAAGTGCTGGGATTACAGGCGTGAGCCACCACACCCGGCCCTTTTCTTTTTTTCTTTTTTCTTTTTGTTGAGATGGAGTCTTGCTCTGTCTCCAGGCTGGAGTGCAGAGGAGCGATCTTGGCTCACTGCAACCTCTGTCTCCTGGATTCAAGTGATTCCCCTGCCTCAGCCTCCCAAGTAGCTGGGACTACTCGGTGTGTGCCACCGTGCTTGGCTAATTTTTTGTATTTTAGTAGATATGGGGTTTCACCATGTTGGCCAGGATGGTCTCGATCTCCTGACCTCATGATCTGCCTACCTCAGCTTCCCGAAGTGTATAATATCTTTTTTATAGGCTCTATGTTGACAACAAATCTTTGCTAATAGATATATCACCCCTTGCCAATTTAAACAGTAGAGGTACATTATATTCTTAATAGTTTTGATAATGATATTGAATTCATATCCCTCAATAAGGAAGAATGTGGTTTGGTACAATCTGCAGGTATTGATTGTAAGTCCCAGCCATACCCAGGGCAAGTTATTTATTTTCCTTAAGCCTTTGCTTCTTAATATATAAAATGGGTATGATGACATTTACGTTATGTAATTATTTTGAGGAAGAAAGAGACTATACCCCTAAGATAACCTAATAAGCCCTTAATAAATCATACCCTGGCTTTACCTCTTCTTCAATTCAATGGAAGGAGAAATATTCCTATTCCAAAGTGGTAGATTTTATTTATCTTGACTGGTAGATGTTATGTTTAGGACACTGTTGAAATGCTGTTACTATCTCTTTGAAAGTATCTCCTGTTGTTTAGGATAAACACCTTTTTACTTTTCAACAGTTTAACATTATATTTAAATCGTTGTGTTGTCTGTCCCATAAAGGCCAGGAGATACTTGAGACTGTCACTGATACAAAGTTCAAAACATTTTCTGTGACTTTATTCCATATTATTATGGGCTTTTTTTTTTTTTTTTTTTTGACCTTCCAAGATCATTGTTATTTTCTCGATCTGTTTAAAAGGATATCATAGCTTTATTTTGAATTAAAACAATGAGATGGAGGCTGGGTGTGGTGGCTCATGCCTGTAATCCCCACATTTTAGGTGGCCAAGGTGGTTAAGATCGCTTGAGCCCAGGAATTTGAGGCGAGCCTGGGCAGCATTGGGAAACCCCGTCTTTACAAAACCTTAGAAATAAATTAGCCAGGTATGCTAGTGAGCACCTGTAGTCCCAGCTACTCGGGAGGCTGAGACCAGAGACTCAATCACTGGAGCTTGGGAGGTTGAGGCTGCAGTGAGCTGAGATTGTGCCACTGCACTCCAGCCAAGCAATAGAGCAAGACCCAGTCTCACAAAAAACAAAACAAAACACTAGACAACAACAAAACGAAACAATGAGATGGTTCATATTTTCTTCTGTCTCTTGCCCCTTTTGTTTCAGAAGCCCTTCCTAGGAATGTTCTTCTACCTCAAAGAGATAGTTTGAGATTGCTGAACAGCTCCATAATATTATAAGCTCACCATCAACCGTGTATTGCTCACAAAACGTCTGTATTCTGTACTGTGGTGGTAGATGAATGACATTTTGTTGAGACACCATAAATATTAACACATATACTTTACATATTTCAATTGACTTTATGAAAAGCTTTAATTTGATCCTGAAAATGGGAAGGTGATGCATGAAATTGCTGAGTATAGACATATCAGGACCATCTAATCTATGGTAATTTGTTTATAGTAAACATCATAGGGGTGTCTTTCTGAACATTTTCTACTACAGGCATTTTAATACACTACACATTTGGAGCCACAGTTTCATTGCAGTGACTACACATCTTGGAAAAAAGTAACGCTTTGCCTGAGACGTATTTATTGTCTACAGGACAATTTTTATGTAGTGTCATGACTATGATAGGTAGTAAACAAACCAATAAAACTGACCTCCAGCAATTTACATGCACCTTTGTGAGGCTGGAGGAAAGAACCTTGGATTTATTATATACCTCTTTTTATTGCAAAGTTATAATTATATTGGTATAAGAGATAGTCACAGGGCCCTAAACAGAAAGTTGTTCAATATCAGTACAGTCAGATCATGGAAGACTTCTGTCATTTCACAAATGTTAAATCCTGTAAGGATACCTGGAAGAAAATGTAAATCTTTAGCCTTTGTTACCTATTCCGTTGTTTATTTTATTATTCATTCATGTTTCCTTCACCTGTCCAAAGAATTTGGGCTTCATGCAACTTTAAAAAGCAGAATATATGAAGAGCTTATTATAGAAGTGTTATTTATTAAATTCAGCTTTCCTCAGCATTTTCTTTTAAATCTTACTTTGGATTATTATATCCAGATTCTTTGCTTTTTTCTTTCTTACTCTTGCTTTCTCAGTTTTTCTGTGTCTCCCCGTCTCTGTCTCTTTATGTGTTTTCATACCCCACCTATTTTATTTTAAGGTGAAAGCCTATTTTTTAGAATATTGTTATAAGAAAACAATTCAGTGATACATTTTAATGAGAGCTTTTAGGAGAGCTGAAAGATATTCAGAGGGATTCTGTTGGAGCATGTTAAGCAAGTGGACTTCGTATTTATAGGTATCCCAATGCAGACTCTGCTACTTGATCTAGGTTTTGTGAACTAATGACTGAATGTCATCAAGCCTTAGCCTTTCCATCTGCTAAGTGAAAATAATCTGCTTCTTGTGGTTTTTATAACAGTCAAATGAGATAATGCAAGAAAGGCAGCTAGCTTAGTAGCTGGCTCATAGTAGGCACCACAAAATGTTAGCTATGATATGTGATAAATGGATAATAACAATATGTTTTATCATCAATACATGGCATGCTAAAATTCTAAAAACTATTTAAATGAAACATGCTTTCTCTTAATAAATGAAAGTATATTGGATTTAATCCTCTCCATAAAACTCAGTTTGCAGACCCTGTTTTTAAAATGCTCAGTCCACTTAAAAGAAACTATGTAACACATATTTTCATGTTTAAGTGTTAATGTGGCGACTGTATCAAGGGATTATTTTCAGCAGACTGCATTGTCTCTCTTCTGTAGTTCTTTCCTGTGAAACTTCCTAATATCACAAAGATGAAATACAAACATATGGCTGAAAGTAAGAAATCGGCAACAAGGTCCCACATTCAGAAGACTGCAGCTGGAAGTATTTTTTCCTTTGCTTCCATTTCATCAAGTTACTTAACTTGAGAAAATGTTTATGAATGTGAATTTATTTTCTAAATTATGCATAATTTTCATCTTAGTGCCACTACATGACTTTGAAACAGTTTTATGTAGCTGGCAGTTTTGGTAGTTTTATTATTGCAGACTGACCTGTAAGATTTGAGTTTTTCTTTTCCGTAGTTAAAACATGATCCCACATCTCAAAATTAGGCAGCTGGTGCTTGTTTGTAAACCAAGGAAAGGAGGGCCTCCTCTATTAGTTTTGCTCTACCAAACCTATGCAAAGTTTTAATATTATCCTTGATGAAATATATTTTAATTGTATGCTTTAGGTTAGGCCTTCTCATGCATATTATACTATTTAATTGTAGTATAATTATGCATATTATACTATTATACTATTTAATATGCATATTATACTATTTAATTGTTATGCATATTATACTATTTAATTGTTACAAGAATCCTGTGTGATAGGTATTATTTCTCTCATTTTTATAAATGAGGACCCTGAGTTTCAGTTTAAATAACTATCCTACTATCACACAGTTGTTAAATAGCAAGGCTGGAATTCAGACCCATGTCCACCTGACTTCAAAACATACTCTCTTTAAGTTCCACCATGCTGTGCCTGTACTTTTAAGTGAAATATCATGAATATCCTGGATCAAAGAAGAATCTCTATATTGGAAGAAACACTTGACTTATTGAACAGAGTTTCAGATGAACATACCCATTTAAATGCATTTACATCTTGCTTAGAGGCAGTACTTTCTGAGGGAACTGAAAATAAGCAATTAGATTTAATTCACTTGTAGGTGTACACCTAAGGCCATACCTACACCAGCTAAATAAATGGAGATTTTAGTATCTTTCACCAGGGAGCAGTAATATCTGTGTTGCCGTTTTAGGAAATGTATAATCTTACAATATATTTCCATTTAAAACAGTATAGCAGATTAAATTCATTTCAGCACTGTATATCTCACATTTGACTATTTTATTGCAGTATTGTAATGACTTTATCTGCCTTAGTATAACATCTGAATCTTATAAAAAGGAACAGATGAGAAAATGGACACCAAATGCCATTTAAATCACCTTCATTTTGAAGAAATTACTAATTTTTTTAAATGTAGAAAATTATTTTTCCAGAAATAAAGCAATATTTGAAGATTAATAATGAGTATTATTGATAAGTCTTTGCATATGTGGGAAAATAAGTAAAATAAAAGATACTGTCACAAATTACTTTTTCAGGCCCAGCAGAAATAAAACCAGAATCCAAAGAGGGAATACTTTATTATTTATGTAATTAATTTTCATATGAAAAATAGTTATTTTGCTAGCTTTGTAATTAATTTATTGATTTCTAGTACCAATATTGTAGTTAATGTTCTACAAATATGCAATACATATTTAAAAGAGAAATNCTGTCACAAATTACTTTTTCAGGCCCAGCAGAAATAAAACCAGAATCCAAAGAGGGAATACTTTATTATTTATGTAATTAATTTTCATATGAAAAATAGTTATTTTGCTAGCTTTGTAATTAATTTATTGATTTCTAGTACCAATATTGTAGTTAATGTTCTACAAATATGCAATACATATTTAAAAGAGAAATGCAGTCTTGTTCATTTTTACTTCTTTAGTGGATTAGATAATTAGGTATTCAGGATTATTTCTCCCCTTTCAATTGTATGAAACCTGAGGTGATAGATTTTATATTGGCTTCAGTTGTTGGTTATTTTTATCTATAGCGAGATGTGTTAAATCCTTTTGGTTGGCATTGTTTTGATAATTATACATTCATAGTTTAAGAGTTCTCAAATTTCTGAATCCATATTCTTCACTGAAATATTTACAGTTGTCCCTTGAATAATGCAAGTTTGGACTTCATGGGTTCCAGGATTTTTTCAATAAATTCAGTTGGCCCCTCCCTATCAATGAGTTCCCTATCCACAGCCAAATGTGGACTGAAAATACAGCATTCATGGGATGGCTGACTTTTTGTATCCACAGGTTCTTCAGGGCCTACTGTGGGACTTGAATGTGTACGGATTTTGGTATCCTGCAAGAGGTCCTGGAACATATCCCCCATGGACACAAAGGGATAATTATTGAGATAATTATAAATTCACATGCAGTTGTAAGAAATAGTCCAGGGAGATTCCTTATACACTTTGCCAAGTTCCCAACAATGGTTGTCAATTTGTAAAACTGTGGTATAATATCACAACCAAGATTGTGACATTGATACCACATACCTATCTTATTCCAATTTTTTCAGTTTTGCTTATACTTGTTTGTCTATAAGTGTGTGTGAATGTATGTGCCTATTGAATCTGTAATTTTAAAAATAACTTCCTGTTCTTAGGAAGTCAAGGCAGGTCATCAGGTTGTTACTAGTATCTAAAAAGATGTTTACTTGCTGTTTAAAGTGAACACTGAAATGCATAATTAAAGGCAGTACAAGATCTTAGTGATATTAATAGACTGTTTACTTTGATTTGCATTTCCATGATGAGAAGTTAAATTAAAATCTCCTGGATTAAAGCCCTCTGAAGAATTTACCTCTATCTCCTTTTAAGAGAAGGGAAATACAAGGCCGGACGTGGTGGCTCACTCCTGTAATCCTAGCATTTTGGGAGGCCAAGGTGGGTGGATGGCTTGAGTCTAGGAGTTCGAGGCCAGCCTGGGCAACACAGTGAAACTCAATCTCTACGGAAGATACAAAAATTAGCCTAGCTTGGTGGCCCATACCTGTGGTCCTAGCTACTCAGGAGGCTGAGGCGGGAGGATCACTTGAGCCCAGAAGGCAGAGGTGACAGTGAGCCCATTATAACATAGAATCATAAATTTAGTAACCCAGGGGAATTTAATGATATGGGCTCTTCCTGACTCAACATGGATTATGTGAAATCAAATCTCTTTTTAAAAATCATTTCCTTATTTCTATATTTGTAAGAAATTAAACCAATTGGGAGAGTGTAAAAAGGAGCTTTAGTTTTCTGATTTTTAAGTGACGTATCTTTTCTTTCATTTATTAGTTTCATGTCATCTTATCCTATATAAGTCATCCTATATAGTTTTGCAAGTACTATCTTTCCTCCTTTGATCCCTCCATTCCTTCCTTCTTTTGTGTATTCAAGTAGTATTTATTAAATCCTTCACTTTATTCCAGGCATAATACCACATTTTAGGAACAACTTATGATTAGACATGATGTTTTCCTTTATGAACCACATAACTTGGGTATAGTTGGACAGACCTTAACAGTGACATTAGTCAGGCATGAACACACACATCCATGCACACGCATGCTACAGTGCAGTAGATATTCTGATGGACATTAGTGGGAAGGTAAATGGAAGAAATGAACAATTCTAACTGAAGGTGGCTGCTTATCAAAAGGCGTTTTGGAGGCCTGCCTCTTGATGTCAGTTTGTTGATACTATACACACTATTTCCATACTGAGTTATAAAACTAGGAGTCTTTAGTTTTCTCAAATTAGTAAAATGCTGAAATAAAATAAAATATTACAAAATAAATTTCTTAATAATACGATCACAAAAGCCTTAGTAGAATGAACAATTTAGAGAATGGTCAGCTCTAGTATGGGTGTTAGAATATTTGTAAAATAAATGAAGGGTTGCCACCTTCATTTCATACAGTGGAATATATTTATGACTAACAGTATTCTACATGAGGTCAGGTGGGCATTGCCATGATTTGTAATTGGAGTCTTCTTTACCTTCCCCTAATGATGTTGGCTTTCTCTTCCCTTGTAATTGATTGCGTGTATGTAAATTAATTTCTCTTAAGTGCTTTAGAATTTATTCTATTAAGGAGTGTCATTTCAAATCTTGTTTATATTATTCTCTTGCTTCTACCTCCTGTCTTAAAACTTCAGCTCTGGCCCTGCCACCTTGATAATAATTTCATATAACAAAGCTGAAACTGAAAAGGTTTTACTGTAATTTGATGTTCTGAAGAAAAGGCGGTCTAATGGTTCATGTAGCTGTGATTAAATATAAAGGCGGAAGTATTTGCTTCTTCATGGACACAAGTTGAGTTTGCAGTATTGATTTAATAATCAGCTCAGCAAAATTACTTAAGAAAAGTGATCCCCCAAATGCAAGATGATTACAGGGCCAGAAGCAAAGGTGATGTTCATTACATGTTTGTTCAGCAAATGAATAAATAAATGGAGTGGTGAGAACTAAATTCCACATGTTCGTACACAGCTTGTTCGTGGAACCATCTTTTTTATGTATCATGGTTTAGTAATAAGTAATGGCAGATACATTCATTGTGTAGTAGCCTTGATTTGCTTTTACTTTGTTGGCTTTGATAAGTCAAAAGTGTGGATTAATAATTTACATTAAAAATGTTATTTTTTTCCTGAGTATAGGCTTTATTTGGGTTTAACATCCTTGGTTTAGAAACTGAAATTATTAGAATGACAAAAATCACAATGATGATAACAATAATATCTGCATTTTCACAGAATTCTAAGGAATAACCTTTGATTTTGATAGAGATATTTGTAAGTGTGAGGAGCTATAGTAATTAATATTTTTGAAAAAATAGTGGAGGAAATGCCTGTTTATATTTGAAACACTGCCAATTTTCCCATCAAGAAATTAGGATTGTCCCTGACTTTTTAATGTAATTGTCCATTATACATTTAATCATTATTATTTGGTGTAAGTGTTTGTTCAGAACTTCTATTTTCTCCTAGTAGCCATCTCTCATGTAAGTAGGTGACTGTTGCTATTCCTTAATCTTGATCAACTCTTCTCTCCCACATTGCCACTTATCTAATTGCATTAATTTTGTTCAAAGTTTTCTATTGAGTTAAAAAGAAAAAGGAGGTAATATATAAATCTACACTAAATAACTTAGAAATTATAAGGACTATATTCTCAAAAAATTAAGATTGTGCTAATTAATAAAGATGCTTTTGCTTCCATTTTGGTGGCTTACCACGGGCAGTAGTTTATTTCTTAATTGCTCCTCCTAAGTCTATTGTAAAAGTGAGACCACATAGAGTGGCACCCAAGATGGCCGAATAGGAAGAGCTCCAACCTCCAACTCCCAGCGTGAACGACACAGAAGATGGGTGATTTCTGCATTTGCAACTGAGGTACCGGGTTCATCTCACTGGGGTGTGTCAGACAGTTGATGCTGGTCTGCGGGTGCAGCCCGACCAGTGAGAGCTGAAGCAGGACGAGGCATCACCTCACCTGGGAAGCACAAGGGGGAAGGGAATTCCTTTTCCTAGCCAAGGGAAAGTGAGACACACAACACCTGGAAAATCGGGTAACTCCCACCCTAATACTGCGCTTTACCAAGGGTCTTAGCAAATGGCACACCAGGAGATTATGTCCCACACCTGGCCCGGAGGGTCCCACGCCCACGGAGCCTCCCTCATTGCAAGCACAGCAGTTGGAGATCTAACTGCAAGGTGGCAGGGAGGCTGGGGGAGGGGTGCCCACCATTGCTGAGGCTTAAGTAGTTAAACAAAGCTGCCAAGAAGCTCGAATTGGGTGGAGCCCACCGCAGCTCAAGGAGGCCTGCCTGCCTCTGTAGACTCCACCTCTGGGGACAGGGCATAGCTAAACAAAAAGCAGCAGAAACCTCTGCAGATATAAAAGTCCCTGTCTGAGAGCTTTGAAGAGAGCAGTGGTTCCCCCAGCATGGAGGTTGAGATCTGAGAACCGACAGACTGCCTGCTCAAATGGGTCCCTGACCCCTGAGTAGTCTAACTGGGAGACATCCCCCACTAGGTGCAGACCAACACATCACACCTCACACAGCTGGGTACACCTGGATACGAAGCTTCCAGAGCAATAATCAGACAGCAACACTCGCTCTTCAGCAATATTCTATCTTCTGCAGCCTGTGCTGCTGATACCCAGGCAAACAGGATCTGGAGTGGACCTCAAACAAACTCCAACAGACCTGCAGCTGAGGGTCCTGACTGTTGGAAGGAAAACTAACAAATAAAAAGGACACCCACACCAAAATCCCATCAGTATGTCACCATCATCAAAGACCAAAGGCAGATGAAACCACAAAGATGGGGAAAAAGCAGTGCAGAAAAGCTGGAAATTCAAAAAATCAGAGCGCATCTTCCCCTCCAAAGGAACGCAGCTCATCGCCAGCAATGGAACAAAGCTGGATGGAGAATGACTCTGACGAGTTGAGAGAAGAAGGTTTCAGTTGATCAAACTTCTGAGAGCTAAAGGAGGAACTATTAACCAGCACAAAGAAACTAAAAACCTTGAAAAAAAGGATGGATGAATGGATAACTAGAATAATCAATGAGGAGAAGACCTTAAAAGAACTGATAGAGATGAAAACCATGACACAAGAACTATGTGACAAATGCACAAGCTTCAGTAACTGACTCGATCAACTGGAAGAAAGATTATCAGTGATTGAAGATCAAATGAATGAAATGAAGCGAGAAGAGAAATGTAAAGAAAAAAGAGTAAAAAGAAATGAACAAAAGCCTCTAAGAAATATGGGATTATGTGAAAAGACCAAATCTACATCTGATTGGTGTGCCTGAAAGTGATGGGGAAAATGGAACCAAGTTGGAAAACACTCTGCGGGATATCATCCAGGAGAACTTCCCCAAACTAGTAAGGCAGGCCAACATTCAAATTCAGGAAATACAGAGAACGCCACAAAGATACCCCTCGAGAAGAGCAACTCCAAGACACATAATTGTCAGATTCACCAAAGTTGAAATGAAGAAAAAAATGTTAAGGGCAGCCAGAGAGAAAGGTCGGGTTACCTACAAAGGGAAGCCCATCAAACTAACAGCAGATCTCTTGGCAGAAACTCTCCAAGCAAGAAGAGAGTGGGGCCAGTATTCAAGATTCTTAAAGAAAAGAATTTTCAACCCAGAATTTCATAACCAGCCAAACTAAGTTTCATAAGTGAAGGAGAAATAAAATCTTTTACACACAAGCAAATGCTTAGAGATTTTGTCACCACCAGGCCTGCCTTACAAGAGATCCTAAAGGAAGCACTAAACATGGAAAGGAACAACCAGTACCAGCCATTGCAAAAACATGCCAAAATGTGAAGAACATTGATGCTAGGAAGAAACTGCATCAACTAATGAGCAAAATAACCAGCTAGTATCATAATGATAGAATCAAGTTCACACATAACAATATTAACCTTAAATGTAAATGGACTAAAAGGTCCAATTAAAAGACACAGACTGGCTAATTGGATAAAGAGTCAAGACCCATCAGTCTGCTGTATTCAGGAGACCCATCTCACATGCAGAGACATACATAGGCTCAGAATAAAGGGATGGAGGAAGATCTACCAAGCAAATGGAGAACAAAAAAAAGCAGGGGTTGCAATCCTAGTCTCTGATAAAACAGACTTTAAACCACCAAAGATCAAAAGAGGCAAAGAAGGCCATTACATAATGGTAAAGGGATCAATTCATCAGGAAGAGCTAACTATCCTAAATATATATGCACCCAATACAGGAGCACACAGATTCATAAAGCAAGTCCTTAGAGACTTACAAAGAGACTTAGACTCCCATACAATAATAATGGGAGACTTTAACACCCCACTGTCAACATTAGACAGATCAACGAGACAGAAAGTTAACAAGGATATCCAGGAATTGAACTCAACTCAACTCTGTACCAAGGGAACCTAATAGACATCTACAGAACTCTCCACCCCAAATCAACAGAATATACATTCGTCTCAGCACCACATTGCACTTATTCCAAAACTGACCACATAGTTGGAAGCAAAGCCCTCCTTAGCAAATGTAAAAGAACAGAAATTATAACATACTGTCTCCCAGACCACAGTGCAATCAAACTAGAACTCAGGACTAAGAAACTCAATCAAAACCGCTCAACTACATGCAAACTGAACAACCTGCTCCTGAATAA
>NW_016808026.1:2312371-2371742 GCF_001698545.2 Rhinopithecus bieti
GTGGCACTATTCACAATAGCAAAGACTTGGAATCAACCCAAATGTCCATCTGTGACAGACTGGATTAAGAAAATGTGGCACATATACACCATGGAATACTATGCAGCCATAAAAAAGGATGAATTTGTGTCCTTTGTAGGGACATGAGTGTAGCTGGAAACCATCATTCTCAGCAAACTATCACAAGAACAGAAAAAGAATCACCGCATGTTCTCACTTATAGGTGGGAATTGAACAGTGAGATCACTTGGACACAGGAAGGGGAACATCACACACCAGGGCCTATTGTGGGGAGGGGACAGTGGGGAGGGATGGCATTAGGAAATATACCTAATATAAATGACGAGTTAATGGGTACAGCACACCAACATGGCACATGTATACATATGTAACAAACCTGCACTTTATGCACATGTACCCTAGTACTTAAAGTATAATAGAAAAATAAAAATAAAAAAAAGAAAGTGAGACCACATAAATAACTCAATATAATGTCTGTTATATTATAAGTACTTAGTAAGTGTTGTAAGATTTATCTTCATTATTTTATAATTGAGAAGAATCGAGGAAGGAAATGGAAAAAAATGTAATGACAGCCAGTAAGATGAATAAACATTTTCCATTGTTTTAAATATGGTTGTGCAAGTGTTTTTTTTTTCACTAATGCATAAGTGCATTCCTTATTTTCTCCTTTCTGGAACTCTATAATATCGGGATAATGTCAGTGGAGCAGTTAATCCTGGTTATCTAGAAATGAAATGGGTGACCCACCTTTGATGTTGACCTTCACAGCCTCATTCCTCTGCCTGGATTAGCTGTAAAGTAGGAAGTACCAGTGTGGGGTTACTGTGGGCTGAATGTCTCCATTACCTGTGGGGGTAGAATCAGCTCTGGGAGCTCTGTTCCTGTTTCCTTTTGGATTCTGTATGATCTTTTGTGCCTCCCTTTTTCTTCACCTGGAATGAAAGTGGTTCTAGCTGAAGGCTAGTATTAGATTGGCTAATTGCGATTATCAAGCAAATCTACATGTTGAATGAGACTAGTTTTTATCCATATGTTTTATATGCTTCTTTATTAACAATTACAAAACACTAAGATAGGCCGGGTGTGGTGGCTCACACCTGTAATCCCAGCACTTTGGGAGGCCGAGGCGGGGTGGATCACCTGAGGTCGGGAATTCAAGACCAGCCTGATCAACGTGGAGAAACGCTATCTCTACTAAAAATACAAAATTAGCCGGGCATGGTGGTGCTTGCCTGTAATCCCAGCTACTCAGGAGGCTGAAGCAGGAGAATCACTTGAACCTGGGAGGCAGAGGTTGCTGTGAGCCGAGATTGCGCCATTATCCTCCAGCCTGGGGAACAAGAGCAAAGCTCTGTCTCAACAAAAAAAGGAAAAAAAAGCACTAAAAGCACTAAGGTAAAACTTATAACATGTATTGAATTCTTACTATGTGGTCGGCATAATACTGAGTCTTTTATCTATATGGTCTCATGTTCATGACAAACTTAGGAGGATCAGTTAGGAAATTAAATTGATTCCATGGCAAGTAGCAACCAGTCGAAGGATCTAGAGTGAATATAAGCTAGTAGTGCTCAAGACGGTTAGCAAAGTTTTTTCTAATATGGTCTGAATTATTGAATCCCAGGAGTATATAATTCCCACTTTTAATGATTTATGAAATCAATGTAAGAATCTATAAAATTTACTTTAATAATGTCTCATATATTTTCTCCTTATTATCTACATATGCAATTCTTTTTCAGAATAAAAGTATCACAGTTTCTCTTTTTTGGGGAGGGGTCAGATTCATCATATCAGAAAATACAAAATATTAGGACATTCATGTATTTGGTGGAGGAGAAAATATTATAGATTGTTATTATAAATTGAAAATAAGGTGCTCAAGCCTGTGTTCTTTGCAATGGCAAATCATTATTTTGACTCTAGCTAAGAATTGTGCGTAATGATTTCCATATTGCTACACCTATTCTACTTTAACTCTACTCTTGCTATACATATTCTACTTTAACTCTATTCTGGATAACTGATGTTTAAGATGAATAATATAAATAAATCAGAGGCCCGGCATGGTGGCTCACACCTGTAATCCCAGCACTTTGGGAGGCCAAGGAGGGTGGATCACCTGAGGTCAGGAGTTTGAGACCAGCCTGGCCAACATGGTGAAACCCTGTCTCTACAAAAAATATGAAAATAACCAAGCGTGGTGGTAGGCGCCTGTAATCCCAGGTACTCAGGAGACTGAGACAGGAGAATTGCTTGAACCTGGGAGGCGGAGGTTGCAGTGGGCTGAGATCACACTACTGCACTCCAGCCTGGGTGATGAGAGTAAAACTCCATCTCAAAAAAAAAAAAAAAAAAAAAAAAAAAAAAATAGAAATCAGAGTGGGTTTAAAGAATGCTATGCTTTAAATTCGTGGTTTTACTTAAGTCAGTGGATGTACAGAGGAAATCAGATGTAAGTGATTTATTAAAATATTTTGGTAAGTCATCTTTACATTTATGCCTATCTTCTTTAGAAACAAAAAGACGTTTTGACAGATATCCATAATTTCAAACAATTTCTATCTTCTGATATTATTTATTAAAGTGTTTGGTGTTTGTTAGCAACATCTACCTATTTGCATGGTGGAGTTTTACAAATATCTTTTAGATTTAATAACTTTTTGGCTATGTAAGTATTCTGATATATAGTCATGAAACGAAAATGATTTTAACGGTTTGAAATTTTTTGTTTGTTTTTAAAGAGAAGCAGTTGACTTCTTGCATCATGTAGCTAATTTGTATAATTGTGGTCGTTTCTGGGTGTCTGATTCTGCTTTCAGGTATCACAGCATAACTTCTGAATGTATTCATTCAGAACTTCACCAAGTAGGTCATAGGAATAAGTGATGAAAAGAAACTCTTTGAGTATTAGGCACTGTATGCTGAGAGGACATGATAAATATACTAACCTTTCTGACCTTTAGTGCTGGAGGCGATAACTTTCAGGATCCTTATATGAATTTCAGGAGTTTGTGTGAAATTATCCAAAATAGCAAAGTAAGTTTTCTAATAAGAAGAATATTTTATAAGAGTAGTATACTATAAGTTGAAAGCAATTTAAAAGTCATTTTCCAATAATTTTAGAATATTTTGTCCAAAATTAACATATTTACAATATTGAACAACAGAAACTCTTACCATCAGTTATGATTTTGTGGTCTTAAAACTGTTTTTTTAACAACAAATTCTAGCCATTTGTTTCATCCAATTTGGCAGTGATTTTATCTCAAGGCAATGTTCTCTCATTCATTAAGCCTCTGCCTTACAAACAATTTTATTTTAACATAACAAATGTGTTAAAATGCTTATTCTATTTGTTCATTTTTTGAAGACATTCTTTCTGATTTCTTAAAGGAAAGGGATGCTGTATGTTGCTTTAGTCCTTTGCCAGTCCTCTCTCTGAGATGCCATTCCTGATTTCCCCAGGTTGCCTTAGGAGATTTTTTTCCTTACTGGTAAAATTTTATCTTATACCTTCAGCAAACACTTGTTATGTTGAGTCATGATTATCTCACCACTATTAGAATAAGTCACATAAGGAAAAAGTCCACATTAGATTCATTTTACATCTTCAGTATTCAGCACTGTGACTGGCATTGTAAATGTTTAACAAATAATTTTGAATAAGTAAATATGTATTTAAGTAAAGTTCAGCTGGATATGATTTTATGAACAAAATAGTCCTGGGAATAATACTACCTTCCGAAATCTGAAGGCATGTATGGTGGGCTATTGTAGGTCTGTTGATCACACCCCAAATAAGCATATGTAAGGATTCTCTGTTAGGACCACTCCACAGCAAGAAACTACGCTCATGAGTGATAATATCAGCCTGCCTGCCTTCCTTTCCTCCTCCTTTACTTCTTCAAAATTTGCCATCTCTATACTCCATATTCATGTTGGAAAGGGAAAGATCCAAGGAAAGTGAGAGAAAGGAGAGGAGAAGACAGAGAAGAAGAAGAACGTATATATGGAACACATTTATAGTTAACTTACTGGGCATGCTGAATGTGTGATATAGACATATTTTACAAGTTGAAGACAGCGAGGGCATGAGATTTTCTAGTTTGCAATAGCTATGTACAATTTTGCATCAGGTCATTTCTGGAGAAAATGCTATCAATGCAAATGAAAAGATGTGGAGTGGTTTTGGTGTCCTTTATACTTGATATTCTTAGGAAGGAAAGCTCACAAATCTTCCCTCCCTCCCTCCCTCCCTCCTTCCCTCCCTGCCTCCTTCCCTCCCTTCCTTCCTTCCTTCTTCCTTCCTCTATCTCTTTCTTCTTCTTTTTTTTCTTTAATTGAGACAGGGGCGCACTCTGTTTTCCAGACTGAAGGGCAGTGGCACAGTCACCGTTCACTGTAGCCTCCAACTCCTGGGCTTAAGCAATCCCCCAGTCTCAACTTCCTGAGTAGCAGGGACCACAGGCACAAGCCACCACATCTGGCTAATTTTTTGTATTGTTACTATTATTTTTTGTAGAGATACGGTCTTGCTATGTGACCATACTGGTCTCAAACTCCTGGGCTCACACAATTATCCTGCCTTGGCCTCCCAAAGTGCTGGGATTATAGACATGAGCCGTTGCACCCAGCCTAAATGTATCATTTCTTATGCTAGTAATGGCATAATATAATGTCAGTAAGTGCTTATTCTTCAGAGAAAATATTTAGTTATTAAATATACTAAAATACAACATTAAAAGTCTGATTATAACATGGAGAGAGGGGACTCCATTGTCTTAAATCAATGAATCTTATAACTTTCTTCTCTCTGAAATTTTTGGGACAGAAATGTAAAATGTTTTGTGAACTCCGACACTCACATCATAAGCTTGCCACCCTGAGCCCTGTGATGCTTACAGTGTTTTGTTTGTTTAATCTTTCCTACCACCTTACCTCCTTCAAAACTCACCCTGTGGCCCCGTCCTGCAGGCACTCACATTCTGCTTTCCAAATTGACTGGCAGCTAATCTTATAAATGAATCCACTGTAATGGCTGCTGTTATGATACTGGGTTTGAGGTCAATCCTTTCACCTAGTTAAGTTGTTATATTTTTTTGAAAGAGGCAGTCTGATAAAATATGAAAGGGTCAGAAAACCAGAATTGGAGTCCTGGTATCACTACTAATTTTGTAACTTAAATCAGTCGTTTTAGCTTTGAGCCCTAGCCCAATCAATATGATGGAAAAAATTATACCTACTCTTTTTACTTTCTATAGCCCTACCAGGTACAAAGCATTGTGGAGATATCTAGAAAGTTGCATGTAGGGAGATTGAAAATACATACAAGGCCAGGCGCAGTGGCTCAAGCCTGTAATCCCAGCACTTTGGGAGGCCGAGACAGGCGGATCACGAGGTCAGGAAATCAAGACCATCCTGGCTAACACGGTGAAACCCCGTCTCTACTAAAAAAAATACAAAAAAACTAGCCAGGCGATGTGGCGGGCGCCTGTAGTCCCAGCTACTCAGGAGGCTGAGGCAGGAGAATGGCGTAAACCCCGGAGGTGGAGCGTGTAGTGAGCTGAGATCCGGCCACTGCACTCCAGCCTGGGCGACAGAGCGAGACTCCGTCTCAAAAAAAAAAAAAAAAAAAAAAAAAAAAAAAAAAAAAAAAATACATACAAATCACTCTTATAAGGAAGAAAGTGATGAAATGTATTAGAGTTAAAAATCACATACTTTGGGAATTCAACAGGAGCAATCACCTCTGAACTTCTGACAAAGGAGAGGCTGTGTGAATCAGGGAAGTGTTCACTGGAGAATGGCAGATAGACTTCAAAGGATAGCTGGGTTGAAACAAAACACTCATGATGGGTACTTCAAGAAATACACCACACAGCTGAAGCCTTCAGAACACAGCAAGACTGAGTATGTACTGCACTCAAAACACAGAGTGTCAAGGAGTCTGCTTTTCTTCTCATCAGTCATGTGTCACGTAAGAATATATGCAACTGTGAAGAAATGCGATTGTTAATCAAACACTCCGGAATGACCAGGAAATGGCTGCAGCGTTCTTCAGCTTTAGAAATGATACTTTTGGAATTATTTTCTGAAATCAATAATATTTTCATCAATGTAAGTTCAAACTGTAGAAATTTGCAACTTTGTGCCAAATTATAGCCTATAAGTTAGATCTTTCTATCGACTAAGGCATTTTCAAACTAAATAAATACATAGTATATTTATTGAAGATGCCACCTGTAAGAGAATTTAGTGCATGACACAGTTAACACTTTAATGTTTAGTACTGTGTAGGACTTATTCTCCTAAATTTTGGGATCCGCATCACAGTTTCATAACATATTTAGATATTATATGAGGTGCGCTGGCAGTAGTATTAGGCATGAACTCAAATATCCTAGGGTCTATATTCATTGTTTATATGTTACATTTTTATTTCTTTATGGTTCTGTTTTCCACTCTATTTTTTAACAAACTCTTTTTAAAGACACATGATACTTGTTATACTTGTTCTCTGAGTAAAAATTTAAAAATCTGTAATGGAATTCTACTTCAGACCAGTCTTCTGAACATTTCTATTAGTGAATGAGACTACCTCACAGTGTACTATTAGCTCCCTGGGTTAGACTGAAAATTTTCCCTTGTCATTTATTCATCTGTCAAATCATTCTGCCATCCTTTGGTTTTATAATATTGTTACCTAAAAAATCACCTCTTCAGTCCCAACTGGAGCCTCCTGAAGATCTTTACTTCCAGGCAAAACTCATTCTAATCACAACTGAAGTCTAACGATATTTACCTGTCGAAGCTTATCAGTACATTTCCTTTCATCTCCAACTGTACCATCTCATCATGTTACAATACATGACCATATCTTGGTTTGTTATAGATATCAAGCAAACACAGGATCTAGCACATCTACAAACAAACAAGTATATGTGATTGTTAAATATCAGCAATAACTTGTGATAAGTTCTCTTATAAGTGAATTATCTTCTTCTAAATTAGTGACTGCAGTCTCTGAAAAGCAGACAGTTTTAACAGACTACATGTTGACTAAATAAATAAATAAATGACGTTGATTGACTAAATTTAGAGCCATAAATATCAATGAGTTCTATTGATGTTCTATACTGTGTTCTTTAAAAATTATTTCTTCCTATCTTGTCATCAGACAGGATCAATAGTTGATTTTTACCCTGTTTCTTCTTTGGAGTTTTCCTCCTGGAGAAAAACACACCTTCTCTGACCTGTACTCTTCATGGACTGACCTTTCTCTGGCCCTCCTGCTGGTAGACTGACTTTTAGCTGCTGCACATCCTACTGCTGTTTCCTGTGCCTGCTAGCCAAGTACTCTTCCAAGATGATTCCCCCCTAACTGGAGCTCCCAAAACATAACCTCCCTCTGTTTCTTCACGTTTGGATCAGGAAGTGGTATCAGGTCAGCTGTGACATGGAATGTTGTCTAGAAGGTCAGGGAGGGTTTCTGGCAGCAAAGAAGCACACTGTGCCAGGTTTCTTGAACGAAAGAGTGGTGACCTGCTCCCTCCCACTCAACTTCTAGCAGCTGAAAAGTCTCCAACGACCACAGCTACACCTTCTAATGACTTTTCCGAACATTTGCAAGAGCTAGTCACACTTCAGGTGAATATTTTCAGACACCTGGGATGAGCTGTTTCTTTGTTCATATAAATAGACTATAGAGCAAAGGGCAAAATATGGCAATTTCTTTCTCCCAACCTTGAACATGGCCTCTGAATATAAAGCTTATTTTGTATGCAACGATGTAAGTGAAGGTTTTCTAGTATTTCATGGTGGTTTTTTCAGGGTTTTTAATTTATTTTTATTTTTTACTTTTTCTTATTATTTTACTTTAAGTTCTAGGGTACATGTGCACAACGTGTAGGTTTGTTACATATGTATACATGTGCCATATTGGTGTGCTGTACCCATTAACTCATCATTTACATTAGGTATATCTCCTAATGCTATCCCTACCCCCTTCCCCCACCCCCCGGCAGGCCCCAGTGTGTGATGTTCCCCACCCTGTGTCCATGTGTTCTCATTGTTCAATTCCCACCTATGAGTGAGAACATGCAGTGTTTGGTTTTCTGTCCTTGCGATAGTTTGCTCAGAATGATGGTTTCCAGCTTCATCCATGTCCCTATAAAGGACATGAACTCATCCTTTTTTATGGCTGCATAGTATTCCATGGTGTATATGTGCCACATTTTCTTAATCCAGTCTATCATTGATGGACATTTGGGTTGGTTCCAAGTCTTTGCTGTTGTGAATAGTGCCACAATAAAAATACGTGTGCATGTGTCTTTATGGCAGCGTGATTTGTAATCCTTTGGGTATATGCCCAGTAATGGGATGGCCGGGTTGAATGGTATTTCTAGTTCTAGATCCTTGAGGAATCACCACAGTGTTTTCCACAATGGTTGAACTAGTTTACAGTCCCACCACCAGTGTAAAAGTGTTCCTATTTCTCCACATCCTCTCCAACACCTGTTGTTTCCTGACTTTTTAATGATTGCCATTCTAACTGGTGTGAGATGGTATCTCATTGTGGTTTTGATTTGCATTTCTCTGATGGCGAGTGATGATGAGCATTTTTTCATGTGTCTGTTGGCTGTATGAATGTCTTCTTTTGAGAAATGTCTGTTCATATCCTTTGCCCACTTTTTGATGGGGTTGTTTGTTTTTTTCTTGTATATTTGTTTGAGTTCTTTGTAGATTCTGGATATTAGCCCTTTGTCAGATGAGTAGATTGCAAAAATTTTCTCCCATTCTGTAGGTTGCCTGTTCACTCTGATGGTAGTTTCTTTTGCTGTGCAGAAGCTCTTTAGTTTAATTAGATCCCATTTGTCAATTTTGGCTTTTGTTGCCCTTGCTTTTGATGTTTTAGACATGAAGTCCTTGCTCATGCCTATGTCCTGAATGGTGTTGCCTAGATTTTCTTCTAGGGTTTTTATGGTTTTAGGTCTAACATTTAAGTCTCTAATCCATCTTGAATTGATTTTTGTATAAGGTGTAAGGAAGGGATCCAATTTCAGCTTTCTACGTATGGCTAGCCAGTTTCCCCAGCACCATTTATTGAATAGAGAATCCTTGCCCCATTTCTTGTTTTTGTCAGGTTTGTCAAAGATCAGATGGTTGTAGATGTGTGGTATTATTTCCAAGGGCTCTATTCTGTTCCATTGGTCTATATCTCTGTTTTGGTACCAGTACCATGCTGTTTTGGTTACTGTAGACTTGTAGTATAATTTGAAGTCAGTTAGTGTGATGCCTCCAGCTTTGTTCTTTTGGCTTAGGATTGTCTTGCTAATGCAGGCACTTTTTTGGTTCCACATGAACTTTAAAGTAGTTTTTTCCAATTCTGTGAAGAAAGTCACTGGTAGCTTGATGGGGATGGCATTCAGTGTAAAAATTACCTTGGGCAGTATGGCCATTTTCACAATATTGATTCTTCCTATCCTTGAGCATGGAATGTTATTCCATTGTTTGTGTCCTCTTTTATTTCCCTGAGCAGTGGTTTGTAGTTCTCCGTAAAGAGGTCCTTTCCATCCCTTGTAAGTTGGATTCCTAGGTATTTTATTCTCTTTGAAGCAATTGTGAATGGGAGTTCACTCATGATTTGGCTCTCCGTCTGTTATTGGTGTATAGGAATGCTTGTGATTTTTGCACATTGATTTTGTATCCTGAGACTTTGCTGAAGATGCTTATCAGCTTAAGGAGATTTTGGGCTGAGACGATGGGGTTTTCTAAACATACAATCGTGTCATCCGCGAACAGGGACAATTTGACTACCTCTTTTGCTAATTGAATACCTTTTATTTCTTTCTCTTGCCTGATGGCCCTGGCGAGAACTTCCAACACCATGTTGAACGGGAGTGGTGAGAGAGGGCATCCCTGTCTTGTGTTAGTTTTCAAAGGGAATGCTTCCAGTTTTTGCCCATTCAGTATGATATTGGCTGTAGGTTTGTCATAAATAGCTCTTATTATTTTGAGATATGTCCCATCAATACCTAGTTTATTGAGAGTTTTAGCCCGAAGGGCTGTTGAATTTTGTCAAAGGCCTTTTCTGCATCTATTGAAATAATCATGTGGTTTTGTCTTTGGTTCTGTTTATATGTTGGATTACGTTTATTGATTTGCATATGTTGAACCAGCCTTGCATCCCAGGGATGAAGCCAAAATGGATCTGACTCTGTCACCCTCGCTGGAGTGCAGTGACACACCTGTAGTCCTTGACCTCCCAGGGCTCAAGCAATCCTCCCTCTTTAGCCTCCTGAGTAGTTGGGACTACAGGCTCATGCCCCCAACCTGGCTAATTTTTCTATTTTTTTGTAAAGACAGGGTTTTGCCATATTGCCGGAGCTAGTCTTGGACTCCTGAGCTCAAGCAGTCCACCCTCCTTGGCCCCCCAAATTGCTGGGATTACAGACATGAGCCATCATACCTGGCCCATGGTGTTGTTTTTAAAAACGCTTAGAATTTTCTGTTTCATTATTACTACTACCCACATATTTCATCTCCTCTATTTCTCTATAATGAAAATGACAATTGGAAAGTTTCAGTGGGCCTTAAGATAGAAAGAATAACCTGTCTCAGAATGAATCCTTAAGACCAACCAGAATAATAAGGTAAAAGGTTCCTGAGTTTGTAATATATGTCAATATTTGGTAGCATACAAATGTAAATTTGCTTCTTATATGATGCTGTACACATTGATTTCTATGACTTTTTAGAAACTGTAGCCAAAGAGAGCATTTTGCATTTTTGAGAAATACAGTAATTTTACTCTAGGTTTTAGACCATTACAGTGTGTTGTGTTAGAGTTTTTAGGTACTGAATTCGTCGCATGAAAAGGGAATGTTTCTATTTTGCCACCACCATTATGTTATCTTTACCAGTGCAATTACAAGCTAATTCAGTGCTCTTTGTGTTGGACTAATAGCTTCTGATTCGCTGCTGTCACCCAGTACCTCCTCATGCTCTTTCAATACCATCTGCAGTGCCCCCAGCACTTACCTAGGGTGAGCATTTTTCTCTAAGGAGAGACTCATCTTTGGCAAATCATTAATGGAACATCAAAAAGATCCCATCTGTTAGAGTTACATATGGCTAAGATCAGAATTATCAAATATCTCATTTTTTCTTTATTCCCTTTTTCTTTTTTTCCTTTCTTATCCACACAATAAATGTAGTTGTCAGCAGGATAAGTTCATGCGCCGGATAAGGTCACAATTTCATTTAGTGACAACTTCCAACAGTAGGAACTTACAAGGTTCGATTTATTAAAGAGTCAGAAGGGATAAGATCACTGCATGGCCAGCCTGATTTATCAGGGTTTGACTGGAGTACTTGAATAGGGAACATCGTATTTCAAGTTTATGTACAAAACTGTAGTTTAGTATGTGTTGTGACTGTATGACTCAAACATGGAGAAGGAAAATTAGAAAAAGTATCTCTATAAGGCAATTTGTAGTCACCAACCAAGAACAGTCATTTCCTAAGCCAAACCATGCTTAGAAATGGATCAATACAGCGTAATATAAATGGTGCTATTTGTCTCAAAATGCAGATGAAATGTGGTTATTAACGCCTGAGGAAACACACAGTGGCAAGACTGCAGTTTGGCTGTGAAGATAATCAGCAGTGAAATGATCTAACCCTCTTATGTATGTAGCAGGCAGCTGTCAAATGGTTAAACCATAAAATAGCAAGAGCTCTGCCATACTTCAGCCACCTTGGCTGACTTTGAAAATGTTTGGAGATTTTTAGAATCTTTGAGTGCTTTTTGAACTCAGCATGACTTCGGGGCTGTCCATGTTTGATACCATGATGCATAATGTCTTCCAACCATGAAGCAAATATAAATATGGGTTCTGACACTATAGCCTTCTGCTATAGTATGGTCTGATAAATATTATGAGCTAATTCATGTGATCTGCTTTAAAATTTGGTTATATATTTAAAACCAAGTTCAAACCAACCAGAATTGTACTTTCAGCTAATGCAATATGATCTTCTGTCGTCTCATTTACATGCAACTATGTCCTATGAAATCTGAGCCTTGAGTTAAGGGATGTTCTGTAAATACCTTATATGTTTATATCATCAACTTAATGCTGAATTCAGGTGAAGCATGATTGCTGATAACTATTCTAAAAGACTTACATCTGTCTGTTCCCCTTTGGTGTGCTACTATGTTCATATCCTTTGCTTTCTAAAGAGGCATCAAAAAGAGCATATTAAAAAAATACAATGTCTTGATAGCACTTTCAAAGAAAAAGTATTTGAGGGCATCTCTGGTGATTTTAAGTATTTCTCTCCACCAGTGAATTTCTTTTATTTAGGCCAAAAGTGGGTTGATATTTTAAAAGCTGTGGGATGTTTGGTAGTGATTTCTGACTTAGGGCCTTTTTTTTTTAAGTGAAGCTATCATAAGTCTTTGAGTAATCACAGACTTTTAAAAGTATGCATTATCAAGAAGATAAGAGAAACAGCCCTGAGCACTAACAATATTATCTTTTACCAAAATTGATTAGTCCGTCCTATATGTCTCAAATATTTTCTGTGAACTTACCCAGCATGTTAAAAAATCAGGCTTCTTTTGAAGAATAGCTGCAAAAATATGAACTGGGCAGAGAAGAACATTTTTTACTTTTTCATCCCTCTCCATATTCTACAGATGAGGTAATGTAGGTGAACGTATTACATAGAAGGTTGAACAAGTGAAATGGTTGCTTGTTGTAATACAAAGAGCAGATGCATATTAAGACAACTCTCTTTTGTTTCCAAAAATCAACTTCAACTATACTGAAATTGAGATACATCGTATCATCAAAATTTTCATCCCATCAATTGTGTTCCATTTGTATTTTTCAAATATCATCTGTCACAAACTCTATTAATTACCAGGGAATAAAAGAATTTTTAAAGAAATTTATAGATTAAAATGTTTATGTTTCTGTTGAGGTGAAATACATTATCAAGGAGAAACCTACTAGGGAATAATTTAATGCAAAACTGTGTGATATTGGACTATAAATGCAATGGGAGTATTAGGGAAGAAAATTTCAGTTTTCTCTAGAATTCAGAGAAGCTGAATAGCTTTGGGCTTGACCTTGTAACATTAAAAGGGTCTATTAAGGCAGGCAGGAATAGGGTGTGTCTGCCAGATAGCAGGAACCATTCTCAGAAAGTTATGGGGGAGCTAAACTGGAGATAAGGAGGAATAGATGGGGAAGAAGGCTTTTTTGACTGGAGGGAAGAACACATTTGGGAGAGCAGTAGAACGCATGAGTTAGGCAAATATTGTGGAGCAGTATGGGTGATATTAAAATTCAGGCAGATATGTTCAGTTTGGGATGGCCAAGAAGTAGCTAGTGAAGGAACTTGCATAAATGGGTAACATGATGAAAGTGGAGTTTTGATCAGTTTATCCTGGCAGAGATTTGGAACCTGAATTGGAGCTGTAGAATCAATTGAGGCTGGTGGGTTGTCTTCATCTGAGTTGATTAAAACCTTAAAAATGCTGATAAGAAGGGTGAATCCAACAGCCAATGGAAAAGAAAATAAGTCAGGATATGAGGAGTGATTTGGATAAAGGTGACAAAGAGGGAATGTGACCACAGGCAGACATCAATGAATGGTTGGATGTGATGATGGAAGTATATGGACATGCTCTTAGAATTCTTCAATTTCTTTTTGGTGAAGTAGTAAATATGTATCAGATACTTTGCATATTGTTAATCCTCACAGCAACCTTTTTAGAAAACTATTGCAGTTTCTACTTTGCATGCAGAAACTGAAGTTCAAAGGATTAGGTAACTTGCTAAGGATCACATGGCTTATTACAGTTACTCTTCTCTCATTCAATTGTGAACCCATTCCAGCGTGTATCCTGGTCTACCATTTTACAAAACTCCTTTCACTCCAAATACCTGTGACCACCATCTCATCCAAAGGAATCTTTCCAGTTCTTCCCTTCCCCTTTTCCTTCCAATTTTCCTTCCAATCTTCCTTCCTTCCTTCCTTCCTTCCTTCCTTCCTTCCTTCCTTCTTTCCTTCCTCTTTCTTCCTTTGACAGAGTCTTGTTCTGTCACCCAGGCTGGAGTGCAGTGGCGCGATCTTGGTTCACTGCAACCTCTGCCTCCCATATTCAAGCAGTTCTTTTGCATCAGCCTCCCGAGTAGCTGGGATTGCAGACATGCACCACCACGCCCAGCTAATATTTGCAGTTTTAATACAGACGAGGTTTCACCATGTTGACCAAGCTGGTCTCAAGATGGTGATCCAATCACCTCGGCCTCCCAAAGTGCTAGTATTACAGGCATGAGCCACCATGCCTGGCCTCCAGTTCTTTTCTTACTTACATATATTTTCAGATTCCTTGATTGATTCCCCTCTCCTTCAAATTCTCAATCAACCCCTTGGTGTCTATGGTACTATATCCAATTTCTTTTCTATGTCTCTTGCCAGTTCTCCTAAAGTTTCTATGCCTATTCCTTCATCACTATGCCTTTGAAGGTCTTTAGAATTCTGTCCTAGGTCTTCTTATTTATCATGATATACTCTTTAATCCTATGGTTTGTATTACCATATACAAGGTGGTTTTAAAATTTCTGAATAAATGCCAAGACCTTGCTTCTAGTTAAGACCTTGCTTCTGGGCCCCAGGCCTATACTTGCCTACCTAAAATCACCTATTGCCTTGTTTTTTTTTTTTTTTTTTTTTTTTTTTTTTTTTTTTTTTTTTTTTTTTTGAGACGGAGTCTTGCTCATTCCCCCAGGCTGGAGTGCAGTGGTGCTATCTTGGCTCACTGCAAGCTCCGCCTCCTGGGTTCACACTATTCTGCTGCCTCAGCCTCCCGAGTAGCTGGCACTTCAGGTTTCACCAGGTTAGCCAGGATGGTGTCAATCTCCTGACCTCGTGATCCGCCCGTCTCGGCTCCTCAAAGTGTTGGGATTACAGGCGTGAGCCACCACACCTGGTCACCTATTACCTTCTTTATAGCTGCTTCAATATCAACATTACCAAACTGTAACTCCTTATTTTGCTCTTAATTCTTGTTTTTCTTTCTGTATTCTTCTATCTCAACAGGAACATGGCCGTTGGCTCATGTACCTAAGTGAGATACTTGCGTAACATTCTAGGATTCTCTCTGCCCTAAGTCCTAAAATCTAAACAATCACTAAGTTCTATGACTTTTACTTCCCAAGCCATATGGATTTTATTTCATGGAATTCATCCAGATTCAGGCTTGTTTTGTTTGTTGCTTTATTCTTTGGTCTAACACACTGTCTGATACTTAGTAGATACCCAATAAATGTTTATAGAATAAATGAATGAATAAACAAATGAATGAGGCATAAAGGAATAAATACACAAATCAAATAAGAATTGGAGCTTTTCCATCTTATTTCAGAATATCTAATCTTTTCAAGTCAAACATCCATCCTTTGATAAAATGGTTTGAGGACCTAAGTCTCTGGCCCACCAGCCCAGTGCCCTTCTACTTCTCCTAATATATTATATCTAGGGAAGGAAAATTTCTATCATGGACTGTCAGTGTTGAAAAACACCTTAGCGAGTTGTGAGTGAGTGCAAACCACTCTTTTAACAATGACAAAGCAAAGACTCAGAAAAGATATAACTTATTTGAGGCCATTCAGCTGGTTATTGAACAGAATAGGTGTAAAAATTAATCTTCTTACTTTTAGTGCAGTAATCTTTCCTTTATTTCATGACACCTATTAATTTTTGGAAAAAAATAAAATATCGTACTCTTAAGCAATATGTAAGTTAAATACAACTTCCCTTTATACAATGTTTTATTTCTTTTGCTATCATTAAGCTATGTAACCTTGGTAGAATATACATGCTAATTATTTGCATTATGCTTGCAGTTTTTAGAAATGCTATTGTGAATAAATGAATATTTTTATTTAACTATTTCAGCATCAGAAAGGTTTTTTCTAAACCCTGAAATAACTTGTTGGCAAGCAAGACAGGAGACTGGGGTATTCTTGCTTGTCTAGTAAGGTTGAAAAGATTAACTTGATAATTTGAACAGTTACTGGACTTTCTGTTGTGGCCATATTTAAGAGCTTGTAAAAGTATTTTTGGTCTGCTTAAAATTTTAATGGATAATCAAAGACACTTCAGAAACTTTGGAGACATTTGGATATCACTTTATGATCTGCCCCAAGTTTGTAGTTCTTAATCCATTAAAAGACAGAGCTGCTTGTAAATCCACAGGTATAGATAAGGAGTCACTGTTTGACTGAGTCTGAACCCTTTTCAAATGAAATATGTCAGTGGCAGAAAGAGAGGATGAATTACTTTTTTAAAGGGTTTTCAAAGATTCTCATGATTCCTCTGGTATCACTTAAATGTGACATGACTGGTTTTTTAGTGTGTAAAAGAAGTAAATTATTTGGGTATATTTTATGTAGAAAAGAAGATTTTTTAACTTGCATTTAGTTGAGAGATTGAAATGTATTTTATTTTAAATGGTAAATTGTAAATAAACTGTTTTAAATGTAAATACGTATGGTTGAAAAAAATACTGAGAACCCCTAGCCGATAGAAATTAAACAGTTTATTTTCAAATAAGAAAATTATCCTAAATATTTCAATAAAGAATGTGAATATGCATATATTGAGTCGTGTTGTCCCACTGGTTCCTCTCTGACATCAGATTAGATTGTTGTCTTTGTGCTCTGTCTCTGAGGGTGTTTCTATAAAGGGTCTTTGATTCCAATGCATTACTCAAAAAGATTGCACAAAGATGAAAAACATTTTCAGAGGAAAATCTCATACATGGATTTGTTATTCTGTATATAGAAAGCAAATTATTGTCTTTCCATAGTTTCTGAACACTGAGTAAGCATCAGGATCTAGTACTTAGGCGTTAATATGTTATTTCCTATATGTATTCTATTTATATCTTTCAGATGTTCAGACTTATTGAATCTTTCTGGGCTCATTTTCCTCACTGCTGATCATCATTAGCTATTGATATACCAGAATTTAAAACGTTGGAAAATGTTTGTTTGTCTTAATGTAATGTGTTCTTCCATTTTCAGTGTATTTTTCAAGTGGTAAAGAAAGAGAGTGTGAGAAGAAGGGCGAATGGAAGTGTTGGCCTTGAATTTAACTTTTGACTGGGAACATGAAATTTTATGAACATTGCATCTTTATTGCTCAGATATAGATAAATTTAAATTTTACCATGCACACAATTTAACCATTACCGAAATATTTTAGCTGATTGTAGTTTATATACATTAGTTTTGGTTTTCAGGATAAGCAATAATGAAAACATGAAAAATAATGTCTGGTATTTAAACTATTAAAAGGAGGTGACACTAAATAGAGAAGTAAAGAAGGGATAGAATTGAACTCAGTTTGACAGTGTTTCTTTTAAAAAAAACCTCAAGATTGAATCTGTGTATTTAAAGATAGCTACTAACTTGAAAAGAAGCTAAAGCCAGATTAAGGCAACAATTTCATATGTCACCTGTCATGACATATAGCATTTAGAAAATGTAATTACTAGGCCAGGTGCAGTGGCTCACACCTGTAATTCCAGCACTTTGGGAAGCTGAGGAGGGTGGATCACCTGAGGTCAGGAGTTCGAGACCAACCTGACCAACATGACGAAACTCCATCTCTACTAAAAATGCGAAATTAGCCAGACCTGGTGGTGCTTGCCTGTAATCTCAGCTACCTGGGAGGCTGAGGCAGGAGAATCTCTTGAACACGAGAGGCAACCTGGGCAACAAGAGCGAAACTCTGTCTCAAAAAAAAAAAAAAAAAAAGAAAGAAAAAGAAAATATAAGTGCTGAATATATTCTATTCTATTTTTCTCAGCTTTCTATTCTATATGGATTTCATTGACATTAAAATTGATGCAAAAGTAATGGTGGTTTTTGCCATAGTTTTGCACCAACCTAATATTTATTCCTATTTCATTCCTTCCCATTCTCATGTCTGCTGTTGATCAGGCTGAAAAGAAATAACATTAAAAAACAACGAATTTAGGTTACTGAGATAAAATCTTTAAAATATAAACATTTCAGTATGGTGATATGGCATGGTAATACTCTTTGGGGAATAAATATCCTAGATTTAATTATTTCATAGAGAGGCTACAAGTCCTGATTGTGATTTTTTTTTTCCCTATCCTAAACAACATTTAACCTATTGGCTTTTTTTTTTTTTTTTTTTTTTCCATATCGAGGCCCTCTTTTATTTATTTGTATATTATTCCATTTGTTTATTTCTTAAGCAAGCATTTAATGAATTCCTACTTTATGCAAGTGTGTATACTGTCTTTACTTCCTATTTCCCTTTATAGATTCCAAAATATTACTCTGGAGTAAATGAAAGGAAGAAGACCTTCCAAAACTGCTTATTTCTAAAGTGTTGTTGTTCAAACTCTTTTGGTACAATAGAATTCTATTCAGTATACCAAATACAGAAAAACAAGTAAAAACTTCATCTAAACATTTTTTATTTGAAAAATATGCCTTGCTATTTATTGTACACATAGCCATATTACCTATTGAAACTGGTAGTAATTTCAGAAAATTACCAAGTACTTAAAAAACTCTCCAGATATTGTTGTTTGAGAGTCTTGAATAAATACAAGAATTTTAACGCAAAATGATTGTTCTATTGTTTCTTGTCTATCTGTTTTGGCATTAGATCAGTGCTTTCTAAGGGAGTGTTATTGTTTCTGATTCTAAAAGACTTAACTAAAAAGAATTGACTTCAGTAGATGATGCGTGTGAAAAGGTGAAAGGAAGAAATTGAACTAAATTTGAATACAATTGTAAGGACAACTTTTATTTTCCTCTTAGGATAAGATGAGTTGTTTTTCAGACAAGCGTAATTAATTCTCTTTGTATGAATCCTGAGAATATCATGTGTGTAAAGCGAACACACAAAAAGAGGTGGCTGCTGTTAAAGTACAAGTGGAAGTATTCTGAACACTTCTGTTTCATTGTCTGCAGGAGAGCTGGAGGTGTTTCAGAAAGATGGGGAACGAAAAATTCAGAGTCGTCAGCAACTTCCGGTGGGAACAACCTGGGGGCCGTTTCCTGGGAAGATGGACTTGAATAATAATTCTGTGGTATGTGGATATTCCAAGATGGTTAATATTTTGTCATCAACAGTTAATATTTTGTCATAGCCCAGAAATTATCTCTGCTTGCTTTCCAATGAAATCACTAAAAATAACCATTTGTTTTTGCTGTTTCATGGATGGCAAAACTTGGATACTTTTCAAGTGGTTTGTGTCTGACAGTAATATATGCAGAATTTATACAGAAACAGGTTACTCATATTAAATTGTGGCTAGTAAGGTAATATATAAGGTTATTGCTTTATCTGCTTAGCCAGACTAAGACTGTTCACATTTAATAATATATAAAATTGCCTTTATTTTTCAGATGACACAAATTGTCATCCATTACAGGTTTACATGAAGAGCAAGAAATAAACAACTTTGTTTTTCCTTGGTAATACTGTTTGTACCTTTAAAAGCAAGGATGAATGATCGGCATTATAACTTTTGTTGTTCGGTTTTTTTGTAAAAGTTCTGAGAACAGAAAGTCTATCTCTCGGTGTGATTATATGGATTATTGATTAATTAGATGTTTTAAAAGTGATGGAGACTGGGCACAGTGGCTCACGCCTGTAATCCCAGCACTTTGGGAGGCTGAGACGGGTGGGTCACTTGAGGTCAGGAGTTCGAGACCAGCTTGGCCAAACCTGGCAAAACCCCATCTTTACTAAAAATACACACAAAGAAATTACCCAGACATGGTGGCAGGTGCCTGTAGTCCCAGCTACTTGGGAGGCTGAGGCAGGAGAATCACTTGAACCCAGAAGGCAGAGTCTGCAGTGATCTGAGATAGTGCCATTGCATTCCAGCCTGGGTGACAGAGCAAGACTCTGTCTCAAAATAATAAATAAATAAATAAATAAATGTAATAGAAAGGTAGGTAGTTTGGTTACATTTAAACTTTATTTCTAAATTGGATATATTAGTTTGCTATTCCTGCCTCAGCAACTCACCACAAACTTTGTGCCTTAAAACAACATAAACTTATTATCTTGCAGTTATGGAAGTCAGAAATTCAAATTGGGTGTCACTGGACTAAAATCAAGGTGTCTACAGGGCTGAGCTCCTTTTCAGATGCTTTATGGGAGGATCTGTTTTCTTCCTTTTCCAGTTTCTGAGAGTGGCCAATGGCCCTTCCCTCTTAGCCCCCCTTCCATCTTCAAAGCCACCAGCATCTGATGGAGTCTTTCTCACGTCCACATTCCATCTCTGACTCTTTTGCTTCCCTCTTACACATTTAAGGACACTTATGATTACACTGTCCGCCTGGGTCATCTAAGCTAATTTCTCTTTTTTAAGGTCAGCTGATTAACACTCTCCATTCTATTTGCTTCCTTAATTTCTCTTTGCCATGCAAAGGAATGTTCGCAAGTTCTAGAGGTCAGGATGTAAACATCTTTACAAGGAGCTATTCTGCCTACCACATGGGATAAAAGAAAAACAATAGCTGAAAACCTGTCTTATAATAAGTGATAATACAGGTGAGGAAATCTGGGAAGAAAAATGTTTCATATTCCTTAGAGAATCTAGAAATTTTATAAGTATTTATTCCACTGAAAGTCCTTCTCTCTAAATGCCATTTATGTAGGGAGAGTCTTGTGACTTTTAAAGGACTCTATCTATGCTAAGGGGACGTAAAAACTCCCAGAGTGCGGATTTATTGCATGAAGGAAATCCCTTCTTCAAGTTATTACATGAAAGAAATTGATACGTGTGGATCTCTGTTTATTCAGTGCCATGTGGATGTGACAGAGGTTGTTGGTTCAACTAAAAGTAATGATTAGAATAAACAGGAAATATTTGTGNTGCAAGTGTGTATACTGTCTTTACTTCCTATTTCCCTTTATAGATTCCAAAATATTACTCTGGAGTAAATGAAAGGAAGAAGACCTTCCAAAACTGCTTATTTCTAAAGTGTTGTTGTTCAAACTCTTTTGGTACAATAGAATTCTATTCAGTATACCAAATACAGAAAACAAGTAAAACTTCATCTAAACATTTTTTATTTGAAAATATGCCTTGCTATTTATTGTACACATAGCCATATTACCTATTGAAACTGGTAGTAATTTCAGAAAATTACCAAGTACTTAAAAAACTCTCCAGATATTGTTGTTTGAGAGTCTTGAATAAATACAAGAATTTTAACGCAAAATGATTGTTCTATTGTTTCTTGTCTATCTGTTTTGGCATTAGATCAGTGCTTTCTAAGGGAGTGTTATTGTTTCTGATTCTAAAAGACTTAACTAAAAGAATTGACTTCAGTAGATGATGCGTGTGAAAAGGTGAAAGGAAGAAATTGAACTAAATTTGAATACAATTGTAAGGACAACTTTTATTTTCCTCTTAGGATAAGATGAGTTGTTTTCAGACAAGCGTAATTAATTCTCTTTGTATGAATCCTGAGAATATCATGTGTGTAAAGCGAACACACAAAAGAGGTGGCTGCTGTTAAAGTACAAGTGGAAGTATTCTGAACACTTCTGTTTCATTGTCTGCAGGAGAGCTGGAGGTGTTTCAGAAAGATGGGGAACGAAAATTCAGAGTCGTCAGCAACTTCCGGTGGGAACAACCTGGGGCCGTTTCCTGGGAAGATGGACTTGAATAATAATTCTGTGGTATGTGGATATTCCAAGATGGTTAATATTTTGTCATCAACAGTTAATATTTTGTCATAGCCCAGAAATTATCTCTGCTTGCTTTCCAATGAAATCACTAAAATAACCATTTGTTTTGCTGTTTCATGGATGGCAAAACTTGGATACTTTTCAAGTGGTTTGTGTCTGACAGTAATATATGCAGAATTTATACAGAAACAGGTTACTCATATTAAATTGTGGCTAGTAAGGTAATATATAAGGTTATTGCTTTATCTGCTTAGCCAGACTAAGACTGTTCACATTTAATAATATATAAAATTGCCTTTATTTTCAGATGACACAAATTGTCATCCATTACAGGTTTACATGAAGAGCAAGAAATAAACAACTTTGTTTTCCTTGGTAATACTGTTTGTACCTTTAAAAGCAAGGATGAATGATCGGCATTATAACTTTTGTTGTTCGGTTTTTTTGTAAAAGTTCTGAGAACAGAAAGTCTATCTCTCGGTGTGATTATATGGATTATTGATTAATTAGATGTTTTAAAAGTGATGGAGACTGGGCACAGTGGCTCACGCCTGTAATCCCAGCACTTTGGGAGGCTGAGACGGGTGGGTCACTTGAGGTCAGGAGTTCGAGACCAGCTTGGCCAAACCTGGCAAAACCCCATCTTTACTAAAATACACACAAAGAAATTACCCAGACATGGTGGCAGGTGCCTGTAGTCCCAGCTACTTGGGAGGCTGAGGCAGGAGAATCACTTGAACCCAGAAGGCAGAGTCTGCAGTGATCTGAGATAGTGCCATTGCATTCCAGCCTGGGTGACAGAGCAAGACTCTGTCTCAAAATAATAAATAAATAAATAAATAAATGTAATAGAAAGGTAGGTAGTTTGGTTACATTTAAACTTTATTTCTAAATTGGATATATTAGTTTGCTATTCCTGCCTCAGCAACTCACCACAAACTTTGTGCCTTAAAACAACATAAACTTATTATCTTGCAGTTATGGAAGTCAGAAATTCAAATTGGGTGTCACTGGACTAAAATCAAGGTGTCTACAGGGCTGAGCTCCTTTTCAGATGCTTTATGGGAGGATCTGTTTTCTTCCTTTTCCAGTTTCTGAGAGTGGCCAATGGCCCTTCCCTCTTAGCCCCCCTTCCATCTTCAAAGCCACCAGCATCTGATGGAGTCTTTCTCACGTCCACATTCCATCTCTGACTCTTTTGCTTCCCTCTTACACATTTAAGGACACTTATGATTACACTGTCCGCCTGGGTCATCTAAGCTAATTTCTCTTTTTTAAGGTCAGCTGATTAACACTCTCCATTCTATTTGCTTCCTTAATTTCTCTTTGCCATGCAAAGGAATGTTCGCAAGTTCTAGAGGTCAGGATGTAAACATCTTTACAAGGAGCTATTCTGCCTACCACATGGGATAAAAGAAAACAATAGCTGAAAACCTGTCTTATAATAAGTGATAATACAGGTGAGGAAATCTGGGAAGAAAATGTTTCATATTCCTTAGAGAATCTAGAAATTTTATAAGTATTTATTCCACTGAAAGTCCTTCTCTCTAAATGCCATTTATGTAGGGAGAGTCTTGTGACTTTTAAAGGACTCTATCTATGCTAAGGGGACGTAAAACTCCCAGAGTGCGGATTTATTGCATGAAGGAAATCCCTTCTTCAAGTTATTACATGAAAGAAATTGATACGTGTGGATCTCTGTTTATTCAGTGCCATGTGGATGTGACAGAGGTTGTTGGTTCAACTAAAAGTAATGATTAGAATAAACAGGAAATATTTGTGTTACCAAACTTTTAAAGAGTGCATGAGATCCCAGGGGTATATTTATTACTTTATAAATTCATGTATTTATCCATAAAAGGATGAAGTAGGGGTTTTCACATATATTTAAGGACCAAACAAGTTGACTTTATAGTCCAAACCAAATGTTTAATAATCTGGGCAATTTGTTCTAGGTGGGCCCGTGCAGCTACTTCAAAAGAGATTTGTGATATAGCCACAAAATGCAGGCCTCAGTTGGTTGAGTTGCATTAACAGATTCTTCTATTGATTCCTTTCAGAGAGCAATATTAACTATGTCCATGTCTCAAGCTAATGAATGTTAAGAAAGGCAAGGGAAGGATCGCCTACACATCAAAGGTTGAATTAAATGCTATTCTGAACTTATTTTATCTGGGAGTTTCTATTTGTCTTCTAGCGTTGCTTACTAAACGTTGTGAGCTATATCATATTTATCTTATTTATCACAGTGTATCAGATACCAATGCAACCTTTAATCATTTGAATGATATTTCTTCAAAAGTGTACCTACACTGTATCAGCTATAGTTGATGTACGAGATGAACCTTTTTCAGTTTACTATATTAAAAGAATATATTTACTACAATGCTATTTTGATTAATCTTGCTATTACTCTCTGTATGTATACAGAATGGTAGTTTTATGACATTTTACCATATGCTAATTCATGATGGATGGAAAATAAACCTATCTGAGAAAGTTTGATTTTCATTGAAATAATTTCTGATTTTAGACAGTTGATGTCATTTTGCTGTTTTAATAGTTCTGTATCACTGTAAAGCTATTTTATGCCATATTTAATTTTTTAAAAGGAGTTTATATATATGAAATTTTCAGAATTTTTGATACTATTTAAAACATATGAATACTCTTTAGATTATCAACAATTGGGTAATGGGTGATTATTTAGAAAACAATTTTAATACTTCCGTTTTCTTCTTTTGTCTTAGGGTTTGAATATCAAATTATTTTATTTAGTTAAAATACAGCATTTTTCCTGATTTTAAAATTTAGTTGCCTGACTAAAACATATTTTCAAATGTTTTTCTTTTGAAATAACATCCTCTTCCAAAATTTACTTCTGAGTTCATATCATTAAATACTACTAGTATTATTATTCCTACTACTGTTACTACTGTACATCAAATTGGTTAACATATATGACTGGAAAATGGAAACAGATTAGCTCATTTAATCCTCCAAAAAACCTGTGAATTTGGCTCCACCATAAATCATATTTTACAGATAAGAAAATAAAAATTCTCACTTCTGATTCCAGAGTCTCCTTTTTTAAAGACTCTGCCACAGTGCCTTCTCAGTATAACTTCTGTAACATGATTTGAGCATGATAGAATTGTTGATGATTTCTTAACATGAATCATAAATTTATAAAAATCTCTGGGAGGAAATATGCAAAAATTAGAAATATACCTTTTTTTCCCCGATGGGCAAAATATTTGTTATGTAATTAGACTACTTGAGCACTTAAAAGTTAATTCAAAGACGTCTGGAGTTTTGTTACCTCTTCATAATTTGGACAGTACTATAATATGTATTTGATATCATAAATATTCCTTATAATAAAATATAGAGTCTACCCCTTCCCTACCCAACCTTGAATCAAATTTGGATTAATGCACTCTCTTAAATTGCTTATTCGCCAACTGATGTAATGTTACTCTGCTCAGACTCATGGTGTTGGCTCAGGAGATTCGGCTCACTAATTAATCCAACACAGTAATTAATTGAGTCGCCATGCCAGATGTCAAATCCTTTTTATATCTTTCAAGTCCCCATCTTCAAGTACATTAGCAATATGCCACCTTCTGCAGGAAGACTTTGCAGACCAGGCATTTAGATGTATATAGAACATTTTTAAAAACACAGAAACACCAAACAAATTGGTTTGACAAAAAGTTGTTCTTAGAATTATGTAATACACTGAACATAGAAATAGAGTATCTTTTGTCCATACCTTATTATCTTGGTAGATACTTCGTGTTTCAAAAGTTTTATAATAGCAACAGCAGCATAGTAAATACTTTCATTGGGCCAGATACTGGTCAAAGTGCTTTACATGTTTTATAGCATATTTACTTCTTACACAAGTGCAAGAGAAGATAATATTTATCTCCTTTCTTACAGAGGCGTAAACTGCTACTTTGGGAAGTTAAATAACTAGCCTAAGGTCAACTTGGTCTGATTCCATAACCCATGCTCCAGTCTTAGAAATGTTTTCTGTGATGTGATAATAATAATGCCTAGCTTACAGGAATTTTGGACTAAATGGGATAGCATATGTGAGTTATCCACAAATTTCAACTACTATTACTAGTCAGTAATCTGTGGAAGTGAACCCATTGAAATCTTTCAACTTTAAAACAAAAAACACTCTTTAAATTAAACAAGTAACACTATAAACCTTGGTGTTTGGGGATTTTACATCCCTAAATTTGACTGCCAAGGTCTCTGTCTTAGGATTCTCGAGAGAAACAGAACAACAGGATATGTAGGTGTATAGACAGAGGTTTATTACAAGGAATTGGCTTGTCCAGTTACGATGGTTGGGAAGTACAAAATCTGCAGTATTCAGTCAGGTGAGAGACCTGGGAGAGCCAGTGGTGCAGATAAAGTTCGATAGCGGTCTTTGGGATATTTCCTCGCCTATAGGGAAGCCAGTCTTTTTGGTCTCTTCAGGCTTTCAGTTGATTGGGTGAGACCCACTCACATTTTGGAGGGCAGTCTTTTTTATCCAGAGTTCACTGATTTAAATGTTAATTTCATTCAGAAACACCCTGTGAGTTGGCAATTAAAATGAACCATCACAGGCTCCAAAGGTCTGCACTACCTTGCAAGTTTCAGTGTTTTGAGGTATGACCTTAAACTTATGAAAACATTGTTACCAGTGAGGGAGCCCAGCGTTCTTTCCAGCATCTCACCTCATATCTCAGAAATAACTTATATTAAATGCTATCATGGTAGCACAAACTTGGTGTTTTTGAGAGTTTTGCAATTTTATTCATTGAAAAAAAATCAAAGGACTAACGACAAGGAAGAAATTTTAAAAATTACCTTAAGTTCTGATCAATATCTGGTTTGGATGTGGTTTTAGAACGTCTGTATTTGTATGTCGTACCTTTGAAGTTTTTCCTTATATTCTCCCAAGGACAAAGATCCTTGCAATAAACTAAATCTCAGCTGTGCGAGCATGTGGTAGTGCTTAGTAAGTGTCAAGCAACAGTGATTACTTGGAAGGTTGGGTGTCTGAAATTTAAATGGCATTTGCCCTCTCTTGCTTTTAAATATATCAGCTGTTGATAGCTAACTATTCTGATTAGATTCAGTCAACTACTGGAATCATACAACATACATAGTTAATTAAATAGAAAGCCCCAGATGACTTACAACATAGTAGTAAACTCATCGCAACCTGTTAAATTCAACAAATGAAATTTGATAGAGAAATCTCATTTTATTCTGTTCAATCAGAACAAAACCTTGTATTATTTTCCCACAGGGTATTTGTGATACTGAATTTTTTTAAAAAATAAAATGTATATATAAAGGGCACTATAGATATTTTGTTGACCTAATCATGAAATAATGCATGTATCAAATTGCATCTTAAAAGTTTTAAGATAGTCATCTTTCTAGAAGTGTGATTAAGGAAAAAACTAGAAGTCCCTGATCTACCTGCTCATAATTAGAATTATTAATTGCCTCCATTTCTCCCTTTGCAGTTTTATCTTTTCCAGTATTCATCTTTGATCTTAATCATTGCTAGTCTTCAAGCTTCGTACTGTACCTATCCTGTAGCAAATATATCTCTACCCATGTCTCCAGCATTCACCTCTATAGGCAAAGGCTGCCCAGTGGGCACACCTGTGACTTTTCTACCTGAGCACTTTTTTCCAGCCTTAAGAGCAAACTCCCTGTAAACTGCGAAAACTGGAAGTGCTGGAGATTTCCTATTCCCAAAGGTTATCCTCAACCAATGATGGACAGAAGGTTGGTGGACTAACACCTCTGCTTCCCTTCCTCTTGGTTAGGATACAAGATGTGTTCTGTATTGTTTATTAGAATTTGGCAGTGGAATGAAGCGCTGATTGCCTTGATAGTGAACATTTTGTGAACCTCTTCCCTTTCCTGCTTACTTGGCCATAACCTTACTGGGATTTTCTGGGATCAACTTCCCAGTAAACTACTTGTACTGGAATCAGTCTCAGGGTAAGCCTCTGGGGAATCCATACTAAGACAGCCTCTAAGATGTAATAATGAAATAAATGTGAAAGCAATATCCAAATTATTATTGAGATTATAGAGGACATAGAATTATTTAACCTTTATTATCCAATTTTGGACCTCTATTACTGGCACATAATTGGTATTCAATAAATACTCTTTAAAATAAAAATCTAATCGAACTGAATTTCCTTATCAGGAACATTCTCACTGACTCCACCCATATTCTCCATCTTTCCCATCTCAATGGCATAATTTATAATTTTGCTGAGGCATGACTTTTTGTTCAGCCTCAGATTTCATTGATGTTGACATTGTGAATGATATCTTCCTTCTTAATATTCATTTTAATCTGGGCTCAGGACTACCATACTTTCCTATTTCTCATATCTCTCTGGGTCTTGGCTCTTTTTAATTTAACTGTGAGTGTTTCCCAAAACACTTCTGGCCTTTCTTCTCTTCTCCCTCTGTTCCCAGTGCCTCAGGGAGCTTATCCACTTGCAAAGCTTCAGCTACTAATTTACAAATGACATTTAAATAAAAAAATCTCTAACCTTGGCTTTTTACCCTTTCTCTAATAGCACATTTCAACTGTTTTGCGAGCCTTTCCCGTTTAATTCCTCGAACTACACAGTCACAAAGAGAGTTTATTCCTGTCTCCACAGACAGCCTCTCTTGTCCTGACTTCCAGCTTTCAGTCACCTTTAATCCTAGTCCTCTGCCTCTCCTTTCCTACTCTGCTGGGAGTTCATTCTCTCAGTTATCTTGTGTCTTTTCTGCATTTCTACCTCTCCTTCTCACATCTCAAATGCTATTCACACACAGTTACACATACCCATACCTCTCTCCTTTGGCCTGTAACTACTACCATCTCTTTTTCCTTCTATTCAGAGTCAAACATCTTCCAAGACTCTCCATTTCATGTCCAGAAACCAAGCATCATAACTCCTGCTTTCGTAATGATTGTTCTCCTCTTTCTGTTCCTACTACCACTGCTTTAATCAAAAGCCCCACCACCTCTCTCTTGACTATTATAATATTCTTCTCTCCTTCCTTGTCATCTTTTTCTTTACTCAGACCACAGTATGTCCTGAAAGCAAAAATACAGTAGTCACTTAAGTCCTGTGCTTTAAAATCATTCTAAAGGGCACGAGAATACCCCAAGGTTTTGGTAAAGCCTAAAAAAGGCCTTCATGATACTCACCTCCCCAGGTGATGCTCACCTCCCCAGATCTGACCCCTTATCCACTCTCTTATAGACTTTAGGCATTCTGAACTACCTATGGTGCCCTGAATGTCCATTTTTCTTCCACATCTGTACATTTGGTCCTGTTGTTTTATCGTCTTGGAAACCCCTATTCCCTCCTCCCCACCTATCTCTCTTCATCTCACTAACTCCAATACTTATTTAAAGACTCTGCTCAAAGTTATTTCCAAAGTAGACCTTCTCTGAAGCCTCCTGTCTGGAATAGATAACCACTCTTGGAGTATTTCCCTGGTGCTCTAGGTTTACTAGGATAAGAGCACTGATCACATATCTGTGAGCTCCTGTTTGCTTGTCTGTCTCCCCTGCAGACCATATGCTTATTATCTATTTTTTATCTTTCTATCCTTCCTACTTAGAACAATGTCTAGCTTATACTAAGAGCTCAGTGAATAATATTTGAATGAATCAGCACATTAATTTTTTCCTTTCACTTTTCTCCATAGCAGGAACAACTGCACACCCCTCCTTATTCAAGACCTTGCATCCTTCCTGAGGCTTTACATCCATGTCTGTTTCGTCTGTGATCTTGCTTCATCTGCCCAACTCAGCAGAGCAATTATCACAGGAAATGCTATCTTGTACCTGTTTCGTTTGTTTATAGACTTGCCCTTTTATTTTAATCTCATTTGAGAGGAAAGTTCAGTAGGACAAGATAACTGTGTCTATTTCTTCAGTTTTTATCTCATAAGGAGATATGCTCATGATGGTTTCTGGAGAAATGTTGACTAATTTCAGTATAAGATTTGCAACCCTTGGGTGCAGCTAGGGAGGATGAGGTGTTGTGCCTAGTGAGGCAATTATGATTTGTTTACAACAGACTCAGTTTTAGATCCCTCACTATGACATGGGTGAAGGCCAAGAAGGTGTTCTACTCTACCATGCTTTCTGTGAAGTCGCATCCAGCCTCACACGTTCCAGTGACAAACCATCTGGGAAATTCCATCTGTCTCTGCTTGGAAACTGAGGTGGCAGTCGCCCACTGTGAGCAATTTTCTATTAACTTCTTGGATAAGATCAGTCAGATTTATACTGAATTCATGGGAACCGTAAGAGCAAGGTTGTTCCAAGAGAAGACAAATGTACTGATTCCTCTAATTGGGCTTAAGCCAGTTTCATTCACAGACACCCTTAGGTTCTAGTAGTGCAAGGACTTATAACCTTTTTAATTGTACCCTCCTGTTCCTCTTGGGAAACGTTGGTGAAATTCATTATTGATGGATGTTGTAGATTGTCCCTTAGGGAGGGCAAGATCCTGGCTTCTCTTATACTCTATCTGCTATGTGGAGAATTAATGGAAATGGAGTAGACGGGAAAGCTGCTCAAAGAAGACTTGAAGGCAAGAAATTTAATGCAGCAGAGCCTTGAAAAGTGATGTGTTGGTTTGGTTTCTAGAATTAGAGTAGGGTTGTTGTTGTTGTTGTTGTTGTTGTTGTTTTATTATTATTTTTATGGAGGGGATTACTCAGAGAAAGAGGAGAGAGAAGTTTGTGTGGAGGCCTCAGTAATCAAAGGCCTCCTATTGAATGTGAGTCAGAAAGGAAGAAACCAAACACCAAAGAATTATTTCACAATTGAAATATGTAGAAGCAAGCCAGAGAGGTCAATTACATGTTAATCTGAAGGGATTGGCTGTGTTATAATGCAGATATAGTTATGATATTGGCAGTGGATGAGAATACATTGTCATATGGCACAATGGTATTGAAACGAAAACATGAATTTGTGCCCTTCCTGATAATTTTTACTTGCCTCCAAAATAATACCTTTTGTGTATAGCTAGCTTATCTGTTAACCTCAATCTCATCCTGACTTACTTTATCTCCTGATGGTGAAGTCTTTCCAGGTTCTTTACATTAGGACTTGGATTTGAAAGGTGGAAACACAATTCCTTGCTATACATAGACAATTTTATTTATGGACCTAACTTACTATCCTTTGCCTGAAATTTTAACACATTTTGGCCTTTGGTTTATATGGCTAAACCTATTTACCCTTAGTTAGGCCAAGTTTGAACTTTTAAAAAAATTATTTTAAAAGATTATTCATTGTTCCGTTTTCCAGAACCCCAGGAGAACTTTTGTTGAAGATGATCTTTTCAGAGTTATTAGAAGGACAATTAGTGCTGTTAATTAATTTCTGAAAGAAGGAATTGTTTATGTCATCGTAAGATGATCAGAGCTGACCCACTCTATGTGTGTAAAGTTGAGACTAATGAGTCACATAACCTTTTCCCACAGAGGATCGGTGTGAAGGATGAAGAATCACTATTGATTTATAGCTCCAGATACTCTTTGTGGGAGTTGTGATTGTTCCCACACATAGGGATCCTTACATGAATTTTCTTAATGCAGATTTCAGTGCTACTGTCATTTCTTCGTATTTGCCAAAAACAGAATCATGGAGGCCTAAGGTGGAAGTGGGTGAATATATAGAGTCCCTGCCCCTCTAGGGAAATCTGTCACCATCTTGACTAGTGAGGAAGTGGTTTGTAAAGCATAACTATTGTTTTCGTAACACAATTATAAAATATCAATCTTGAAATGTAGCTTTTGCTGGAGGGGAAGGTAGAAGTAGCAAAGCACTGTGAGGAAGAGTTGTTCATGGAGTTGACCAAACGGTCCTCTGTTATGTGCTGATAGGTCTGGCATGCCTTTTTTTTTTTTTTCTAATGGAGTCTGGCTCTGTTGCCCAGGCTGGAGTATAGTGGCATGATCTCATCTCACTGCAAGCTCCTCCTCCTGGGTTCGTGCCACTCTCCTGCCTCAGGTCCCAGTAGCTGGGACCACAGGTGCCCGCCACCATACCTGGCTAATTTTTTGTATTTTTGTAGAGACGGGGTTTCACCGTGTTAGCCAGGATGGTCTCGATCTCCTGACCTCATGATCCGCCCACCTCGGCCTCCCAAAGTGCTGGGATTACAGGCATGAGCCACCGTGCCTGGCCTCTTGCGTAAATTTCTAACAAGAGAATAATAAAGTAATATTTATTACATACTTTGATAATTTGAGAAATTATTTGAGAAACTCTCTGGGAGATTAACATATTTTTGCCTGTTAATTTAAATATTGAATTTAAAGTTGTTTTTTTTTTTTTTTTTTTTTTTTGTGTGTGTGTGTGTGACAGAGTTTTGCTGTTGTTCCCCAGACTGGAGTGCAGTGGCATGATCTCAGCTCACCACACCGCTGCCTCTCAGGTTCAAGCAGTTCTCCTTCCTCGGCCTCTCGAGTAGCTGGGATTACAGGCATGTGCCACTATGCCTGGCTAAGTTTGTATTTTTAGTAGAGACAGGATTTCACCATGTTGGGCAGGCTGGTCTCGAACTCCCGACCTCAGGTGATCTGCCCGCCTCGGCCTCCTAAAATGCTGAGATTACAGGCGTGAGCCACCGCACCCAACCTAAAGTTGTTCTTTATTATTCATTGACTCTTTTGTCACTTTTCTCATAAAACCCCTTGTCCCAGCTTGACAAAACTGTGACTTCTTGATTCTAATAATTTCAGTGTCTTCTCTGTCATTTTGTATCACTTTCTGTTTTTTTAATGGCAGGAAACCAGACTCAAGCATAGAGTCATGTAGATTGTTCTGTGGTTTTCCTCTCATACTCTTTAGTTCCTTTGCTGAGGGTTAAAAATATGAGCACAACTTGTCTCAGGCATAGTGTCTCCCACAAGGCTTTAATCAAGGGGACAGACAGGTCTGTGGTGTCATCTGAAGGCTCAGCTAGTGGAGGATCTGCTTACGTGCTCACTCAAATGACTCTTGATTCAGTGCTTTGCTCGTGGGCCTCTCGTTAAGGTAACTCACAATATGGCAGCTGGCATCCCTCTGAGCAAGCAGATGAGAGCACAGGACAGGGACCCCAAGACAAAAGCCACAGTGCTTTGGTAACTTAATCATAGGAGTGGCATCCCATCACTTTTGCTGCATTCTAGGGAAGGAAATTGTGCAGGGCTTGAAACCAGAGGGCTGGGATGTCTGGAGGCCATCTCAGAGGCTGCCTGCCACAGAAGGTAATTTGCATAAGTAGTTAACCTGACCTGTGGATAGGGAAGGCCTTTCAAATACTAAGAGCCACGGGAGCAATCACAAAAGAAAATTCAGTGAATTTGAATACAGACAACAAAACTGTATGCTATACAGCATCATAACCAAAATCAAAGATTAATAAGTAAAAGATATTTATGAAAATGAGGTATGTTTTATTATTATTCATGAAAACATATATGGTTTCTCACACCGGTGATCAGTGGCTTCCTGATTAATTTATTTAGATATTAATTTTGCAATAAAGACAAAAATATACAAAACATGATTTGTACAAAAATTTGGTGGGAATTAGGGATCAAAAGTAGTTTGCTGAGTGTTTCTTCTCCTTTGGTAATTTTGAGAAACATACACCCACACACTGTAAAGATCAAAAGTGGGAGAGAAAGTACAGCAAAGAGCCCGTGATGGGGTCAGAACAGCCTAATTCTAGTCCTGACTGTTATTACCCAAAGTGGATGTGCTATCTTGGGTAATCATACGTGCTCTTAGTTTCCTCATTTATAAAATAGGAGTTATTATACCTGCCGTACAACATAGAATTGTAAAATTATATAAAATTATATGCATTTAGTCACTTTGAAAAACATACAGATTGTTTAACAAACCTGGATTCCTTTTTATTATGCCTGTGAATAGAAAGTAAATTATTCATTCCTTTAATTCCCCAAGCAGTACATCTAGTCTTTTCTCTTCTATTCTCTCCCTGAACATATTTTAAAAGCAGTTTTGGTTGTCATATGAATATAGCTTCGTATACGTGTGCTCACGTGTATCCATACACACACATGCTTACTGATTAGCTGGCATGAATATTCTGAGAACTCATAGCCTAGATAAGTAAAAGGTATGGACTTAGTGCATTCATCATCTAAGTAGAAAATTACCACAGAGGAAAAACACATATTTTCAGGAAGAGAAAGAAAGGTTAAGTGGTCAAACTGCCTTTTGAATGATCTTGGCTTCTTTGAGTTTTCTTTTTCTAAGGAGTTGTCCTTCAGAAAGCATTTCTCAGGTGTGTGATTGGGGATTTCAGACAATCGGAAAAGTAATTTACCCTGTCTGATTCACTTTTGAGTTAGGTTTGTATTTTAAAATGTTAAGTCAATTCTTTCATTATTTATGGCATTTTAGAGCTCAGTACAGAATGGAGTGAATAAGGCAGTCATATAATGCAGACAGTGATGTACTGTGAAATATGAAGAAATGGGGACAGAGTTTGGAAGAGCAGAGGCACTTCATGTGCCTTAAGTTTTAGCTTTTGTTAAGAAGTCAAACAAATATCATTTGTACCTCATTACCCTATGTGTAATAGTGTGAGCATTATCCCGCAGACAAGAGCAGCAAGAGTCCCTCAGGTTCTGATCCTAATCTCGGATGTGGCATTACCACCTCTCCTCTGAAAGCCACTGCTGCCCAGGCACACAAAGCATTTTAGTGCATTTAAAGGTACTCAATTATATCCATGTGTGCATCTGAGATAAGCATCAGGACCCAAGTACATGTTAAATTCAGCTCCTACAGGAAAAATAAAATAGCACTTGCCTTTATTAAAGAAGTACAGAAGTGATGGAAAGAAAATTTGTCCTTTATCTGAATATTTTCAGCAAGAAACCTAGGCAGTCTTATTCTTGTTGCATTCCTTCCAAACTTTGTGAAAATGACAACTCTTCAAAGGAGGCGGAAATGTGCACAAGTGTCCCCCGTCTCTGCTGATATTCCGGGAGGAGAAGGGGCAAGGGAGGAAGAGTGCGTGATGAAAGTCAAACAGTGGTCGGCTCCATTACTTCATTAATCAAGTGGAGGCATTCTGAAAAATGTTCCTCTTTGGTTGCAGCCATCTATTTTTTGGTGTTAATCTGCGCCCTGTGGCTGGGTTTTGTGAAGGGAAACAATGAGCCGTTGTATCACCCCCTCCCTTTCCCCAATTGTTGTAGCCCCTGTCAGAGGCTCTGAGGATGATGCAGGTCTGTATCAGCCTGATAAGGGAAAAGAGGATTCAAAATGGCTTTGGAGAGACTCCGTGGGAGTGGAATGTGCTGTTTTGGACTAGAGCTAGGGAATATGGCAGAGGCCCTTAATGGGATCCTAAGGCTTCAGTGCCAAACCTTCTGCTGCTTCTTGAAGGTTTTCTAATGAAATATTTTAATGGTAAAATTCTGAGACAGTCAGAGGGGCCGAGGTTCAAGATGCTGTTTTAAGTCATTTGCTCCATAATCTGTGATTAGTCAATCCAGGTCAAAAAGACAAAAAAGAAAAAGAAAAAAAAATCCAAACTCAAGAAACGTCCCAGAGTATGCATTAGGTCACTTTTATTCTGTTGACAATGAGTGTTCAATTCACTGTCATCATGAGCTCTGTACAAGTGGTCTGTGCATTTTATATACTGTAGGTTCCTATTTTATGGCTAGATGAAATATGAAGCTATCTTTCACAATGCTGATTCCATTTTGGCAGGCCTTTCGATCCACATATGGTTCAGTTAAGCTGTTTTGGAGCCTAATGTACCTTTGTTATTTATTGAGATTTTTGAAAGAGGAATAAGTGTGCTATTTTTGCTCTGCATTAAAAAAATACACATTAAATGTTTCAAAAATAATTCATACAGCTAAGAAAATTCTAGTGAGCTTTAGAAACGGATCTGCTATTCCTAGGACAGCTAAAATAAAATCATTCCTACCCATGAAGGGAAAAATAAAAAGACAGCTGAAACTGCAGCAAAATAGAACCATTATCTTATAGCACACGGTAATAATGTACACGGAGAGCAATTAGTAAACAGGAGCAAGAAAAGTGGGCATCACGTTAACACACTGTAAACTTTAAGTATCTTTAAGCTTATAGATGATGCTGAGGTTTTTTTTTTTTTAACTATTCATTCTACTGTTGGCCTGGTGTCTTATGAATAAACATAGAGGCACAAAAAATTAAAAACAGAGTAGTTGTCAGATGAGTGAATGATAGGGAAATACCTCGCATACCACGGATAGTCCAATGCTTATCTAGAAAAACTTAGCTGCTCGGAGGTGATGTTTGCTCCCCACTGCTGAGACCTGGTTGGTAGAGGGCAACTCCACCTTCAGATTTAGCGTTCTTGTTTTGGTAAGTGTAACTCAGACTCTTAACTATTGGTTAAAATAATGTCTGCGTGAAAATACAAAGAAAGATAGAAGAAAAGTGATGCATCCTGTCATATTGGAAGGCAACTTTTTGTTTTTAAAAATCTTTGATAAGATAGATCTATTTGTATGTATTTGTATATTAATGCTCCTACTTTGTATTTGTAAAGAGCTTTCAGATTTTATGTGACCATTTCTGCATTTTATATGGTCATTTATTTTCACTTGAAGTTAATCATTAAGAAAGTTTGTTAGTATTGATACTTAAAGTCAACCATTGCTTTTGATAAGTGATATTGATTAGGTTAAATCTTCTTTTAAATAGTATTTACCAGTTAGCAAAGTCTGTGTTTTCAGAATTACAGTGGGCACAGAGGTGTTCATAAAATAGGAATTGAGTCCCACTCGATAAGAGTTGCTTAAACTTGATACTGTTGACATTTGGGCTGGATAAAATCTTTGTGTTGGGGGTCCATGCTGTGCATTATTGGATGGTGAGCAGCATCCCTGGACTGCACACTGGATGCTGTTTGCATCCCTCTCCCGTGACACCCACAATTATACCAGATGTTGCCAGATGCCCCTAGGGGACAGCATCAACCCCCAACTGAGAACCATTGTCCTACAGAGTCAGGAAATATTGTAGGGAGAAAAAAATAACAACGACAAAGGCCAATGTTTATGTTAAATAGATTGAGATTATGGAATGTGTATACTAATGTTAAAAATTGTACCTTGATCAATGTACTTTCATAAACTTGCCATAGATATCTCATATTTGAAATCTCAAGACAGCTTTATTGTTCTTAAATGCTGTATGATAATGAAGAAAATAAAATTTATTTCTTACAAAGTTAAAAAGAAAAAAAAGAAAGCTTGTTAGAATGGACCCAAGCAAAACAGTTGGCTATTGTCTGCATGAAAGAGTAGGGATGGTCCCTTTTGGACGTGTCACCCTAACTGAATCTCCAACCATATTGTGTGCTTTTCTATAATGGTTTATTTTGCTCGAGCTTCATCTGTCTTTTATTATTTTCCTTTATAGTGGTATGTTATTTTTATCATCTTTATGGTCAAATGAAAGGGTAGTGTAATAATCATTTCCCTTATTTCATAACTATTCCAACAGTTTTCCTCTGCTGAATCTAGTAGCAATTAAATGACTACTATCATGTATTCCTTTCCTTAATGTTTTGTACATACAGCCATAGAAGTCTTGAAGGAAAACTTGACTCAGTATTTGTTTAGCATATTCCATAAGTCAGGAACTCTTCTAAATGTGGGATACAAAAATCTGAATGCTTCGTACACAGAATTGCTTTGTGTATGAGTATTTAAATAGAACTGAATCTGTCCATAGCCTTTATGTATATTTTTAAGCAAAACTAACAAACAAAAAGTGATATTCACATGTCTGCGGGCACATACACATACATGCACATGCATGCTCACATAGAATAAATGGTTGATTTTAAGCCAACAGATAAGATAAAATGAATAAATTTGTATTTTATTATTATTCTTTATACTCTTAACTTACCCACATAAAATAATCTTACGAAGTAAAGCACACCTCTATTATTGAAAGAATTACACAGATTTAGTCAATATTTTTCCTGTCATAGATTAGATATTATAAATATTAAGATTGTTTCTAACATTATTTTTCTTATAATTTCATTATTTTAGGTCATGGAAAAACTCTGAATTGCAAAATTATCATAAAGATACTTTAAGTAATCTAATAGGTAACATAGAACAAATGTGGAGCATTTCATCTGTAGGATGAAAAAGTTGCTTACAATTATTGACCACATAGAGCATTACAAAAAGACCCAATTTAATTAAAGTGGCAAATATGGTGAGGAAAGCAAAAAGTAAAAATAAAGTGAGAAATGAAAAAATGCGTGCAGTAGAAAGTGCTTCCGTATTACCTGATTTTTTGTGAGTTTTAATTTCACTATTGTGCATTGTCTGTGAGCCTAAATTATTGAGAACTATCTGTAACCTTAACTAAGATGGTATAATAAATGTTTGCAATTATACAAGATTCAAACAATTTAATTGAATTAGGGATACTGAATCTTGTTTTTAGATTTCAGTATTTATCTCTAGACTTAAGAAATAGAGTGCTTTGGTAGTAATGTTATCATTATGAAGTATTGCTACTATTTGCCACAACTCCTACATACCCCTCAAGTGATAGAGGATAAAAGTACACTCAATCTTTTGATTGTTATTTTTGTATCTCCTTAGCTACTGAGAGCTTTGAAAGGAGAAGCATGACATCCTCTTTCAGTTACTTAGCACCTAAAGGAATGGGCAGCCTACCATTTTCATTTTGCATCTTCTTGATAGTTCTCCAAGTATCTTTTGCTAGTGCACACACAGTTATCTTAAAGTTGAAAGGAAGGAAATCAGTAGAAACAAGCAAAAGTACAGACTATTTTAGCTAATCAGTTACTACAATCTGATATTCTCTTACCTTATTTTATATTGTTTTACTCCTAAAATGCATTGTGATGTGAACTGAATATTTTTTATCATCAAACAATTCAGAGTATTCTTAATGTATACAGCATTTAAAAGTTTCTCAGTAATTTGCTTCCATTCTGCAGATGTGATTCATCCGAAAATCTACATAATTCATGTTGACCAATTGTAAAATGATAGAATTTTTTACAGACTTTAACTAGTGAACCTTGCATTGTGATAGTATTAGATTCCATGGCTACTTCACCTGGATATTAATATTTTTACTATGTTGGTAAGAGCAGTGCTTTAATCACTGGAATATGTGGGAATAAAGCAGATTCCACTACGAAGTGACTTTTTACTAGAGTGGCTTAAGTTGGAGCTTGAGTTTCTTTATACTGCTTTTAGACTAATGCTGTATATTGAATGCAATTGAATATACTAGCAAACTGATAAAACAGAGGTACCTTCATAACTCCACAGGCATTAATTACATTTTTATAGTTTCCATTGATATTTACAATGCTCATTATGGCATTAACAATGTGATCCTAAATCAGGATGAAGTTTATTATTATTCTGTGAGTTCTTATTTATGAAATTGTAAGTAAACCTTCTGTTGAATATTTCTATTAACCATACACTCTGTGGTATATAATGACATGTGAAATAGCAAAAGAAAAAATTGTTTCCTTAATGACAATGTAATTAGAGGTACTACAACTAAAAAAATATTTTACAACTATATTTGTGTCAAATTCTTGTAGTAAACTGCATTGCCTTTCTGATACAGTAAAATTTCTGGATCTGATTTTATCTTTTTTTCTACAAAGAGGTCATCTTGATTTTAAGCATTTAGCATCTTATATTTCTGTTAGTAATTTGTCATTGAGATTGAATATATAAAATCAAGTTGGAAAGTAAAAACTAGCCTTAAGATTTTTAAAAAGAACTTACTTAATTGAGTCTGTTCAGATCTCCAAATTTCTTCCCCTGTCTTCACTCCCTTTTTTGAGACAGTATCACTGATTCATAAGGATTATTGTCTTTGGTTCTTGTGTCAGGGAGTTGAGAGGTGGAAGCAGGGGATTGCATTTTCAGGATACCACATGTGTGCTCTTTGATCTGAGGTACAGTGTGCCTCAGGGAATAAGTTCAATCTTGATTTCTTTAGTCAATCATCCACTATCAGGTACCACTGTCCTGATTAACAGGCTGAAGAAAAAGAGCATATCGTGGGTGTGTGTTACAAAGATGAAAAATACTGATGAGTCTGTTGGCAGCAGAGTCAGCCCCTCGTTGCACTATGTGGCATTTGCTTTCTCTTTGCATAAATCCCCTTAGTGCGTGAAGGAACAAAATTTATTATTTCCATGTTTCTTTCCACAAACTGATAAAAAATTTTTTCAGCATGGTAGTTTTCTTTATTTGTTTAATCTTTTGCAAAATGAACACTGGACTGAGAATTAGCAGGATGAATCATAGTGCTTTCTAAAAGATTCAAATATAGCTGTGCCTGCTTACCATTCCTGCCATTCTGTGAACCAAGCCAGTGGTTAACCCCTGTATAGTCCTCAGCAGCACACACCTGTGCTCTCCCTGTCTCCTCATCTGGTGTTACATACAGATGTAAAATAGTTCTCTAGACCCAGAAGGACTTCAGTATCTACCACTTATCAAGGATATCCTTCCCGAAAGATTAGTGTGTAAGGATTTTCTGAATTGCTTTTCTTATGTGTTCTCTTCTTTGGTCAAATCGAAAGAAGGACTGGCACCAAACATAAAGATATGTGCTGATAACAGCTACTATTGGTAGTTGTCTTAGGTACATATTTGGGATTTTTCCATGCATATTGTATATTGTTGTGTGAAGGCAGAATTGGAAGCTCTGAAAAGACTTCTAAATAGTGAATATGTACCTTCTATCTATCTTTGCCAAATTTTATTAACCTATTTCAAAATTAAAGTTTTCTACTGACAATATTAATGTTTATTTGCCGGTACTTTTTCTAGGAAAATACATGGTACAAATGTAGTTGCATCATAAATACTTATGGTATACTCATGTCCATCTGAATTTATTTATTATTGTACTTGACCTTGGTGATGGAACCAGTTTGATAAGGTTTAAGGTCAATGACTACATTATTTTTAGACAAGATACAAAGTGTAAAATGTTCTATTTTGCTTTACTATGTTAACAACTAGTAGTGTTTAAGTTTCTCTCTGCACTACTAATTTTTCATTCTCAGTGATTATCCAAAAGATTTCAGCACTTATAATTAATTACTCATTTGAGAAAAGAAACACAAACTAAGATATAGTTTGGCCTTTTTCTCCAAAGAAAAGTCCTAACATGGTGTGAATAAGAATAGTAACAGTGCCAGTAATAATCATGATCATTCTATCTCTCTCTTCTCTCTCTCTTTCTCTCTCTCTCCTCTTCTCTCTCTCTCTCTCTCTGCTTATATATAGTATATAGTAATATATATGTATATATATATATCATTAAATCACTGAGAGAAAAATATCTTTTGATCACATTTACTAATTAATTCACTTATACTGTTTGTTTAACTTTAAATGTTGTGTCAGTGAAAATTACAATGAAAATTACATTGTCACCTCTATTTTATAAAAGAAAAGCGAGTAGTGACCAACTCAAAGCTAAACTTATGTGTTTTATTAATTATTTGAACTATCGATCACTAATATCTTCTTCATGGAAATACTTATTTTATCAATGTAACAAGCATAAAAATCTCAGTTAGTAGCAATGGATTTTATATACTAGAATTCCAGAAGATGTAATATTTTACTAGATGCCATTATATCTATGTAATTGTTGTTAATGAGTTTAAAAAAGGCATCCTAAAGGCATCTTGACTTTTTTGTAGATACTTCCCTAGTCATTGAGAAATAAATAATGAAGTACTAATTGTGAGCTTTTGTGTACTAGTGCATAGGGGCCAAAGAATGAATGAATCAATGCGATACACAGATCCTAAATTTGCAAGTTGAAATAGATACTTTTGAACAAATCCTGCATTAAGATGCCTTATGTAGTATCATGAGGATATACTAAAGTTTGGCCCAAAGCTTAACGAATAGAAACAAGCCTTTTCTATTTCTTATGATAGAGATTAATTTATCAGATTGATGTCTGGTAGACTGCAAATAGCAAATGCATTTAACCTCTTTCATAGCTAGAACTAACCTGTTTATAAATACTCTAATTGGATCAGAGCATAGAAATAACCAAAATGGATATAATGGGCAAAAAGACAACTGAAATGCACCCATATTAATAACAAAACGGCAATGTTCCCCTTCCAAGTTCATTATACTAAAATCGTTCTACACGTCCCTCTTCATTTGAAATCTACAATTTAAAACTTTGAAAAATAACTTCAGCCACACCTAATGCCATAAACTATGATCCTCACCACCTTGTTTTATGTCACTCAAATTTGTTTAGACCTCCATCAGCCTTGCTCTTTCTTGTGCCTGGCTCTATTAATGATAATTAGTTAGAATACTATCCCCATTCTGTGATACCATCACATCATTGTGGGGAAGATTGTGATCTTATCCCAACCAATTCTGTTTAACTTTGACACTCCTTCTATTATAGTGGGGCCTTGATAAGATCATGCCTGTTAGGATCAGACATTAGTTGGAATCAATATTTGAAAATGTGCCTGTTTCTGTTTAATAGTAAAGTTAGTGTGAGGGTTGAAGTGAGATCATTTGTTGGATGAGATTGTACAACTTTTATCTTTCTACTACTTTATGCTCAAAAGCACAGAATGAGGTCTCTGGGAAACCATAATTCTATTGACCAATCCACCCGGATATACTAGCTTTTAGGTAGGTGACCTACCCTGACGGGAACGCATATTTTTTAAACTGGTTGAAGTCAGAATAATGAGTTGTAAAGAATGAAAGACTGTCTTCAGTATGGTTAGTAGAAACATAATTAATTCAGTGGCTCTTAACTAGGGCCAGTTTTGTGCCGCAAGGGACACTTAGGGATGTCTGAAGATATTTTGGTCGTCAAAACCTTTGGGGGAGTGGGTGTGAGGGAAAGGGAATTAGCAGTGCAACTAGCATCTCCTTGAGACAGGCCAGAGTGGTTACTAAAATCCTGCAGTGCACAGGATGGCTCTCTACAATAAAGACTAATCTGGACCCAAAGATTAATAGTGCCAACATGGAGAAACCCTGATATGTATACTGAGACTGTAACAAAATATAGAGGTGTTTGGCAGCAGTTTGTTTGTTTGTTTGTTTGTTTGTTTAGACAGGGTCTCACTCTGTGCCCAGGCTGGAGTACAGCAACATGATCTCCACTCACTGCAACCTCCACCTCTCAGGCTCAAGCAATTCCCCTGCCTCAGCCTCCTGAGTAGCTGGGACCACAGGCACATGCCACCATACTTGGCTAATTTTTGTATTTTTTGTAGAGACAGGGTTTTCCCTTGTTGCCACGATTGGTTTCAAACTCCTGGGCTCAAGTGATCCACCTGCCTCGGCCTCCCGAAGTGCTGGGATCACAGGGGTGAGCCACCGTGCCCCTCCTGTTTTCAATTTTTAGTGTGACAATTTATCTGTCCAGGAAGAGCAAATACGGCAACTGTCTGTGTTGCTCGTATTTCTGGTTAGCAACACCTGGTTAACTTGTTATTAAGGAATACCTTTAAGCCATGGAAATTTGGATAGTTTCCTTCAAATTTGTGCTGAATCAAGCTTCAGGTAGAAAAAAGTGAGAAATCAGCTATGCAACATCTTTGGTCTTTATGAAGCCAGTCTCTTTATTCCTTACTGGGTAATATAATCCATGTTTGGAATTTATTATTTTTTGAAATGAGTGAAATATGGAATGGAATATCTATATTTGTCACTTCTCAAACCTTCTCCAACTTCATGATATTTGCATATTATTTGATTATATATTTTGTTATATATATTTTGGTTATATATTGTTTATATATCATTTTGATGAAATAACCCTGAGTATTATATTTTTGCTAGTATCTGGGTGATTGTTTTGCATAATGGGTGCTAAAAAAGAGAAGTCACAAATTTTTAAAAATTTCTAAGCTTTCTAATGCTTACAGAAAAAAATAGAGCAACATATCTATAGCATATTTCTGAAAAATAAATTTGGGGATATCTTTTTTTGGTTTGTGCATTTTATAATTACTTAAATCTGTGCAACTGAGTTTTGAGACTAAGCTCTTTCATCTGCAAAGACAGTAAAGGGAATTTTTTCCTTTTCGTATTATTGAGAATCTTAAAAGCTTTTTTTCCTGAGTACTCAGATGGGAGCAAAGAAAGGGGGCTAGAGGTGCCAATGGCAGTGAAACCATGGAAGATTAGCACACTTCTTTTGATGAAAGGTGGCCTCCCAGCGAGTTGAAGAATAAACATAGAGGCTGGAATGCTGGCTAGGAATAAAGGACCTGAAGTGAATAAGAGTAGTGTTCCACTGGAGTCAGGTTAAGGGTTCAGTACTCTGAACTGAACCTGTCAATTCATCACTCATTCTCCATCCATTTTAGTAAGACATCATGGAATATCCTTTTTACAGACTACTGTAGTCATAAGACCTGTAAGAAAAGATTATTTGCTATGACTAGAATGTTCATGATAAGGTAGCAGGTTAATCACTATTTTCTGCTTTATTTTAAAATTCCTCATGAAATAAAAGGTTTATTATATTTTCTTTTCTTGTGTTTAGTATTACATTTTTTAAGGGCCTGAATTACATTTCAGTCTTTTTTTTTTGGCAGCTGAAATAAGTAATTGTGCAGTATTAATTCTAAATATTGATACATTCTAAATTATACTACTTATCAGGAATGTACTCTGCAAAAAAGTAACAGTTGTAGTAATTAAATGTTTTTAAGGTTAACTTTGCAAACACAGGATGATTAATTCTTTTTTTAACTTTTACTTTATTTTTTCCTAAAGTTTCTAAAATTACAAATTAGGTCTTTATATCCACAACAGAGTATAAGTATATCTTATGTATTTTAACAGCAAGAAAAAAATATTTAAAGAAAACATATTACTTCCTCCTAATAATTCTGGATTTGAATGTGCCACAGAAAAGACAAGTAGGGGATTTAGGCCTGTGCATCAATTTCTTTTTCCTGTGGTGTCAAAAACACAAAGTAGTCTGGTTTTGATAGAGTTAAGTAAACTAAAGACAATCCACTGCTCCCAACCCTCTATCTCCTAGTACTTCGCAGTCCAACAAGTCATTTATTCTTGTAGAATAAGATAAGTCTTTATGTGTTTGTGTTTGGTGGATTAACAACAGAAAATTAAGGAATTTTACAAAAATTCCAACTTGGCAAATAGTAGCAACCCTTATCATGTGGAGGCCTGATAAAACCCTCTGATAAAGCACCAGGGAAACTAGTCTGGACAATGTCTTAAAAAATATGAGGTATCTGACAGTGGTCTGTATCTCACCACTGGAATTGGGACGATCAGTTAAATGCAAACACCACTTTAGATAATACAACTGTTATTTGTAACTCTATGTTTCTGTCTTTAAAGGTAGGACGTTGTTTATGATAAGAGGTGTATGTCTGTAAATACTGTGTAATGAGAGAAGTGCTTTTTCTCATTCTTATCAATTTCAACTTAAAGCAAATGAGCCTTTTTGGGAAGGAAGGGAAAATTATGGTGGAATAAATAATAGTGCTCATAATTTAGGACAGGGAAGCATCGGGGCCTAATCCAGACAAGGCAATGCTTCACACTGTAATCCTCAAAAATGATCAATTATTTAATACTCATTACGATGTCATCAGACCTATATAGAAATAATTTTTTAAAAGACTTTAGTGTTCCTTTTGTTTTTTGGATTTCCACTAAGTACTGTGGATATAAGGTTTCTCATAGAAGGTAGCATAAAATAGCTGTGGTGAATGTAAATAATAGTATATAAAAACCTTTTCAGTTTGTGGTTTTATTAGATTTTTCTATCCCCCACTCCCCTCCAAAAGTATCAGCACCCAGCACTTTTTAGTTTCCTCTCTGAGGGTCTAGATCCCTGAATCACTTCAACCTTGACTTATTATTTGTCTGAAATGCATACCTTCTGTCAAATAGTAGATGTGCTCTGAGTAGTAGATTCATGGAGAGTAATTTTATGTGTTTTGTTTAATTCCTTTATTCGTTATTTAACAAACAGTTATTATTAGCTAAATAAATGTCAGGCACAATGTAAGATGTTGCCATAGACAACATCTTGAAATAGACATTGATGTTGCTATCCTGGAGATAATATGACAAATACAGACAAAGAAATGTGCAATTACTATATAGTAGGCAATTAGCAATAATATTATAGTTATAAACAGAGGAAATATAATATGGTAAAATAGTACCTAACATGTGGGAAGATTGCTTGACCCCAGGAGTTTGAGGTTGCAGTGAGCTACTATCATGCCATTGCACTCCAGTCTTGGAGATATCTAGAGCAAGACCCTGTCTGTAAAAGAGAATAAAAATAAAAATACTAAGAGAACCTAAGATATATTTTAGGATGAAAAAATAGAACAGATATCTAAGAAGAGATCTGAAGAATGAGTAAGAATAAATTGAGAGTATTTGTGTGAGTTAGGAGGGGTCAGGATGTCGGTGGGGGGCAGGGGGGGCCGGAGGGTGTTTTTGTGTGTGTGTGTGTGTGTTTGTGTGTGTATGCACACGTGCTTGTATGTTGTAGGAGGCAGGAATTGGGGAATGTAATTCATGTGCAAAGGCCTACAGGCGAAAGAGAACATGGTAAACTTCAAGAATTGTTGAGTTGTCCAGTAAGAATGATATAATTATTTAGTTTGTTTTAAAGTGTTTCAATGAGGCACTAAATCCTCAGCCTAGTTTACTTCAAGCTATATTGCAGATTTTTTTGATGTAATGTTTTACTTTGTTTTGATTGACCTATAGCACTTCTTCTAAATTTTGTCAAAAGAGCTTAGTACTAGAAATAACCAGTCTTCCTACAACTTTCCTTTTTTCTATCACTTTCATATTTTTAGAGAAGTATACGCAACCGGGTTGTGCTGGATCTTTTTTTTTTTTTTTACTATTTTTTATTTTTTTGAGATGGAGTCTCACTCTGTCGCCTAGGCTGGAGTGCAGTGGCACAGTCTTGGCTCACTGCAACCTCCGCCTCCTAGGTTCAAGTGATTCTTCTGCCTCAGCCTCCCGAGTAGCTGGGATTATAGGCATGTGCCACCAAGCCCGGCTAATTTTTGTATTTTTAGTAGGGACAGTAGTAGGGATGGGGTTTCACCATATTGACCAGGCTGGTCTCAAACTCCTGACCTCATGATCAACTCGCCTTGGCCTCCCAAAGTGCTGGGATTACAGGCGTGAGCCACCACGCGGGATGTTAGATCTTTTTTTACTGGGATTGATCCAATATCAAAGCATATCTGAAAACTTTTATCTTATNTTACTTTATTTTTTCCTAAAGTTTCTAAAATTACAAATTAGGTCTTTATATCCACAACAGAGTATAAGTATATCTTATGTATTTTAACAGCAAGAAAAAAATATTTAAAGAAAACATATTACTTCCTCCTAATAATTCTGGATTTGAATGTGCCACAGAAAAGACAAGTAGGGGATTTAGGCCTGTGCATCAATTTCTTTTCCTGTGGTGTCAAAACACAAAGTAGTCTGGTTTTGATAGAGTTAAGTAAACTAAAGACAATCCACTGCTCCCAACCCTCTATCTCCTAGTACTTCGCAGTCCAACAAGTCATTTATTCTTGTAGAATAAGATAAGTCTTTATGTGTTTGTGTTTGGTGGATTAACAACAGAAAATTAAGGAATTTTACAAAATTCCAACTTGGCAAATAGTAGCAACCCTTATCATGTGGAGGCCTGATAAAACCCTCTGATAAAGCACCAGGGAAACTAGTCTGGACAATGTCTTAAAAAATATGAGGTATCTGACAGTGGTCTGTATCTCACCACTGGAATTGGGACGATCAGTTAAATGCAAACACCACTTTAGATAATACAACTGTTATTTGTAACTCTATGTTTCTGTCTTTAAAGGTAGGACGTTGTTTATGATAAGAGGTGTATGTCTGTAAATACTGTGTAATGAGAGAAGTGCTTTTCTCATTCTTATCAATTTCAACTTAAAGCAAATGAGCCTTTTGGGAAGGAAGGGAAAATTATGGTGGAATAAATAATAGTGCTCATAATTTAGGACAGGGAAGCATCGGGGCCTAATCCAGACAAGGCAATGCTTCACACTGTAATCCTCAAAATGATCAATTATTTAATACTCATTACGATGTCATCAGACCTATATAGAAATAATTTTTTAAAAGACTTTAGTGTTCCTTTTGTTTTTTGGATTTCCACTAAGTACTGTGGATATAAGGTTTCTCATAGAAGGTAGCATAAAATAGCTGTGGTGAATGTAAATAATAGTATATAAAACCTTTTCAGTTTGTGGTTTTATTAGATTTTCTATCCCCACTCCCCTCCAAAAGTATCAGCACCCAGCACTTTTAGTTTCCTCTCTGAGGGTCTAGATCCCTGAATCACTTCAACCTTGACTTATTATTTGTCTGAAATGCATACCTTCTGTCAAATAGTAGATGTGCTCTGAGTAGTAGATTCATGGAGAGTAATTTTATGTGTTTTGTTTAATTCCTTTATTCGTTATTTAACAAACAGTTATTATTAGCTAAATAAATGTCAGGCACAATGTAAGATGTTGCCATAGACAACATCTTGAAATAGACATTGATGTTGCTATCCTGGAGATAATATGACAAATACAGACAAAGAAATGTGCAATTACTATATAGTAGGCAATTAGCAATAATATTATAGTTATAAACAGAGGAAATATAATATGGTAAAATAGTACCTAACATGTGGGAAGATTGCTTGACCCCAGGAGTTTGAGGTTGCAGTGAGCTACTATCATGCCATTGCACTCCAGTCTTGGAGATATCTAGAGCAAGACCCTGTCTGTAAAAGAGAATAAAATAAAATACTAAGAGAACCTAAGATATATTTTAGGATGAAAAAATAGAACAGATATCTAAGAAGAGATCTGAAGAATGAGTAAGAATAAATTGAGAGTATTTGTGTGAGTTAGGAGGGGTCAGGATGTCGGTGGGGGGCAGGGGGGGCCGGAGGGTGTTTTGTGTGTGTGTGTGTGTGTTTGTGTGTGTATGCACACGTGCTTGTATGTTGTAGGAGGCAGGAATTGGGGAATGTAATTCATGTGCAAAGGCCTACAGGCGAAAGAGAACATGGTAAACTTCAAGAATTGTTGAGTTGTCCAGTAAGAATGATATAATTATTTAGTTTGTTTTAAAGTGTTTCAATGAGGCACTAAATCCTCAGCCTAGTTTACTTCAAGCTATATTGCAGATTTTTTTGATGTAATGTTTTACTTTGTTTTGATTGACCTATAGCACTTCTTCTAAATTTTGTCAAAAGAGCTTAGTACTAGAAATAACCAGTCTTCCTACAACTTTCCTTTTTTCTATCACTTTCATATTTTAGAGAAGTATACGCAACCGGGTTGTGCTGGATCTTTTTTTTTTTTTTACTATTTTTTATTTTTTTGAGATGGAGTCTCACTCTGTCGCCTAGGCTGGAGTGCAGTGGCACAGTCTTGGCTCACTGCAACCTCCGCCTCCTAGGTTCAAGTGATTCTTCTGCCTCAGCCTCCCGAGTAGCTGGGATTATAGGCATGTGCCACCAAGCCCGGCTAATTTTGTATTTTAGTAGGGACAGTAGTAGGGATGGGGTTTCACCATATTGACCAGGCTGGTCTCAAACTCCTGACCTCATGATCAACTCGCCTTGGCCTCCCAAAGTGCTGGGATTACAGGCGTGAGCCACCACGCGGGATGTTAGATCTTTTTTTACTGGGATTGATCCAATATCAAAGCATATCTGAAAACTTTTATCTTATTATATAAAGTGTTTATCCTTTAGGCTGCTATATATGTATGTGTGCATATTTATATATAAATATTTTATATATATTATTTTGAGCATACATAAAATTTGGGAAAATATTTCTGCCTTCATGAAGTTTGCCATCTAATTAAACACTCAACCAGAACAGATAAAATTATTTTAAGCATTGTGTGCAGCATTAAAAGCTTTGGACTTAACAGTTTTAGAGATGAATGATACCTATATGGAGTAAAAGTGAAGATGGTGTCTCATAGCACTAAAATAAAGGACTGCTTCTGATATAAGCAAGGAATTACCCTTTATTTCTAATTTAAAGTGTGGACATTTTACTATGTTAATTAACATCAGAATAGTCAAAATGTTTTCTGCATAAGAATGTATGCAAAATACCAAAACCAAAGGAAAAAATATGGAGTTCAAATGCTGAATGCTCCTTACATTGTAAAAGTACTAGTAGGCACAACATAATCCAAAAAGAAATTGCTGGCAGGTCTCTTTTCAGGTTTCTATAAAGCACATTTTTTTTCACATTTCTATAAAGCACAAATAATAATGGCACAATTCCACAGTATTATAAATTAGGAACCAGAAATTGTAGGTTAGTTATATGGAATAGAGTGTTTCTCAACCTTGGCGCTGCTGGCATTTTGGACCAGATAATTCTTTGGTGTGGGGGCTGTCCTTTGTATTGTAGGATGTCTAGTGTCAATTCTGGCCTCTACCTCCTAGATGCCAGTAGCATTCCCCTGGTTCTGACAATCGAAAATGTTTCCAGATATTTCCAGGTGTCCCTTGGGGAGCAAAATTGCCCCTAACTGAGAACTGCTAAAATAGAATAATTTAAGAGACCAGTAGTATGGATTATGAAAACACAAGCCCACCACAGGGAAGGTTAAAGTCTACATACTACACTTCTTTTTTAAGCTATCTTTAGTCTTTAAAAAAAAATTTTCCTGGCTAATTAGGCTGTCATATTTGGTGACAATGGATGCATTATTAATAAAATATTGCTTGAATTTGAAAAATAAACTTATCTTGCAAAATATATAAGTAAGAGAAGAATTGAATTAAGAAAGCATTAGGTAATATTTGATCTAATGAATAGTCTGGCTACATATATGGGGCAGAGACACAGATTCTCTTGAGATAGGCAACTCAGTCTCTGATGTGGTGAAATCCACAATTACTCCCAAAATACTCACGGTGTATGGAAAAGAAAGAATTTCTATGGGAAGCGTAGAGGAAATGGAATGCTTGGATGACACAAAGCATATTTTTCTTCTTTTAATAATTTTTTCCAAAAAAATTTCAAAACCACATTTTATATAAAAACTAGTATCAAAATAAAAGAGCATTTTGATTTCTCTTCTCCCTCCAGTTTGAAAACACTTCATTATATAGGATTCTTCCTGTTGACCCTTTGGGTCCTTGTGCAGCCTCAGTTTAGGTCTGTTGGAGGAGCCACTGCTCTGTGGGGTTGGACTTTAATCTCAGTGGAAATGATGATGCTGGAATCAAACTTTCAGTCTTTTCTAAATTTCTTTTTTATTGGCAGCTTGAATGGCCTACTTTATTCTTTCGCAGTAGGGCCTTCCATTAGGTATTTGTTTTGTTGACATGTGAATGTTCTTTTGTCAAAGATTAAGCACACTGCCTCCACACAGGCAGGATGCCATTTAAGATAGTCTTTTACTAAATTCTTAGAGTAAGAATATATGTCAGGCCAGTTAGGGGGCAAGTTTAGGTGACAGCTGATGATGAGTGGGCTTGGTACTCTCTCCTCATTGACCTGTTGAGAAGATGGTCACAAACCGAAGTCGGGGGAAACGCCTGATCCATAGTGTACACAGTTGAATGAGATTTAAGAATCCTTAATCCCATTATGTTTTAAAACCTTTAGTAGCTCAAAACATGTTACAAAGCAGTTAGCCTGGAGAGTCAACTGAAAAGGCGAAAGCTCAATGAAGGGTGAGAGAAACCCTAGTAGTTCCTAGAAACCAAACTCCATGGAGCCCCCTCTAATCCTACTATTATTCAGTTCCACTTGATAATTTGCAGGCAATATCGGTGTCAGAATTTTTTGTGCCATTAAACTTGTGACAGACTGTCATTTCGTCATGGTTTGAATGACTGTCAGAAATAGTGTATTAAAAATGACAGTCCCCAATTTTATCATAGATCATCCAGACTTTGTTAAATGCATATAACAATAGTTTTCTCAAGCATCAACAAGGAAGCTACCTTGACAAATCCTACCAGCCATATGGCTATACTTTATATATATCTGGCAAAAGTGACGTTTTGTAATTAAAACTACTTTGCCAACAAAGCTGAAGAAACTAACAAGAGAAATTAAGTATTCATAATATAGAAATTGAATTTAGTACAAGCGGAATGTTCAAGAGATGCTTGTGGCATTATTTACGTTAACATAAAAGAGTTTGTTATTGGAATTAACTATATTTGACCATCTCTATGACTAGCCTAGTTTTGAGGTTTCCCCCACAAAACATATTAATTGCTTTCTTCTTTTTTCTCCTACACTTTCCACTATGCCAGTCATATTCTCTTCATTCTTGGCACTTTCTCTTTAACTCATGTTCTTTTTTTGAGACAGAGGCTTGCTCTGTTGCCCAGCCTGGAGTGCAGTGACTCAATCTCAGCTGACTGCAACCTGCAACTCCCGGGTTCAAGTGATTCTCCTGTCTCAGCCTCCCAAGTAGCTGGGATTACAGGCACGTGCCACCAAGTCCGGTTAATTTTTGTATTTTTAGTAGAGACAGGATTTTGCCATGTTGGCCAGGCTGGTCTTGAACTCCTAACCTCAAGTGATCTGCCTGCCTCAGCCCCCAGAGTGCTGGGATTACAGGCGTGAGCCACTGCTCCCGGCTTCTTTAATTCATGTTCTGATCCATTTTGTTCACAACTGCATATGCTATCTTCCCCTTTCTTTTGAATTAGCCTCTGAGTGGCTCTCTCCTTCACCTTTATTATTCTGCCTGGGTTTTCTAGGTTGAAAACTAGGCTGAAGCCCCAACAGGTACTTTTGCTTGTGTGCTTTATCCCTTGCAGTATTAGTAAAAGGGATATTTTTATTTCTAAAGAGCCACATTTTAATTCAGCTTCCAATAATGTCATGGTGAGATGCTACGACTAAGAAACGCCCTCTAATGTGTTACAACCATATAAAACTACTGTCGTTCCTTCTGTTGCAGATAAGAGACGTGTGGAGGATAATAACCATAATATTCAGGGCCAAAATACTTCAGTGTCATATAGCGTACAGCCTGTGGCCATATTACAACTTTATTACTCATTTTTCAATGCTTCTGTGTTAAGCCACACACATATTAAAGATGCTGTGTTTATTTCATTCTTATGATGCTGTATTGGTTTACTTCAGGCCATGATTAATGGTTTGGGGGCCCATAGGTATAGATAAAGGTGTTCTTGAATTAGTTATTTAATTCGAAGAAGAGAAATGTCTTGTCCAAAACTTTAAGAGTTCCCTATTATGGATGTGAGGACTGATGTGATAGGTTGGAATATGACACTGAGGAGTTTCGTGTAACAAGAAAAAAGTATGTATATACATATAGACACACATGCGTGAGTGTGCAAGTGCATGTGCATGCACACACACACACACACACAAAGTCGATGGAAGTGTAGCTAACTTTACCAGCACCCACTCAATCACTTTACACAAGACACGTGGTCCACTTTAGGAACAAGCAAAACCCATATATCGGACTTGAAAGAGTATAGTTCTGCCATAGTATTAGTAGTTTGGGACCTATCCAGGAAAATAAAAATAGGAGGGATTAAAGGGCTAATGTAAGGTTATTATAAGTAGTTATCAGTTGTGGGCAGATAAGTTAGTGGGGTAACAACTACCCTTGTTCTCTTAAAATAGCTTCAGTTTTCAGACTTAATTCCACACTGAAGCTCGGAGCCTTAGCTGAATATTCACAGATAAAGAAACAAGTAAATATAGACTGTGAATCAGTTTGCTGATTTTGACATTTTCTCCCATGGAGGCCACAAACTGGGTTATGAACAATAAACTTTATATAATCATGAGATTAAATTTTCAGAACTTCTTAGGACCTTATGGCATTCTCTTAGAATTATTTGAAAAAAAAAAAAAAAAAAGCAACAACAACAACAAAAAACCAAGTGGCGTCTAAATGTTAATAAATGATATTGCTTTATAAATTGGATTACCTAAGAATCTTCGTTTATGATAGTTTTCTGTCACAGTTTGTTTATTGGATATAAGGTCTAATTGTTCTTAAAAATGTAACACTTCACTCTTATAACAGTGGAACTTATATAGACGGTACTGTAAATATAGCTTTTAATCAAGACATTGGAAAATGTTAATTTCTCGAGTCTTTAATGTAGTTTTAAACTTGTACACCAGAAAATCAAATCTATGCTAAAATATCACATTAGAAAGATTTTATTTAAGTACTTTTGTTTTTTAATATTACTTGATGAGCTTCAGAAATTGGGTTATCTTAATGAAAAGTATGCAGCAAAAATATAGTCATATTCATATTGCTGAGTAGAAATGCAATTTGTAAAGCTGTACATAAAATACCCAGTAACATCATTATTTGTTAGCTTGCTAAAATAACATAAGCAGTTATTAAAGTCCTCCAACACCTGTATCAGCACAACATTGATACTCTCCCAATCCACAAAATCAATAACAAGGAGACGGCAAATTTGGTATCCTGAGTCAGCAGAAGTAAAATATAATACCAGTGAGGAAAAGGTGAAAACAGAACAGAACAACTAACACCAGATAAAGCAGAGTTGTTTTGTGTGTTAACAGTGTAAAAGAAAAATTTGATAAACATTTTCGTTCTGTTCTCAAAACACAAGCAGCTTAGGGTTAATATTTCATCAGATCACTATTAGGCTTACAAGGCATTATGAAAACCCTCTGAAAAATAGTTAAATTCCATTTCAAAGCACTGTAGTAAGCACAGGAAACATGCAGCAAGACTTTAGTGTCGTTTGGATAAGAAAGGAGGGAGACTCAAAGCAAAACTGTCAAAAGGTCAGGAGGATGCTTTACTGTCGGTAATTGCCTGGGAATCTTTTTTTTTCCTTCTTTTTTCCCCCCTTGATACATTGTTTTTAAAGGGTTGTCTGAAATGTAAAACATAAAATGGAATCATATTAAGAATTGAAAAAACATCTGAAAAGGTTAAAGGACTTTCTTATTTCTCATTTGGCCATTGAAGGGTAGCCAAATTGGCAGGCCATCCTTGAAACCACAAAGTCTTTCACATTTTGGTGCAATTACATTTGATTTGAAATACATTTTCCAGTTTAAAATGTTAACTATCTCCCAGTGCAATTGAAACCTGTCGTGTGTCAAAAACAGTAAATTCTAAGGATAAATAGACTGTGGATATATGTCAGATGTTTCTCTTATTTTTTTTTTCTCATTTTCTTTTTTAGACACACAAAACCCATATGCACACACATATATTAATATATATAATATATGCAGATATTGATGGAATTCTGTGAGTTGAAAGAGGAGGAAGATGTCTTGAAGGATCCATATCTCTCCCACCAGATTTGTGCTATTATCACTGAAATGTGGCCTTCAGTCTTGAAACAGTTAAAAGAGTTCTAAGGCCACAAAAGGAGAGATGTCTTCAGAATTATCTCCCGCCTCACATTTGCTCTTAGGCAAGCAGTTTAAAAAAGCCCAGTGATTGAGCCAGTGATCCAATTTGAAATGCAGAAATGATTAGAGCTGCTTGCCTCATTTCATATCGAAATTCTCTGATTTATGACAGGGCTGCAGCCAAGATCTATCTCCAAAGGGAATTAGTGTGCAAGTTTGCATATTTTTGTTATTTAGGTTTCTGATAGCAGCTGCTAGCTAGAAATACTGAACTGGGAGGAGGTGGGGCAAGGATTTTCAGCCACTGGAGCAAAAGAAAGATAAGAGCTTTCTGTTTAGGACATCGAGACCCCTTGACCAGCATATATCTGTGTTACATATGCTTCTTATATGTGTGTATGTGTAAGAACTTGTTAATGGTATCGTCATGGGTGTATATGTACACATAAATTATGAGGTTCAGGGAGCCCAGGAATGTATTGGAATGGTTAATTCTAGTAATGGAGAAAAGAATTACCAAAATTCTGTCTCCATGTTTTAACTACTGGAATTTTAATGAGGCATAATACTTCAATCATGCAACTGACCTGTGGGGCAGAGTATAGAACATATAATGAAACAGAAATAGAATTCTGAAAAAAAAATTATTACCTTATCTGGAATTTACATGAAGTGTTAACAGGAAATTATGCAGCAGTTATAAATGAAAAATATGGGATTTAATGTACTTATTAATAAAGATTTGTTACATACATGATACCAGTGTCCCAAATCTGCTGTCCGCAGCTGTCCCCAATTTCTAATGTTTCTGTCCTCAGATGCCTCATTTAGAGTCATCTTATTACCATGTAAGCTAATGCCAGTTTCTCTTCAGTGAGTATTCTGTTCCAAGAAAAAAAAAAGGAAATTATCTTTGCGCATAAGTCAAGGGCCGAAGACTTTCCATCAGTTACATTAAAATATTAAACACACACACAACTTTGTTGGTTGTGTCGGTGCTTTTCTTGAGTTTGTAGATTTTAATCATAATTGCAAAAAAAATTGTGATTTTTCAAGTAAAAAAATCCCTGAAAGAAAGATGAGCGGCTGTCAGTCTACATTAGTACTGCGAAGAGCAAAGAAATCATCGTGGGAGAGTTTATTACTTTAGCTGCTTTCTGGCTCCATATGGAGTCATTATGGCCTGGAGTCTTAACAGTGCTCCTCTGCTGACCTTACCATAATGCAGCAGGGCTTCTAGGTATTAAAACCGCTCTCATATTTCACTGAGTATTCTCCAGGGGTTCCAGGGCTATTGTACTAAAAACTTTAATTTTTGATTACCTTGTTCATTGACAAAGAATGCAGTAAGATCTTTAAAGACATCTTTAAACCTAAATGCCTGTGTTATTCCTTTTAAATCAGCCCATCTCTTCTCTTCCAGCTAACTTGCCTAATTTCAAGATAGTAACTCTTCGCGTGGTTGTTGTCTCTTGTGTTTGAGAAGCGTGTTGTCCCAGTAGCTCAAACATTAATTTCTAGAAGATTCCTTATACCAAGAGGGTCTGGCAGTAAATTTTAATTTGATTATACCTTTTAAAACACAGAATGTACCTTTTACTTTTAGTATGGTAGCACTGTTGAACTGATTTTTAAAATGTTAAGGATATATTAAGTATTTGTTACTTTAACTCAGCTCTACATTGTAAAGAGTCACAGATTTTATGTATAGTAAGTAGTTTTATTAATAGCCTAAATATTAATAGTTAATATTTTTGGTTCAAGGGACTGCGTGTAGTGTTTTGTTGCTTTATATTTCCATAACTCTCTGAAGCTGATATAGTTCTTCCATTTAACACATGAGAAAACTGAGGTTTCAGACACTCCTCAAAGAGCTCAAAGCTAATTAATGTACAAATTGTGGATTTGAATTCAGATATGACTTCAAAACTCTTGCTGCTTTAATTTAATACTACCTCCCTACAGTTCCATTTTAATAATGGTCCTTTTCAGCACTCATGTTAATCATGACTCACTCATGGATTCAGCAAACACTTCTTAATTCTTGCCATGAAACAGGCACTTTGCAAAGGTCTCAGGTTATACATACTATATTTAGTCTCTGACCTCAAGGATCTCAGTCTAATGAGAGAATCAGATACATAAACATGTAACTATAGTATCATAAGATGATTTCTGATGGAGAATTCTATAAAAGTTGTTTCTTTTTATAAATAAGCAATAGAAACAACTTCTAGCTAACTTAGTCAAAAACAGAATTATGGAAAGAATATAGGGGAGTTTACAGACTCTGTGGGATGTTAGAGAACCAGGTTTAGAAAAGGACAAGAATCAAGGCAATTTGAGAGTAAAGAAAGTCTAATAGTAGAAACCATTGTACAGTCTTAGCAGGCACTTGCATTGGCAAGAATGAGCTCCAACGTATTTTGGTCTTTTTATTTCTTTGTTCAGGACTTAGGTCCAGGGAGGGTATGCCTTATTAGTCTATCTTTCGTCACATCTCTGTCTCTAGACAAGAGAGAAAAGGGCCCCTATATTAATATGCCAGCGTGTGTTCAGCGGAGGAATTACCCAAAAAAAAAAAAAAAAAAAAAAAAAACATAGAGAGAGCTATTATCCAAAGGAGCTGGACCAGATGCTGGCCATCCATAAACAGCAATTATCCAAAAAGGGTTAAGTGTGAAGATTGAACATTTTACTGTCTCAGGTGCCCACAGAAGGCGTCCAGAAGGTGATTTTAAGAAGGTTGAAGGATGAATTAACTCAGAAAATAAATTGGGACTGCAAATTCCAGGCAGAAGTAATAATATATATGAAGTCATGAAAACATGAAACAAAGAAGTGTTTGGAGGAAACACACAATATCGGGTGAAACATGGCTAGTAATAAGGATTAAAGAAGGTAGCAGGAAACTTTCCATGCTTTCCCAAGAAATCTGGATTTTATCCTTTATTCAATGGTACTGGAATAGAGAACATTAAATATTGTGATTTTTTGCCAACATTTTTTATCTCCCTCATGGCTAGAATAATCTCTTTTATTGGTTTTAGCCATATGAATAGGCACTTCTTAGAGCTTTTTAATCTATCTATTCCTCATGATTAAATCTCAAAACAGAATAATACACTGCTAACATCTTAGAATTGACTTCCAGTATCATCTAAAATCGATGTGTATTTTAAAACCATATCAACTGAGAGTAAAGCAAAATCATCTGAAATTCTCCTTTTATCTGAAGAAAACCAACAACAAAAAAAGTAACCAGTTATGTAGTAAAGTTCCCAAAATAAAGTGTTTTGTTATTTAGTAGACGCTACTTCTGTGCACCCTGTTAACATTTATGGCCAATGGTAGTATCCGTATCAAAATAGAAGAGCAGGTTGTAAGTTACGTGAGTGAAAATACATTTGACTCTCTGATCACTTCATGTCTGGTCCAGTCAGATTAACAGGAATAAAAATCAATGAAGAGAAACTCAGCAAGGAAAGGGAGAAAACAAGAGTAAACAATGAGAGGAAAAGTAAAAGGGTTTTCTTTCATTTTCTTTTTCTTTCATCCCTGCATTTTCAGAAAGAAAGAAAAAAGAAGGAAACAAAGAAAGAGAAGAGAAGCACATTTATAATGAAAGTTCCATACTTCTCCACCACCATCCCAGTTTTACCCTAGTTGCAAATAGATTGGCACGCTCCCTGGTTGTTCTGGTATGCTATACCTAGGAAAAGAAGGTATTCTACTGTTCCTGTGAAAACCTTTGCAAGTTTAGCACCAATTCTAATGCTCTTCCAAGTTTCTTAGTCAAATTTGGGATCCAAAGCTTCTTTTGTATATCAGGGGTGAGAACAGAGATCATAGTAGTTCAATATTTTATTCTTATAAGAATTTAACCAATTTCTAGTCATCATATAAAGCAACTCATGATAGAGGAGATCTCCAGGTGAGACTGCCTTTGTCTGCTTTTTTTTTTTTTTTTTTTTTTTTTT
>NW_016808026.1:2374995-2427383 GCF_001698545.2 Rhinopithecus bieti
TTTTTTTTTTTTTTTTTTTTTTTTCTAAAAGAAGGCTGTGGTGTTCCCTAAGGGTTGTGAGAGAAGTTCATCCCATTGAACTGGTCAGCAAGATATCATTAGCTCGTTGTGTACATGAAATCCAGGGGTTAGAGCACCAAGCGTCACAAGCCAGTTTCTTTACCTCCTTGAGCTGATCAGAGGATCAGAGTATCAAGGAAGGATTAGCACTGACTTGGGATTTGTGTGATTGGTTAATTTATTGCGGCAATGGCAGGCCTTTCATCTATGGCAACATTTAATCAGCACAGCCATGGAGGCTATTACCGGTTAGCTCCTTTCTCAAGTCAGCCAGGGCTGCACCATCAGCCCTATCACAACTCCCCTGAAATTTCCAAATTATCTGGAACAGGCTTTAGCCTCACAGTAATAAAAATTAGAAGAGATTCCTGATAGCACTGGTGGAAAAGGCTTTCACTTGCACAGGGCAAATTATAAATAGTATGAACGTGCACTTTAAAAAAAAAAATTCTCCACCTCTTAAGAGATGTGCAGGACTTATCACCCCTGCTCTGATCCAAATCCTCATGGTTGAAAATTTATATTAGATTTTATCAGAGAGGCCTAAGTCTAGAAAAATCAATGAAGGTTATCTTTTATGTTGCAGGAACTTGTGGAAATATTGATTTTCATTTTATAGTGAATTTGGAGCATGAGTTGGTAATCACTGCTGAGCCGACCACAATGTTTGCCTACTGTATCTTTTACTGAGTTTTGCTCAAGTATTTAAGATAGTATTCCTGTTGATTTTAGTCTACAGTATGAAGGCAGATGTTCCTAAAACACAAAGTTGTACTCGGTAAAAAATACACCCAGAAGCTCCCTGTTTACAAAAACGAGACCAGTATTTTGAGAGACTGTATTTTGACTATTAATGATGGATTTAGGAATAAAATATACTCTGAAATTTTTATAAGATTTATTTCTTTTTTGCTTCTGTCAAGTTTATAAACCAAGAGAAAGATTATTTTTGAGTAAGGAAAACTGCATATGTATAAAAAAAAATCATTGAAACATTGAAGTACTGCTAAGAAAAGAGGGATTTCTTTTTTCAATTGATTATTATGTCTTTGTAACTGACAAATATTAATCAAGTTTCCCCTCTGTTGTATTTTTGATGTTTTAGTTTCAGGAATTTGCTAACTTATTTTTATTTTATTCTTTCTTTTAAATTTAATTTATAAATGTTATAGTTAATAGAAGTAGAAAGCATTGGGAAATAACTGCTTATTTTTTATTTTAAAATTGTTTAAACCCTTTTTATGTTATTTATGATCATTTTGCATAATCATAGTATGATGATTATGTTATTGTTTACTTATTCTGTATCTCTAAAGTGTTTCTAGCAATAATCTTAATTCAAGTGGAGAAACTTGTTTGCAAGTAAGAACTCAAGGATAGACTCAGGAATGCTTATTAGTGACTCGATTCTTAAAACTTTAGCATGACTGTTGCAGTGTTTTCCTTCATATTTTCTGAGAGAATAATGCCTTTACATATTCACTGTGAATATTTTTTAAATGAGAATACACGTAGACATAGTCTTATTTTTGTTGTGCACTAAGTGCTAGATCATCATTTAGTGTTCAGCTTTAATCTTCTCCTAACAGTCTAACAGAGTTCAATGACAGACTGCCCTGAGTTCCATGACTGAGCCATCGTGCTCCTCCCTCTCACCCACAGTTGTGCTCCTGAACTTATACTTGGCAGCTGACAAAGAATCGTTTTTCTCCGTCACCAACCGAAGCCCTGAAAGGTTTCAGATAATAGCCAGCAGTCTTTTTATTTCTCTAAGCATAACCAAAAGATATCTAAGCCAAGGAATTAACAAGGTAACATATGAAAACACCAAGCCCAGTAGCTGGCACATGGTAGGGCCTGCAGATGGCAGTGACTAGTGCCATTATTGCCTGGGAAAGTCTGTAAGGGGACTCCAGAGAATTCATCACCTGTTCCCTGGTCTTGTTCCCTAATTAACTGTATTTGGACATGTCTACTCGTGGTCAAACTTAGCTAAAATGGTGACAAAATTGCTTAATTTTTTTTGCTCCCTCTGCTCTTCTTATTTTGCTCTTTTCTGTGCTGTTACATCCCTGCTCCTCCTTACTCTTCAATTCTAAATTATAGCCAAATTCTTCTAAAAGTAGAGGTTAACAATATAACCCAGGTTTGGATGTAACCTTATACCCCTCTCTGTCTTTTGTTCCCCCTATTTTTCTTCTCTATAGGAAATAAGATGTTGGGACTAATAGGACAAAATGACACAGAGAATTCTGAGGATTTGCAGAAAGTCACGCAGTTGATGATGGTGCTTGCATTAGAGACCTGAGCCACTCTATTTCATGGGGGCAGGGGTATTGGTTGAAGTAAATGAGAATGTATTAAGAACTCTTTGCTGCAAGCTATGGAAACACAGTTGAACCAGCTTAAAGAAAAGGGGAAATTTATTTATTAGAATTGCAGAGTATTTTATGGATACCAAGGGCAGGAATTCACTGGTCCTCAAGATTTATTAGTACCAAAGATTCAGAAACCCTCAGGACGCCTTCAACATTTGTTATGGCCTCTGATTTCTCCAAGTTGGCTTCATTCTCCTTCCTCTCACGTCCAACTGCTCCTTCAGTGGACAGAAGCTTTGAACTTGATAGCTCATACTTGCATCCACCCAGTGAGTTATGCCCCTGCCTTTCTTGATTCTGTCATTGAAAACCCTAAGGAAAAGACTTACTGTCCCAGCATAACAGAGGAACACACCTAAGGCTAGGAGGTAGAGAAGTGATTTTCAGAAAAGTACGGATCTGGGAAGACACTTCATAAGTGCTCACTGCAATTGGAGACAATGTAAACTGCCTTTAGAATATGAAGGCCTCATGAAAAAAAAAAGGACTGGTTTTTGTTCTGTGGATGCAAATTACAGGAAGATAGATTTTGGTCAATATAAATATGGAGCATGGTAAAATACTGAGTTTTTCTCTTTGTCCGATTAATAGAAATATTTAAATTTGGTTAAATGAAGCCCAGTTATAATTGTTCCCACTTACGGTCCCTACCTGACCTTCTCTAGAAGAAAGGATTGCATTAGCTTCAACCTGGCCCAGGTGAATTTTAAGATTTCAAAATTAAGATTAATTGGGTTTATGTTCTAATAATGGTTTTATAACTATTGTATCTTTTAAAAAAGTGAATTCCTATATTAAATGGCTCGTGCCTATGATACATATGTGTGCATTTGTACATACATAAATATGTATGTACATACTATATATTTGTTTGCCCATGACAGATTTGACTTGCTTCTTCTTTTTTTGGCCATGAACTTGGCATTTGTGTGCCTCAGCACTGAGTATTTTATGTAGTATACTTTAGGCTAAATTATCATAAAAAAGTTATTTGACTGGTAGAGGCCACATTCCAACTAGAAAGGTTCAGAGGCATTCATGTCTTTCGTATTCTTATTGTTGCTTACCCAAAGCTCACAGACTGGACACTTATCAAGTCACATATTCTCCCCAGATTTATTCTGAAAAGCTTATTGATAAATTATTTTTGAAAACTTTATTTTAGCCTATGTAACAAACTAAATTTTCTTTCATGTACTTATAAATGTACTATGATACACAGAGAATTCGTGATTCATTTCATGATTTTTGCATAGTCGAATAGTAGGCATTGTCTCTCCATATGGCAGCTCTTTGCTGCCAAAAATTTTATGGTATTAGGCAACAGCAAAGGAATTCCATACCAAAAGGTGCCTCGGCTTTGGTTACCTCACATAAAAAGAGTTGGCGTAGAGCATTTTACAGCAGTGGTGTACAAATTTAGAATTATGCAGATTCTTGCTTACAGCATGGTATATAGGGATACTCAAATGTTTCGTCACTGGGTTAGAAAGACATATGATAGTGCAAATCTACATAATATACTAATGTATTTAGCCTGAGGACAGAGTAAAAACTTATATCAAGGATATTAATGTACAATGAAAAATGGTTCTGCAAAATTGGCAATGCAAATGAATTGTAGTATGGACAAGCATCTTTGTGAATTTGTTTTTTTCCCCAAAATCTGACTGTTAATTGTTAAATATTTTATTTCTTTAATAGATGAGAATGGTCCCAGTTGTGAATGATTAGCCTTATCAATATTCAGAATGGTTCTGTAATATTATCTGTTTAGAGAATATTCATACACTTTGAAAACGTGGAAATTATGATCTTTTGAATCAGACATCACCCACCAGTGTGAGTCCTAGCTGTAGCACTCATTAGCTGTGTAATTTAGGCAAGTTAGTTGACCTCTCTCAATTTCAGGTTCTTCATCTGTTTTTTTAAGAAAATGAAAGCAGATGGGGGTTTTTATCCTGGTTAGTGATAAGGCTCGATTTTATCTACTCCATCAGTCCCTCCTTCCTGAAGCATTGTCAGCACTCAGTTCCCATGACATGGCCTCTGTTGCTTTCCCCACCTTACTGAATGCACTTTCTCTTTTCTTGGCAAGAAACTAACTGCTAAATATTGAGTCCAGGACTCTGGTCTATTCTTTTCTTTAGATGATCTCATACCCCATGGCTTTAACTTCCATGTTAAAGCCAAATTTAAATCCCAGCCCAGTCTCTCATCTGAGATCCAGACTCATATTTCTAATTGCCTACTTGACATCACTGTATCACAATAGAGATTTGGAAGTCAGAACTCCAAAACATATACCCTAAGATGACTCCTGTCTGAATCTTCCTCATCTTCATAAACGTCATCATCATTCACCCGGTTTTTCAGACCCTCAAATCTGGGAGTTAGCCTTGATTTTTCTCTCTTTTTTTTTTTCCACGGACTCTATCCCCAGCAAGTCAATGTACTTCACCTTCAAAATCTGACCACTTCCCACCACTTTCAGAGCTATCCTGGTTGGGGACACCATCATCTCTCACCAGTCCTCAGCAGCAGCTTTCTCATTTTTTTTTCTATTTATCCTCGTCCCACAAAGACTGGTCATCACATCTCAACCCAAGTGGTATTTTAATATGTAAATTATAGCATGGTATTCCCAAGAGCATGCAATGGCTTCCCATCATACTCCCATCATACTTGGAGTAAAATCCAAAACCTTTTCCATGGTCTACATAGCCCTACATGATCTGGACTTTTTCTAGCCGCTATCCAATCTCTGCCTTGCTGACTTCATCATGGCCACATTAGTCTCTTTTCTGCTATATAATTTGCTGGATTTTCATCTTGATGCCTCTGCTTTTGCTGTGCCCTCTGCCTCAAACATTTCACCTACAGACTTTCACATGGCTCACTCCATGGCTTCATTCAGGGACATGCTCAGATGTGCTTTTTGCTACAGAGCCTTCTCTGGACAAACTTAAACAGATAAGCAAACAAGACTCTGTTATTGTCTCTTTATATCTTTATTTTACCTGAAATCACCTTATAGTGTTCATATATAATTTTTTCTCCCTAATAAGAGAGTGAGTTCCACAAGGACAGATTATCTTGTATTTTTTGCTATTTCGCCAACACCTAAAACACATCCAATAAATATTTGCTGAAAATATAAATTGAATAAAATGACATTTTAAAAAGATCTTAACATAGTGCTTAAAGGAGAGTTCAGTAAGTTTTAATTTTCGTTGCCATTCTCATTCTCAAGTAAATTACTTTGAAATAACTCCTCTGTAAAGCTGTAGTTTGGATAGTCACTTTGTTTAAAACATTAAAATGTTCAAAACCTGTGTTTGGCTTCTACAGTATTAATGCCACCAAAAGACAGCTGAGATAGTAGAAAACTGTGACCCAGATTCAAATCCTGACTTCATCACTCTGTCAACTGTTAACCAAAGATTACTCAATACAATTCTGAAACTTTCTGTCATTACCAAAGAAATGCAGTTAATAATTACTTCAAGACTGTTTTTTTGAAAACAAATATACATTTACATTATGCTATATTTGAAATAGAATATAATTTAATTAATATGACTTATAACTGAGTATAATTATTCCTTCAAAGTTATTGCTGTCAGCAAATTAAGTTAGTAACTGATTTATTATTTTATCTACATCATTAAAACTATTGATAGATAATTCCAGACAGAGGACTAACAGTTGTGGATTTCTAAAGATTGAGGTTGTGCCATGAACAACCATTTTTTGTAAATTCCTTCTGTGTTGATATGGAAAAAGTATATTTTAGTATATTTTAAGGTTTCCTGAGTATGAAGTTTTTCAATCTAATGAGAGTAATATTTGTCATATCAGCCTGATTGGTTTCTCTTTCTTCTATGAGAAAACTGGGTAAGAAAGTTTTATTGATATGTTGAGAATTGTTCAGTGCAACACTATATCTAGCTAAATGCAATGCCTTCCATTTTCAAACATATACATATGAATTTGCTATGTAATTCACTTCAGGAGTTTCTGAGCATTTTTCTTGGCCGCCCAGCAAGTTTTAGATTGGAGGCTATGTTCTTCCCATGAGCTCTTCATTTATCCTCTTGCATCTGATGTTGCTCTGAATCCTGAGTGCTGAGATCTGCAGCAAAGTTTGTCATTTTCTCTTAATACTTGGTATGGAAGTGACTGGTCATTTGGTTTTAAACACTGACAGTTTTTCTAAGTATTATTTCATTTTCCATTCTCTCATTGAGGATAGCTTCTTTTTAAAATTATCACATATTTTTTATTTCTATTTCAAATAAACCAGATTATCAACAAAATAGCAGAAATGTTTTTGTGTTTGTGTGTACGTGTGCAAAAACAGAAATGAAACAAGTATTTATCAGTGTTTTCTGTGTTTGCTTCTAAATATTATCTGTCCTCACCCTAAGAGGACACTTTTTTATATTGATTTTCGGGTAACATTTTTTTTTCTAGTCTTGATTATGTGTTGCATTTCTTCTTCTTCTATATACATTCAGAAATATATGTATTTCCATTTTTTTTTTTTTCATTTGAGTTGTTGTAGTGTGGTGATGGAGAGCTCAGGCACTGGAGTTGAAGTACTTGGTCTTGAATCTGAATTCCGTCACTGCTGAGCTTGTGGCTCTGGGCCACTTTACCTTTCTCTGTACTCCAGTTGGCTGATCTGTGTGAGTGGAGATATTAATAGAACATGTAAACACGTTTTGAATTTTAAAATAGGTTATGTATGGAAATTACAAAACACAAAGGCTGGCACAGAGCAAGCACTCCATAAATACTAACCATTATTGTCATTATGTTAATAAACTATTACTGCCTGTATTTTCTATATTCTTTTGGAAAATTATATGTCATCTTCTGGTAACAGTCCCATGGGACCGTGATATTGCCAGATTACACAATGTGGGAGCTTAAAGAAACTTTGTCCAACCCTTAGTTTCCAAATAAGAGAACTGAAACTTTGAGAAACAACATAGCTGATCACATATATAATTAAAGGAAGAACTGTTTGTGATATTCTGCCCATGGTTCTTTCCACAATTTTTTTGTTTGTTTGCTTGCTTTTGGTGGAGAGGAGAAAATAATAACTTTGTCTTCAACTGGCTTTTATCCCCCTAAAAATTATCCTCAGCTATGCTGTCCTTGGATTCAATAAGCCACTCCCCTCATAAGACCATACCAGTTTTCTAATAAAGCTTACACAGATTTCCTGCCTTTTGATTTTAAGATTTCTACCTAGGTCCCCTCAGATCTTCTCGAATTATTTGATCCTCTCTCCTCTTCAGCCATTCCTTAGAATGTTTTCTATAGATTTACAGAATTGGCTTGCAAATAGGTAACACCTTAGTAATGTAGTTTTACATGTCTTAATTATCTTCTCTAAAATGCCTCCTTCCCTCCATTAATTGATACCTCAGATTCTGCCAGGAAAATCTTATCTTTTTTAACTTGAAACTTGGTTTACTGATGGAGTGTAAATGCCCAGAAAGTACATTAAAATGTAATAAATTTTATCTCATATTAATGAGGGATCTGAGAAAAGAAGGGAACAGAGGAGGACCTTGCTATCTCCGATGAACACCCCCTCTCACTTTGACTCTTACACACTAGTATCTTTCATCTCCCAATTAATGAGTTACGTTTAGATTCATACAAATCTATAGGAGGAAGTGATCTTTGAGAACCTTTAGTTTATTATTTTCACAGTGGCAAGAAGTATAACTCCAAAGAGTTAAATGCATTTGTCTAAAGTCACCTATTTGTGGCAACAGATAGCCTCCCCTTACCATCTCCCTAAGCTGAACACCTTCTACCAGGTAATCAGTACCTCAAATTTCACTCTACTCTTTCCCAGTTAAGCCAACCTCCATGTTCACTCTCCTCTGTGTTCCTGAATTTGTAACCAGTTCCACTACTTTAGATCCCAAACTCTCAATTAATTTTTTTTTTTTTTTTTGAGATGGAGTCTCGCTCTGTCGCCCAGGCTGGAGTGCAGTGGCTGGATCTCAGCTCACTGCAAGCTCCGCCTCCCGGGTTCACGCCATTCTCCTGCCTCAGCCTCCCGAGTAGCTGGGACTACAGGCGCCTGCCACCTCGCCCGGCTAGTTTTTTGTATTTTTTAGTAGAGACGGGGTTTCACCGGGTTAGCCAGGATGGTCTCGATCTCCTGACCTTGTGATCCGCCCGTCTCGGCCTCCCAAAGTGCTGGGATTACAGGCTTGAGCCACTGCGCCCGGCCTTCTAAATTAATTTTTTAACATATTTTAATGATTTAATATATTCTAACATGTAGTGAATTTAAATATCCTTACCCAGAGGAATATAAATTATTCTGCCATAAAGACGCATGCACACAAGTGTTCATTGCAGCACTATTCACAATACCAAATATATGGAATCGGCCTAAATGCGCATCAGTGACAGATTGGATAAAGAAAATTTGGTACATATGCACTATGGAATACTATGCACCCATAAAAAAGAACGAGATCATGTCTTGTGGGAACATGGATGGAGCTGGAGGCTATTATCCTTAGCAAACTAATGCAGAAAAAGAAAACCAAATACCGCATGTTTTCATTTATAAATGGGAGCTAAATAATGAGAACATATGAACACAAATAAGGAAACAACAGACACTAGGGTCTAATTGAGGGTAGAGGTTGGAAGGGGAGAGAGGAACAGAAAAGATAACTGTTGGGTACCGGGCTTAGTACCTGGGTGATGAAATAAGCTGTACAACAAGTTTATGTAACAAACCTGCACATGTACCCTCGAACCTAAAATAAAAACTTTTTTAAAAAAGAAAAAAAAATCCTTAAAAACAATTTTTATTGGTTATTCTTGCATGTTATACATTCTTTTACACTTCTGATCATTAACTATAATTATTAATCCCCATAAGGAAGGCACACTGCATACTTTGTGTGAACATTCAACCAAAAATGTAATTCATTAATGTATCAAACATTTTTCAAGTTATTCCTATGTAATGCCATATGTAAAAGTTGAATATATTATTTGCAGTTTAGGAATGCTAGATAACACCAAGAGTTTTTTTTTTTTTTTTTTTTTTTTAAATCAGTGAGTAACTAATAGAAATGTGTGAATGTGAAGGGAAATTTGGGTTTTTAGAGAAGATGAAATTCATTTTAGACATGTTGAATTTGAAATTATAGTAAGAAAAAGAAATACAAATATCCAGGAAGAAATATCCTTAAAGAAATGCAAGGATATGGGAGATTAGCTATAAGCTGACAGTATAGATTTGAGAGCCATTTGCTAGTGGTGCTGTTACTTTGCAAAATTCAGCATAAAGAATCATAAAAATATAGAAAGCTCAAGTGATAAATGAACATTAACTATTTTTTAATTAGTCATAAAGTATTTATTGATGAACTATTCAGTGGGGAGTGTATCAACATTGCTTCTGAAATAACAAAAACTAGAGGACTGAATATGGAAAAAGACACACATGAAATAAAATGTAGACAAATGAAATAGAAGCAAATGCAATGACACACACACAATAAAAAAAAAAAAGCAGTTACAAGCAATGTATCAACAAGTACAAAATGACATAACACAATTATATTCCCAGAGGACATAAAAGGGTGACCTGAAGGAGGGGAGAGAGGTTAATTGGGAAATGCTTCCTCAGGGCAATGAGAGCTGAACAAGATCTGAAGGAAGGGATGTGTTCAAACTGGTAGAGAGGAGCATGGAGGGAAGCCAGGAGCATGGAGGGAAACCAGGATGGAGGGAATGGTCTTAACCAGAAGAGGAAGGGAGAAATCAAGCACTGTGTAGGGAATAACAAATGGCCTCTTTTGCCTCCAGTGGAGAGGGCAAGTGGAAACTATCAAGTCATCATTCTAGAAAGGTTTGGAAGCGGATTGGTGTGGAGGCAGTAGGGAGTGAGAGTTTTAAAGAAACTTGAATGTAATGATGTACTCTAAAGCCTACAAGCATTTTAATGTAATTGTATTATACAACTTAGTTTTCTAGATCTATTAATGAATTCCTAGTGCACAGCCTCCCATTGCCAAAGTTACATGGAAATATGCGTTCTTATGTCACCGCCCCGCCTTGCTGTTGAATTCCCTTTTCGGTTTTACTGTAAAAAGAGAGTAGACAATCCCAGCACTTTGGGAGGCCGAGACAGGCAGATCACGAGGTCAGCAGATCGAGACCATCCTGGCTAACATGGTGAAACCCCGTCTCTACCAAAAAATACAAAAAACTAGCCGGGCGAGGTGGCGGGCGCCTGTAGTCCCAGCTACTCGGGAGGCTGAGGCAGGAGAATGGCGTGAACCCGGGAGGCGGAGCTTGCAGTGAGCTGAGATCCGGCCACTGCACTCCAGCCTGAGCCACAGAGCGAGACTCCGTCTCAAAAGAAAAAAAAAAAAAAAGAGAGAGAGAGTAGACAGCGCCTGATGGATATTTGTTCTTGGCTAAAACTCTGCATAATGCTTTGAAATATTATTCTTCCTAGCAAATGTTAACAGTTGCTAATGTCATTCAAAAATAGTTGAGGAAAATATGTTTGTGAAACATACAGCTCTTACTGTCACATCATTCCTCGAGTGAAAAGAAAATACAGTGGTACTTGGCTATTTATTGAATGGAAATCCTTTAATGTTGTCAAGGATTTCATCAAACTAATGCCGTAAATAAGTGGGAAATCATGTGCCCTCTGTTTTAATGTCTGTTTCTTCATGATGAGGCAGCCACCCCACTCAGCAGTCCAGATGGAACTACCAGCCATCACAGCCCTCTTGTCCTCAGATAGGATAACCAGAGCATAACTACTTTGGAGCAATGCAATTATGAATTTCTTGAGGGGGAAAAAGGAGAGATAAGTTCAGGGAAGTCAGCTAACATGGTACATGGGTAGTTCCAGGCAGCAAAAGGGTTAATCAGATTTTCATTTTAGATAGTCGCCTTAGTAACAATCAGAGAGCCCAGGCTGTATCTTTTCCATTTGTGGGGAATGTTTAGATTTACAGAGTAGCTTAGCTTATTATATACCTACCTTGATTGCTGGATAAGGCTTGTGATTAAAACAGAATAAGATTCATTTTTATAATATTGTAAAGAAGAGCAAAACATTAAAAATGATGTCACTGATGGTCTAGGGTTCTGGGAAATTACTGATATTGGAACTCTGGTGCCGACAGGGCTCTTTGAAAAGTTAAAATAGAAGAAGGTCAGCATCTTTGCCTTTAACTTTTACTGAAAATAGGTCTGTATTTACCGTTTTTAGGAGTGATTTGGAAACTAGCATATAACAACTAGCTAACAATGCTAGAGGAGAAATTGGATATCAACTTCGTTTCTATGCCAAATTGCATTAAACTCTCAAAGATGTATTTGTTTATATTGTATATTAGGGGCTCTGTGACCTTTTAATCAGGAATTGAAAAAAACAGGTTTGAAAAGCACTTATTTTCGGAAATGTCCAAAAGAGTGGACCAGTGACACTAAAATGTTGAAGTCTGAAATTCATCCATTGTCCAAATAGCAGGAAAACAAACTCAACAATCTGCTCTGCACATGGCCTCAAACCTCACCTGGAGAGACAGATTTCCTAAGGGCAGAGAAAAGCATTCAATCTGTTTGCCAGGACCAAGCCTGTCTGGAGCAGCTGCTGCCAATTAGTGACAAGTGATATGTAGGGAGGCCACGATACATGTAGAGCTACGAGAGTTCAGCAGTTTCAGAAATGACTCTCTGAAGAAAGAAGAACACAATTCTTAGGATCATAGTTCATTGCACTTCCATGGTGGTAACTTGGTAACCAGTGAGCCTACTCCAAACATCTCAAAAGTCAGGATGTCAGGCTTCTGTGGCCATCGAGTTTATACATTATTTACAGACAGCTCCTGACTTACTTTTGCTTATTATATTAACTGAAAAATGCCCAAATTGCGCCCTGGCCATTCTACAGTGATCAAATATTTAGCCAGGAGAGCCACTGGAGAGACTTAAAAATAAAATGAACAAAAACTTGGAGGAGTTAAAGACCATATCTCTTTAGATTTGGAGAAAGAGAAACAAATTTTGAAAACGATGAGTGGCTTAATAATTATGGAAAAATTAGTGGCATAGCAATCATTCATTCCTTCATATCAATTCAGTCAGATTGCCTTCCTACTGAGAACCAATCCCCTAAATGAATAGAAGTGTTTGTCTGTTTGCTTTATGGTGAAAAAGAGAAAAAATGGTCATTTTGGCACATGGAGTAATTTGTAAGATGGGACACATACTTCAAATAAGGAGACTGTTTTAGGGGAGTTGAAGAGGCTCAAAAACTCCAAGGATCAGGGACAACAATTTTGAAATCAGGGAGACAGGAACAGAGATGGGAGAAGGCTGAAGAATACAAAACACATTAAAAATTTTCCTGTGACCAGAAAAGGAAACATTCAATCTCCTTTTCTCTCCTTTAGCAAAAGATCCTTACTCTTTTTTTTTTTTTTTTTTTTTTTTTTTTTTTTTTTTTTTTTTTTTTGAGATGGAGTTTTCACTCTTGTTGGACCAGTCTGGAGTGGCAATGGCGTGATCATCAGCTCACTGCAACCTCAGCCCTCCGGTTCAAGTGATTCTCCTGCCTTCAGCTTCCTAAGTAGCTGGGAATTACAAGGCACACGAACAATGCCCAGCTACTTTTTTTGTATTTTTTAGTAGAGATGGGGTTTCCACTAATGTTGGCCAGGGCTGGTCTCATACTACCTGACCTCAGGTGATCCACCACCTCGGCCTCCCAAAGTGCTGAGATTACAGGCATGAGCCACCACGCCTGGCCTGACCCTTATTCTTAGACATAGGAATTCATATATAATGCATGGCTAAATTAAGAGCTAAATAACCTACTCATAATCCAACCTTGAGACTTGACCATTTGTAATATTGAGGCTATGCAGTTCTTTACTCATAAAGAACTGGGTAAGATATAGACTTTTTAAAGAAAACAAAATCCAATAGGTTCAGAATTTCCCAGGGATTTATGAACTACCATTTGAGAAATGCCATCTTAAATAAACTAGAATATTCTATTTACTGCATTTCAAAAGTGCATTTTTACTATAAAATAGCTGATTTGCTATTATGCATTACAAAGTACCTTGGTTTTCATGTTTGTTGTATTAGGATATTAAGATTAAAATGGAAACATCCATTTGAAAAAAAAATGCCCACAAATATTGAAGCCCCTGAGAGGTCTGCAGTCTCTGGTTTGAGAAACCCTTGTAAAGGTGAAAAATGTAATTTCAGTTCCAAATGGCACATTTTCAAATGAACTTTTAGAGTCTATTTATAACTAGGATTCTCTGTATTTAATCATTTCACACAATTTTTTTTCCTGGTTTGGTTAAAGAATGTCTTTAGTACAGTCATCTAACATTAACAACATAATAACAAGATTGTTGACCAAAAACAAGCTATAAATATTTGGTTGGAGTATGAAAGAATTTTTCAAATGTCTAATAATATATCTAGACTTGGCTCTGCATTAGAAAGTCTGTGAACTTTTCGGTCTCCCTTGCTCTCTCTTTCTACAGAGTCACTACATATTTTAATTGTCTATGTGTCTGTAACATTTCAGCATGTGAACCAACATATAATAAAAAATGCAGATGTTCCCAAAGTTGAAATAAAGAAGAAAATTTTCACTTTACTAGGAAACTAGTTAGTGGAAAGAAAAAATGATCATTTTCCTATCTTTTAAATTCATGGGGGAAACTTGGATTATCATTTACTTGACAAAGTTGACTTCGATCACCATCTCAAAATTACTTCCTCAGTGTCCAAATCACTTTTGCAATGATTTCTCTTCTCTTAATTCTCCAGCCAAGCCATTGATTGCATTGGGAAGATACTTTATACAGCCTTACTTGATTAACCATTCTCTCTCCACATTCAAAATTTATAAAAGCTTGCAGACATTTTCAAAATAACTGCCCTTTTGTGATCTTTACAACACTCAGGATTGCCTTTGTCCATAGTAGGTGATCGGTAAGTGTCTGTTGATTGGTATATTTGATTAAAATAGATTTAAATGATTTCAGTAGTCAAAATGATATATATAATAAAAATTAACAGCAGGCAAAATAGGTGATTGTGTGATTTAATTGGAGATTTTAAACAAGTTGTTCAATATGTCAACGTAGCCAAATGATGACTGAGGCTTGTGATGATACTGCAAAGCACACCATGGTGAAAAGGGAGAGGAGACTGGGGAGGTGGGCGGGAAAGAATAGAAAGGGAAGAAGATGGGGCTGGGAGGAGTGAGAACCCTAAAAGAACACTGGAGAAGATGATTATAGAAAATATGAGTAATTATTATTAGAGTAAATGTCAAAATATTATGGATCAGAAGCTGATGAATTTTAGTAAAGGATACAAAAATTTTAGGTGAAGAAAATAACGAACATGGTAAAAAAAAATACAGGAATGACTTTGCAAAGGAAGAATGTTGAAAGGTTCTTCTGAATTGTGATAGGAAGGAAGAGCAAGTAAAATGAAATATAAAAGTAGTTCAGGTAGTTTCTGGTATCTTTTTAGCCTCATTGAAGAAGAATAAATGCTCTGAAAATCACCTTAGCAGCTTACCTTGTATATAGACTAGGTCCTAGTAGGACCCATTCACTTTCAGGTTTACCAACACTCTTACTAAGATAAGGGTGTTCGGTTTAAGACTCTGTTATGAAGAATGAGGAGAACTTGGCCACGTTTCAGAGCAAAGTAGTAAAAATAGTACCGTGAGAAAAGATTAGGGTTCCAGAATATCATATCATTTTGCCCCCCTAAAAAGGCAAAGTTACATTTTAAAAAAAAGAATGGAAGTTACATGAGAAGTTACATGATGTAACTGTCTTTCAAAATATGAAGAGATATTACTGTTCAACTAGAATTCCGTCTTTCAAGATATGTAGAGATATTACTGTTCAACTAGAATTCCATCTTCACTTCTGAAAGCTGAAAGGAAATGAACTTACATAACAACTGGAGACATTAATATGAGACCTCTTTATGGTTAGATTTTGGAATCCAGTAGCAACAACAACAAAACAACAAAATTTGCCACTTGCCATTAATTACCTTCAACACATCTCTTAGTTCTTTTACCCATTTTATTTTAGCCAATCACAGATCATTATCTTTTTCCAAACAATTCCAGGCATACACATTATTTTATTAGACAATAACAGAAGTGCAAGATGTTAATTATTATTTCTTTTTTGAGGTTTAGGTATTTTGATTATGAGCACGTTGTGTGTTTGCTTCATATGTTTTCAAAACCCTGTTATATTTCTTTGACTCATTTATGTGGAGTTTCCTAAAAGAGACTTTTAAGTCAATACTGATTCATCAATTATTTCTTCAAGTTTGCAAATTTCATGCAAAAAAAGTTTCAGTAGACACCCCTCCCTAAAATCTTAGTCATATTTTGTCTTCTGTAACAGGAACCTGAAAATAGCTGAGAAATTCTGATGCTTTTTCTTTGTTTACTAATTTTGAGATCATTATGCATACTCTAATGCATAATTATAATTATGCATTCATGATGTTACTTGTGCTGGCTTAACTCAGAAATAGTGTGAAGCAGCTAATCTCGAAGCTACAGGCTGTTTCCCGTCACTTAGATTCTGATCAGAGCTGTTTGTCGAGTCTTATTGGAACGCAGGACTCTATGCACCAGTCCCAAGGCTGGACACTTCCTTTTTATCACTAGTTTCACTCTTTGCCCTTTCTCCTTCCCCCCAAATCTTTGCTTTTAAGACAGGAAAACCTACAAGATAATTTGGTTTTGTTGTATATGTTTAGTCTATTCACAGCAATTAAATTAGAGGGGTTTTGAAAATTCTCCAGTTTATTTATAATCCATACTTGACATTATGCGTAAAAAATGAAGACAGTGTCATTTTTCATGCTTGAGATTTTGCTATCAACTGGCCTTATCATTGAATTTACTTTAGGGTTGCTTAAACTAGTCTAGTGCAAAACTATCAAAGTTTCTTCCATGTGTTGTAGAATAGTGTGATTTGGCCCAAAAAGGAAATTGGTCCGTGTATCTTGCATAGTATGCCCTCATCAACATTTGCCAAGTGTTCACTGAGTGCTTATGGTGGCACGGGTACTGTCCATGGCACTGTGAAGGGCAGTAACAAGTCTCATTTAATAACATGAAAAAGGAAGAACCCTCTTATAGTCTTGGTTATTAGAAACTAGAACTTGGGTTAGTCAGTAATAGCACAATAATAGAAATATACACTCAAGCTTATTGCCTTATCTGGGGTGCACAGTCTTAGAAGATATGGAAGACAGGGTAGTTAGTAAAAGCATTTTGCTCTAAGAATGTCAAGGACAGAGCAAACTCTGAGTTTGTAGTTTTACTTTTCTGCAAAGTTGAATTAGGGAAAATTCATTTTGATGTGAACAGCGACAGTGTTTTGATTCTGAAATCTAATGAGGGAGAAGCCCGGTCGAAGGATGTGCATAGGTGTATGTGTATTTACTGAAGGGACTCTTTGCTTCTAGGGAGTGGGGCACCTTTTTGCCGTTTATATTTATAGTCACTGTGCTTATTCAAATTGCTAAATATTAAAGCCCATGAACTTATTTTTAACATCAAGAAAGCAAGCAGAGATTTAAAAAGACTGAGAAACACTGGAGAAGTCTGTTTCATGAGTTTCATCTATTTAGAATACATGAAAACTTAGAGCCAGAAGGTACCCTAGACATTGTGGAATCCTGGTCTTTTCCTCTAAAAATGAGGAAACTGGCTCAGGGAATTCATACATTTTTGACAAAGGTAATCTAACCACTTACTGACAAAGTTAGAACCAAACCTAAGTTTAGTGAATTTCCAGATCATTTTAGAAAATACGTATAACTAGCATGAAATAGGAACTACTTAAGGAAAACTGCAAGGTCTTCTTAGTCATGGGGGATTTTGCTTTGTTTTTGGCTTGGTTTGATTTTAGTTGACAAATGAGACAACATACAAAAAATTAAATAAGTACTTAAGATTATGGTATTTAAATTTAAGGCTTTTTATAGCATATGGTGTAAGAAGAATTTGCATATTCTGAAATGTTTATACTAGATAAGGCATTCCCAATTTAGAGTCCAAGGAAGGGAAGTAGCATAATTAGAAACTCAAAGACCAGAGCCTTTTCAAACGAATTCCCAAATGCCCTACAAGCAAGTTGTTAGATTTGGTAAGTACTAGTGAAAACAATAGGTAAAAAATCTGGAGTAACTTAAACATAGTAGTGTGTTATAACCAATAGATAGAGCTTTTCATCATGCAAGGGAAGATTTTATTCAATTTCTATTTAGTTGCCATTAAAATCCTTTCATTGTGCTAGCAGTGGTAAAGTTTTCTCCCCAGGAGCAATCTATTTACTAGATACAAGGTAAAAAGATTGGTCAAAGTCATAATTTTTTTACACATTTATATTTATGACACATTGATCATTCTGTTGAAGTTGGATGTAATAAATAGGCATAGGTCTTTTCACAGAAATTTAATTATTTCTTAAATTTTGTCTCATTTACCCAAATCAGTACACATAATAATTATAAATGTGCACTTACTATGTTTTGGGTATAAATCTAAGTGATTTGTAAGCATCATTTAATATTTGCAACAGGTTCATATGGTATAACAATAATAATAATAAGGTAACCAATGTACAGAGAATTTGACCTACCTGATTAAGATCCACACCATAGGTTGGGAGTGGTTACTCACGCTTGTAATCCCAACACTTTGGGAGGCCGAGGCAGGTGGATCACCTAAGGCCAGGAGTTCGAGACCAGCCTGGCCAACATGGTGAAATCCCGTCTCTACTAAAAATAGAAAAATTAGCTGAGTGTGGTGGTGCAAGTCTGTAATCCCAGCTACTCATGAGGCATGAGAATCGCTTGAACCTGGGAGGCAGAGGTGGTCGTGAGCCAAGATCACGCCACTGCACTCTAGCCTGGGGGACAGAGCAGCAAGACTCTGTCTCAAAAAAAAAAAAAGAAAAGAAAAGAAAAGAAAAGATCCACACCATAAATGGGTAGCAAATGTTGGATCTAAACTGAAGCAACATGGCTCTAGAATTTAGCCACTGTGTTAATTGTGTTTTCTGCGTCCTTTCATCGTCATGTTCACCACATTCTGGAAGCGTTTTGTGAGTATGCCATAAACAATACTTAAATTATATTTGAAGTATTTGGTTGCAGACCCACTGAATCAGAATAACTACCTTTTCTTCACCTCTGCACTTTTTCCACCCTATGCTCTTTACTGAGGCTTCTTTCTGTCTTCCCGCTTTTAACTTGAACTTCTGCTGGCAGGTGAAACTGCTCTGTCAGCTTTTGATCCAGTCTACCTGTGAGCAACAGTAATCTAATCTGAGGAACATACTAATTAAACCCAGCTTGAAATATATTTTTTAAGTGTAGGATCCTCCACCAGTGAGCCAAGATTTGAGTGCAGATTAGGTTCCCTAAGTGGTTGCATCCAGAGGTTCTGAGGAGTGGGGTAGACCTGCAGGAATGAAGACCGGCCTGACCGCCTGCTCAGATTGCATGCTGATGCCTCACCACAGAGTATAATGTGGTGAGGCTGTATTATGGTGAGTCTGTACTATGTCTGTTGACCATGATGTTAGGCACCAAGAGAATACCATTCTTCATTTGTTCTTGTGCAATCAGTGATGAATTGAGTGAATTTTAACCGAAAGTCATCTTGAATTCTACTTGTGATTGGAAACATTTTTATAGGCTTTTTAAAATCCATTCTATGTTATAATCATCTCTACAGGTATAAAATGCCTGCAGTCATAAAATAAAATATTAATAAGTATTCGCTGCTTTTCAATATTTTAAAATCACTAGCTAGACTATGTTCGGTCTTTTCCCCTTATTCCTACTTGATGTCTGATATTGATATTTAGTATCTCAACTAGACTTACAAGACCCCAAACTGTGTAAATGTGAGAAATAATTCACCACAAAAGCTATAAATTTCACAGCTCGAAAAACCCTGAAGATTATTAATGAGGCACCATGTAATTAGCCTATACAAAGTGCAGCTAGGAATCATGCATAATGGAAAACAGAAACTGCTAACCACTGACTCATGGAAGATCATTTAAGCTAGTTTTCACGGACATGAAAAATTGATATTTAACACAGTTCCTAAGGAGATTCTCATTGCTTTAACACCATAGAAAGAATTCTGTTTCTTATAGATTTGCTAAGAGAAAAATAGAAGACAGCTCATGGCTAAGGCAGTTTCTGGCAGTGTGAATTTGGACAAGTTGTTTAACTTTTTAGACTCTCAGTTTTCATCTTTCCAAAATGGGCATAATGATCTCTTTCATAGAATTGTTGTAAAAATTGATTTAAAAAAGTAATGTGGCACCTAGAATTTTAGTACATCATGATGGCTTAATAAAATGTTATAGATCATATATGAGAGCAATGTGTTTTCTAGCCAGCCAAAGTTCTTGTTTTACTGAGAGTTCTATACCTTTATGGAAACACATTTCTTTAGAAATACTAGAAACAAAAGCATTCACTTACATAGAATAACATACCCAGTACTGCTTAAGCACATTAACTCATTTAATCACCAAAATGACCCTATGACATAAATGCGTTTATTGCATTTTATTTTGGAGACATGCAACTGAGATGGAGAGTAGTTAAGTACCTTGTCCAAGGCTATACAGCTAGTAAGTGATGGTGATGCAGTGTAAACTCAACCAGCCTGGCCCCCAAAATACAAATGTTTAAATCATCTTTTTACTATTGATTAATAAGGAACACTGAGATAATGAATATATGCTTAAACTGATATCTATACATATTCATCTTGGTTATATTTCTCAAAATATATTTTCAATGTATTTTTAAGATATACTTCATTTAGCAGTCAGAAATTAAATGAATATATATTAAAATGATGTTTAATAGGTGCAGAGGTGCATGGATTAAACCAAAACATGCATGTAAAAGACCATTATGATTAGGTTTTAAACATAGTTATAAAAATTATAAGCCATATTTTAGAGACTTTTATTTTAAATTGGAGAGGGCCTCAGTGTTACTAACTGTAAAATTAAAGTGTAGTTCAATTTGTCATGAAAATCCTTTCTGTTAACCACTTCTGATCTATTACTATGTTGTTGTTTGGTCATGGACCATCAAATATGTGTTGCACTTTCCACATGTACCAATCATAAACTTATAATGAGCTTGATTACTAATATTGACAATCTATGTGCATACCACTTAGATATTTTTATTATTAATATACTGTGAACATCTTGAAGAAATGTAACCCATATTTCATCTCTGTATTCTTGAGTATTCTACATGGTAGATAACCTATAAATATTATTTAATAAATAATGAATATCCTTAATTTCTTTAAAATTATAAAATGATTATTTTATTATGTTTTTAAATTATACTTCAAGTTCTAGGGTACATGTGCACAACGTGCAGGTTTGTTACATAGGTGTACATGTGTCATGTTGGTGTGCTACACTCATTAACTCATCATTTACATTAGGTATATCTTCTAATGCTATCCCTCCCTCCTCCCCCATCCCACGATAGGCCCAGTGTGTGATGTTCCCCGCCCTGTGTCCAAGTGTTCTCATTGTTCAGTTCTCACCCTGGTCGGTGTTCTCATTTGCTTCAGTTCCCACCTAGAGTGAGAACAATGCAGGGGTTTGGGTCTTTCTGCCCTTGCAAATAGTCTTGCTCAAGATGATTTGATTTCTAACTGCACCATGTCCCCCTGCCAAAGGACGTGAACTCATCTTTTTTATGGCGTGCACAGTTTCCCATTGTGTATACGTGGCCACTTTTCTTAATCCAGTCAATTATCTTGATGGCTACATTTGGGTTGGTTCATGTCTTTGCTATTGTGAATAGTGCCGCAGTACACTAGTGTGTAGGTTCTTTATAGCGCATGCATTTTCTATCCTTTGAGCTTATACACGCGCCCAGTAATGGGGATGCCTGGCCAGACTTCAAATGGTGTATTTCTAGTTCATCGATCCTTGAGGAATCGCCACCCTGTTCTTCCACAATGTTGACTAGTTTTCAGTCCATCAACAGTGTAAAGCATTCTATTTCTCCACTCCTTCTCCAGCATTGTGTTGTTCTGACTTTTTAATGATCGCTTCGTAACTGCGTGTTGGAGATGGTTCTCATCGTGGTTGATTTGCATGTCTCTGATGGCCCGTGATGGATGGCTTTTTTTCATCTTTTTGTGGCCGCTGCGCACAATGTTTCTTTTTGAGAGTGTTCTGTTATATCCTTTGCCCAACTTTTTGATTGGGTTCGTTTGTTTTATTTACTTGTAATTTGCTTAAGTGTTTGCTAGATTCTGGATATTACCCTTTGTCAGATGGGGTAGAGTTGCAAATTTTCTCTCATTTTGTAGATTGCCTGTCTCCTTGATGATAGTTTCTTTTTGCCTGTGCAGAGCTCTTCCAGTTTTAAGTTGATCCCATTTGTACTGACTTTGGCTTTGTTGCCATTGCTTTTTGGTTATTAAGTCTCTTTGCCCATTCTAGTCCTGGAATGGTATTGCTAAGGTTTTCTTTTAGGGTTTATGGTTTTAGGTCTTAAATTAAGTCTTTTAATTGCATCTGTGAAAAACTGTTTTATTGTATAGGCGTAAGGAATTGGAGAACGGATCAGTTCAGTCATTCTACTAAAAATGGCTAGCCAGTTTTCCAAGCACCATTATTAAATAGGGAATCTTTCCCCATTTCCCTATTTTTTGTCAGATTTGTCAAAGATCAGCGTGGATGTTAGATGTGTCGGTATAATTTCGGGGGCTATGTTCTGTTCGTCTGTTCCATTGATCGTAGTTATATTGTTTTGGTCAGTTTACCATGCTGTTTGCGTTACTGTAGTCTTGTAGGATAGTTTTGAAGTCAGCCGGGGTTAGCGTGGATGCCACCAGCTTTGTTCTTTTAGCTTAGGATTGTCTTGGCAATGCGGGCTCTTTTTTTTTGGTTCCATATGAACTTTAAAGTAATTTTTTTTTTGCAATTCTGTGAAGAAAGTGATTGGTAGCTTGATGCAGATGGCATTGAATCTATGAATTACCTTGGGCAGTATGGCCATTTTCACAATATTGATTCTTCCTATCCTTGAGCATGGAATGTTGTTCCATTTGTTTATGTCCTCTCTTACTTCATTGAGGAGTGGTTTGTAGTTCTCCTTGAAGAGGTCCTTCCCATCCCTTGTAAGTTGGTTTCCTAGGTATTTTATTCTCTTTGAAGCAATCATGAATGGGAGTTCACTCATGATTTGGCTCTCTGTCTGTTATTGGTGTATAAGAATGCTTGTGATTTTGCACATTGATTTTGTATCCTGAGACTTTGCTGAAGTTGCTTATCAGCTTAAGGAGATTTTGGGCTGAGACAATGGGGTTTTCTAAATATGCAATCATGTCATCTGCAAACAGGGACAATTTGACTTCCTCTTTTCCTTATTGAATACTCTATTTCTTTCTCCTGCCTGATTGGCCTGGCGAGAACTTCCAACACTGAGTTGAATAGGAGTGGTGCGAGAGGGCATCCCTGTAAAATGATTATTTTAAAAGCAGAATAACCTAAATAACACTTTCAAAATAGAAACAATATAGAGAAATCCAAAAGTAATGCTGATTAGTTATTACTAATTGGAATGAGTTTATATATAAGGTTATATTATTTATCTAGAAAAAAAAAAAAAAAAAACGTTCAGAGTAACAAAACAACTTGGCCCAAACTTCAGTGTAATACACATGCAACTAATTGTATAATTTAACTCACTGCTATTTCCAGTCAACAATTTTTAATTGTTCAGGTTGTCATGTTAGCATTATTTATATATCCTTTCCAATACACACATTGATGCTTTTATTCATATTTCTTTTTGTAAAGAATATGATAGGATAGAGAATTGAGAAAGCAGTGACTGAAATGTAATTTTCTCTTATGACTGAGAATATTCTCCAAAATCTACCCAATTAAGAAATTAAATATTTTAATATAAAATTTCAGGTTTACAATGAACACAGAGACCTCGCCTTTCATAAAGAGCATCCCATAGAAAACTAGCAACAACAAGATTTAAGACATTTTCCAGGGGCACTGTTGATAAAGATTTATCTCATTTGATTCTGACTTCTTAGCATGCTCCATTAGTTGCCCCAGAGTGACAGAGATGCTGAACAAAGGTCCTTCAGGTTGGGAGCATGTTGAGTGGATCTGTTTGGTTGGAGTCCTTTTCTCATTGTTAATTCCATGGAAAGCAAGGAGGCAGCCTGGCTCCAGAATGAAGGCAAGTGACTTGGACACTTGGCTTTTACTCTGTAAAAGTGCAGAATTAGTATAATCCCTCTGCATCTGTTGATTTGGTGAAAAAAAAAAACAAAACTGAAAACCACTTTATGGTTCTGAATCCTGATATTAATATAGTAAATTTTAAAACCAAATATACAATGTTTCTTGTAACTACATGTTCTTTTCATAATGTGCATTCTTATACCCATCTATAAACATCTATTCACTTGCTTATATTTTGAACTCAAAATATACCTAATATTACAATATTTGAAGTTGATGGAAGAAGTTTTACTTTAGATACTTAATTTAAACATTTATAATATTTCTGTTACTAAAATGTCTCACAGATTAGACAAGCTTTGTTCAGCTACTCTAACACTTCCACACTTTTGCCAACTAGTTTGCCAAGATTTTATTTTTTTGCATCTGACTTTCAGTAACTTGACTTTTAATAATTTGTCTCAGAAAATGTGCCTTCCCAAAAGATACTATAGTCATCACAGCACCTATGATATAGTTTAATAATTTCACATACTTTTTCCCTTTAGAGGGGGATCCCCTTCTTATTTCCATTCTTCTAGTTTTTCCATAGACCCCTTCCATCAACTTCAAATATTGTAATATCAGGTATATTTTAAGTTCAAAATATAAGCAAGTTAATACTTTATGTCTATAGATGGATATAAGAATACACATCATGAAAACACCATATAATTAAAAGAAAAATTGTATATTTGGTTTTAAAATTTACTATATTAATACTGGGATTCAGAATTGCCCTCTTTTTTGGCAGAAGATTGACTGAAACAGTAATAAAAAGGAGTCAGCCTGAATGGTGACTGAGAGATTCATTACATATTTCAGTGGATTCATTCGTGAAAGGTGGACACATCTTAGTATCTGAAGATGCCTTTGTGCAGGGTAGTGTTTTCTCTCTTCCACAGAATACTTTTGGGGTAATTCTCAGCTACAGATGGAGACTGATGAACAGAATTGACCACTGTATTTTTTTTTTTTTTTTTTTACAGTGGTTTAAACAAGGCATTCACATTGAGTTTGTATGCACCTCTACTAGATACTCTTTGTATTCTTCAGGCTAGCGTTTTTATTTTCACCAATCACTTTCTCTAAAAGGGTTAAAATATCAAAATGTACTAAGTTAAAATGGCTTTATTTAGCGATTGGCCAATACAATGGTAAAGCTTCCTTAAGTAAGTATAAGCTCAATGTGTTGAGCTTTCCCATATATTTTCTTCTCCACACTCAGAATTTGAGCAAGATTTGATGGAAATTCTACAATAAAAAGTCTTATAATAATATCGTTATCAAGCTGTAGTACATATGAGATCATCTTAACAGAAAAGGAAGCTGAGACCTTCAGAGGTTCAGTGGCCCCAGGTCACACAGCTGGTACCACAGCTCTCTGGATCCCTGAACCCTGCCACAGGTTTATGTGACAGCCTTATGTAAGAAGGGGCACTCGAGCAATTTACTTTTCTCTTCTCAGAGTTTCAGCGCTGACACACTTTTTGCACATTGCACTAGGTGCAAGCCCAGAAATTCTGCCAGGAGCAAAACAACACTCCTTAAACACCCTGTGACTTTCAGAGCTGTATAAAATAAAAGGTTGAAGTTAATGATTGCCAGTTTGGAGGGAGCAGTTCCTCTTTGGAGCCAAATGTATGTGGGGAACAGATGAGGCTGTGGGAGTGAAGTTGGCAAAAGGGAAAGAGAAATGAGTCTATTCTTTCTGGAAAATGAAAGTATAATAAATATTTGAATAGCTTAGATGTTTATATTCATCTAGAGATTCTTTCCATTTGAAAATGAAATATCTATATATTTAGAGTGAGTAATCTTGAAAATAATTTTATATTATTTTAAAATATCATGAAATGATATTTGGAAGCAAACAGATTGTTTTTAATAGCCCATATCTGTAGAACTATTTGTATTTTCTCTTCTAACAGGATCATTACTTCTTATGCTGAAATTCCTATATTCAAGCAGTGACTCATGTTAAGATAATATGTTCCAACAATTTGAGAACTAAAAGCAAATATACCTCAGAGATAATGATTATTTAAATTTTTGGTTCATAGAGATAAAACTGTCTGACATAAGGAGTATGGACATAATAGCCAAGAATTCTATCATTTTATTTCACACTCATTTTGTTTTTGAAAAGTCTCTTATCATATTTGAGATCCCACATACCACATTCTACTCGAAGACATTTGTTAGCAGAAGTTCTCTGGAATTTCACTCTCATGCTGTTCTTACAGGATATTTTGTAGAACTGTGCTCCAAGAAAACTCTAATCTAATGAAATGTTCCTGGAATCTCCATTCATAAATCTATTCTGTGCCTAATTATATAGTGTAGTGGTTCTTGTTATAGGATGTTGCTAATGTCTTTCCCATTTGTCCTTTTCACATATTTTCTAATTTAGGAGTATTCTTAATATGCTGAGCTTCAGTTTCGAAAGTAGGTATAGCATATAATTTTTTTTCAAGCAATGCAACTTTGATAATGTTTTAAGAAGTTGAGTTTTCTTATTTCCCAAACAATAAACACAAATAAGATAGCTTTTTAAAATATGTATGCGTTTGGAAGTTTTCTAAGTTACTTGCTGAAATCTCTGTATATAGAAACACGTATACACACATGCACACTTTGCAACTCTCACTTAAGGGACATCCCAATTTAATTCAGTGGTCATTTTACTCCATTTTTCAATAGAATCACAAGATTTTAATTGAAGCAAGTGATATGCCTCGCTGTGTTTGAGTACTTAACATTAATTAGTCATGGGGAATATTCAGGTGTTATCTGTGAGAACCTATTTTTTTTTTTTTATTAGTGGGACTTTCACTCTTGTTACCGAGGCTGGAGTGCAATGGTGCAATCTCGGCTCACTGCAACCTCTGCCTCCCAGGTTCAAGCAATTCTCCTGCCTCAGCCTCCCAAATAGCTGGGATTACAGGTGCCTGCCACCACACCTGGCTAATGTTTTTTGTAATTTTAGTAGAGATGGGGTTTCACCATGTTGGCCAGTGTGGTCTCGAACTCCTGACCTCAGGTGATTCACCAGCCTCAGTCTCCCAAAGTTCTGGGATTACATGCCCAGCCTGAGAACCTGTTTTTATATCACATCAATAATGTTGACCCTACAGGATCACATGGAATGGAATGATTTTGTTTATGTAGTTTAAAATGACACTCTATTCTCAAAAAAAAAGAGAAGAAATAAAGAAAGGCCTTTTGCCTAAATAGCATCAAGTGCAAACTGTCACTTGGTTTAACTTTCAAAAGTTTAACTTATTAAATGGCATTTACTAAAAAGCACTATTTTGGTGGGTGGAAATTAGCATACTAAAAGTTGTATAGTTCCAGTCAAATCAATAATGTTGAGACTGTAGACCATGCCCAGGATTACTAAAAATTCAATTGTATAAGGTCTTGAATTATTCCTGGGCATATTTTTTCCCAGTCTAAGTAGTCCAGGATTTGTAATTGTTATGCCCCCATAGCTGTTGGTGAGGGAAATTTTCAAATTCAATTCACTGTCTCTAGAGATTTCACATAGTTAAAAGGAGTGTGATATAATATTTTCCTGACTGTCAGATTGAATTTGAATTGAGTTCCAGTGTGGAGAACTGCTTGGATACATTAACTGAAACTTTTACTGTGTAAAATTTTGTGTGGTTGTACAAGGTCAAATCATGTACAGCACCGTTTTTTTCATTTAAATGTAGGGAATAATTCAGTTAGGGGAGGTTGGCAGTGGTGGTAGCATACAATTCCTAAGGGCAAGGGAATGTGTGTGCGTGTATGTGTGTGTGTGTGTGTGTGTGTGTGTGTGTGTGTATTTCTGGTTCTCACAATATAAATGTAATGTCTATAGTAATTTTAAAAATCCTCTAGGCCTGTTGTCAAATATGCTTTATAGCTGAGAGAATATAAACAGCTATGAATTGTTAAAAGAGCAGTATTTAGCCAAACAGGCCTCAGTGCTTTTGATCTGTTACCCAGTTAAGGAAGCCACACACCGAGGGCATTTTTAACAGCATCAAACTATATCTCATGGCATTGGCATGAGATTCTCTAATGGTATTTTTGTTGTATTTCCTAAACTAAAGTCAATGGAGGCCAATTTTTTAAATCAAATAACACTTCTACTTCTGTTAAAGGCATGTAATGTAAAAATAAGCTCATCTCATGGGAAGATTTTCCTGTGACTTTCATTTCTTTCTAACCCTCCTTTTGGAAATCCTCAGTATCTTTTTTTTTCTAGCAAAATTTGGAATCCCTGGGACAACATTATGTCGCCAGTTTCTTGGGTTAGTCCTCTATTATTTACCTTTGGGCTGTCTACTTTTATCTCCATTAACCTTTTGGCTTGACTATAAACATTTATTGAAGGCTTCCTCCTTTGTCGGTCCAGTAACTCTAAAGGTTAGTGAGAAGTGGATGCTAGTCTGACCTCTCTCATCCACATTAGATGATTTTAATTATTCCTAAGAAATGACACTTTTGACCCATTTTGTCCTTGTCAAGTTTGTCTAGTTGTGGGCTGTCTAAACGTGAAACTCGGGGTTCAAACCGTGTCCAGGAGTGCAGAATTTTAAAAAGTACAATTGTGGAGCCTTAAAAGTGCACAAGATTTCTTTTTTTAAAAAAAGAAGACATTCCAGTTTAAGTGAAATTCAAGGCTATTGTTATGTACCTTGAATTGATTTATTGCTGAAAGAGACTGTCTAGATACAGACAAAATACAACCTTGAACCTATAAAAATTCAATATTTCAAAATGGAAAAAATGGAGAAAAACTTTGTATAAGTGAAAATAAGCTACGTTTTGCTGAGGTTGTAAGCAATCCTAATACTACAACAGCTTTGTACATGCAAAAGTTCATTTCTTTCTCATACTCCCTGACCACTGCGGTTGCCAGTCTACCTCTTTGTTTCCATGATTGTTTCAGCAAAAGCAAGGCATAATGGTGAATTGGCCATTGGATCTCACAGGTTCTGTGTAGGAGTGACACAAGCCACTTCTTCAATTTCATTGGTCAAGCAAAGTCACGTGGCTAGATCCAACTTTAAAAGAGATCTGGAAAGTGAAGAGTTGGAAGTAACTGATCAGTAGCCATAATGACTATCACAACCTTTCAATTAGATAATAAAGAGTTTTTGTCTAGACATCTATGCTAATCACTACAAATATGACCAGAGCCTGAGAAATAGTGGGGTTTTTGTAAATGCCTTTTGTGTGTTTTATTTCATTTTTTAATGTAGCTATCCAGCAAAGGTTTGATGTGCATCTGTAGAGTACTAGGCTCTTTGCTAGTTGCTTCTCAAAAGCCTCTGAAATGAAAATTAGCCCCACTGTGCTGATGTCCATTCTGAAGTTGAGAACACTTAAGTGGTTTTCTAGTCATAGATGCTACCAGTGGCATGTGTTAGGATTCAAACCTAGATAATGTGACTCCAAAAACAATAATGTCCTTTTGCTATACTTCAACTGTAAAGTCAATGATGCTTCAGGATATGACATAACTGGTATAAGCAGGAATTATTACAGTCACCATTGTGTATTTGCTTGTATTTTAAAGCAAGAACACAGTATCTCTAATTGATGGGGACAAGTGGCAGAGAAATTCTAGGCAGAAAAGGGTGGGTCCCTGGCAAAAATGCCACCCTCAAGCCAAAAAGCCTGAAACTGTGGCCCAAAGTGAGAACTTCTATCCCTGTTTTCCCACTCAAATGTTGTCTTTTCCTAAACCACCTACACCGTCCCATCCTGTGCCTATAAAAATCCTCAGCTGGTAGACAGGACTATGGCTGGACGTTGGAGAGAAGCAGCTTGACTTCAGAGAGATGGTTTGATGGTGCAACTTTGGAGAAGAATCTGGCCAGAGATGGTCAGACTTCAGGTGAAAATTACCTACCCACCCCGTCCCCTTTTCAGCTCCCCTTGCCACTGAGAACCACTTTCATAGACAATAAAATCTCCCCATTTACTATCTTTCACTTTGTTAATGCGACCCCATTTTTCCCAGACACTAGACAAGAGCTTGGGAGCCACGAGTGAGGATACAAAAGACTGTCACACTGGCCCTTTGCCCTGGCTGGTGGAGAGTAGCCATCTAACATGAAAAGGCAAAGGACCCACTGAGCTGTTAACAGTTAAGCTGACCACGGACAGCAGAGCTAAAATAGCACTGTAACAAGCCCTCTGGGGCTTTGGGAGTCACAGTCACCCCTGCCTGTATGCTGCTGTGGAGCCTGCATGGAGTTCACTCCTGCCAGCACTAAAGCGTCTGGCTGCTTCCCACACCCACTCACCTGCGCACTCCCTCCTGCAAGAGGTGGAACACAGCAGGTCCGAGTGAATGGAGTTTGGTCCCACTGGCACTGAAGCGGCTGGCTGGTTCCAGCGCTTGTTCACTCCCGTTTCCGTACTTGTTTGCTCGTGTGCTCTCTCCCTCGAGGAGTTGAGAGCAGCAGGCTGAGTAAATGAGGCACCCCTGTCACAAGTCCCGTGAAGGGGTCGGGGAAATATCCTGCTTCATAATGACTTATAAATAAATGATCAATGACTGTGGAATAACAAGGTATATTCGGTGTTATTTCAACTAAGGGGAAGCTATTTCACACTTTTGAGCACACTTGATAAGAAAATTAGTTATTTTTGTTTTAACTGTAATCAATAAATCTGGATATCTTTTGTGTTAGCTTTCTATTGCTGCTGAAACACACTACCATAGACTTGGGGGCTTCAAACAACAGAAATTTATTATCTCATATTCTGTAGATCAGAAATATGAGTACAGACTTCACCAGACTAAAATCAAGGTGTCAGTCTTCCTGATGCATTCCTTTCCGGAGGCTCCAGGAGAGAATCCATTTCGTGCTCATTCATTCAGATTGTTGGCAACATTTGGTACCTTGATGTTGTAGAGCTGAACTTCTTGTTTCTTGGTTCCTGTAAACTGGAGGCCGTTCCCAGTTTTTAGACACCACTACATTCTTTAGTTTCTGCTCTCAGTCCCCCATTTTTAAAGGTAGCAAAAGCAGACAGCATTTTTTTTGTGTTGAATCTCTTGGATTTACTCTTGCCTTTCACTTCTACTTGTAAGGATTTATGTGATTAGACTGGGCCCATCTGGATAATCTAGGATAATCTCACCATCTCACGGTACAAAAACCTAATCATCTCTCTGAAATTCCTTTTGCCAAGTAAGGTAGCATATTCGCAGGTTCCAGGGGATTAGGGCATAGCCATCTTTGGTAGGCCATTTTCCTGCCTACCACACCTTTTATGTCTGTTCTCTTTTCCCAAAATGTTGTGCCAGTTGTACCCATTGTAGAGTATGAGATAAAAATTTTGGCCTGACTTTCCTTGTTTATGATATCTGAGAATTAAACTCAGTGACTAACTTTAAAGTAGCTTCTAGCTCTTAGTGTTCTAGAATTTTATGCATTCTTATGTTGGAGACACGGGAAGTGAACCTAATGATCAATGTGGATATTATTGTTATTTTCTATTCATGGATTTTTCTGGAGTGTAGATTTCACATAATCCTGGCTAACTCCTTCCTTCTCACACTTGGTAATCTTCTTTGAAGTCAGTCAATCTCTACAAAAGTTGACTTCTTCAGAAAGAAATTGATGTACCTTCTCAAAACTGTAATAACTGGTCCCTTGAGATTTTTTATCTACTTATTATTTACTTTACAGCTTGGGTATAACTTTCAGCAAGTCTTTGCTCCATTTTTTTCTTTTGCCTTATTGATTTGGACTAAAATAAATTATTTTCTCAATTTTTTAATAAATCCAATGCTACTTGTACCCAGGCAAAATAAATGTTTGCCAGAGTTTCAAAAGATATAATGCCTAACTTACCATTAGGAAATATATTAATTGATTACTTTTATATTTTACCCACAATATCAGCTCCTCTAATCCTTAATTTGCTTATGTAGAAAATGGAGAAAATGTTAGTAGCTAACTTCTGGAGTTGTAAAAATCAAAAAAGACCATTCAAGTGAAATGCTTACCTCAATAGCTAACACGTAAACCACTAATAATTGTTTTAGTAGTAGTAGTGGTGGTGGTGGTGGGGAGGTGAAAACTCATCCTAAATTGCCCAAGGCATTGAAAGTACAGCTTCCTGGGAAACCTTTCAGTTCCAGAAAAACCACTAGGGGTGGTAATATTTGGGAACAAAGCTAACTATAAATATTGGCTCTGGCCTCTGCCACCTACCAGCAATTTGACCTAAAGGATATTATTTAATTTTCAGTTGCAATTTTCTTATCTAAAACATACATGAGGGCTAGGTAAGTAAGAGAAATGCCTAACAAAGTAGCCTAAACAAGTAGTTTAGGCACAAGTAGCCTAAACAGTAGTACCCTTATTCCATCTCCCTAAAAAATCTTTATTGGCTTCCTTCTGCTTACAGAATTAAGCACAAAGTAAAGTTTACCAAAGTTTTGCCTAATACATCAAGGTCTTTTAAAATCTGTTTATAACCTGCCCTGCCAGATACATATGCTATTATGTTCTTTCCATTTATCAATAACAATTATATTAATGATGATTATGATAGATAATACTTTTCTAGTGCTTTCTACGTAACAAAAAGGGTGCTAAAGACTTCATAAGAACTTTAACCAGAGTCCCAGAACTCCCATTTCCTGCACACTTGACTTTCTTATAGACTGTTCAGCCTTTGCCCACACTGTTTCCAGCAACTGCACATTCTTCCTGTTTATCCTTTAAAATCCTGCCCAAATGTTGCCTCTTCTATGATGTGTCCCCAGACCCCAAAGGATGGGAGTTTTTCTCTTTCCCTCATTGACCCCAAAACAATTGACACATGTCTTAGCACTTCCTACCATGGTACTTTTCACATTACTTTAAACATTTTTAATGTATCTGTATCCTTCACCAAAAAAGACTTACTTACATTCCTAGCACAAGGCACAGGATTGAATTTGCTTATTTGTGAAATGAATGGAAGATTATGGTTTTGGAAAATCAGTTGATATACTTTATACTAAAAGATTCTCTAAAGAATGTAAGTGATCACTATCTATTTTTTATAGTATCTGTGAAATTATTATAAAAGCTAATTTACTGTGTTGAAATTCATAGGATTCTAAGAACTATGAAACGGGGTGATTAAATAATTTAAAATAATTATTTTTCATGAAATAAGATAATCCAGGAAAAATAGGCCAGGTGCCTGTTTGAAATCTATTATTTAAAATCGGGAAAGAGTGATGTTACAAATAAGTCACGGAGTGCCCCTGCATAGGCTTCCTGAAGTGGTGGACTCCCTCCTCCGACTTGTTCTGCCTGGGCCTGGAGAACTGCAGATCCGTTGGGGTTTAGTTTAGTTTAATTTAGTTTAGTTTAGTTTTGTTTTGTTTGAGACAAAGTCTAGCTCTGTCGCCCAGGCTGGAGTACAGTAGCATGATCTCGGCTCACTGCAACCTCCACTCCTGGGTTCAAGCAATTCTCCTGCCTCAGCGTCCCAAGTAGCTGGGATTACGGACATGCACCATCACACCTGACTAATTTGTGTATTTTTAGTAGAGATCTGATTTCACCATGTCGGCCAGTCTGCTTTCGAACTCCTGGCCTCAAGTGATTCATCCACTTCAGCCTCCCAAAGTGCTGGGATTATAGGAGTGAGCCACCACACCCGACCACCAGATCCTGATCTATGGATTTATCTGTCAGTCTGATAGTAAAAGAAGAGCAAAATATGCGTCATTAAGACCTAATATTTAATTGGATTTGGATCACTATCATTTCGTATAGAACAAGTTTGTTTCTCCTCTAATCCTGTTTTGAAAATGGAAATACAAAATAATAGTTCCTCAGACTGATAACAATAAGGATAACTTGATAACATTTTGTCTATATAGTTAAAATATGCATAGAATATAAAATTACATCTTTTTCACAAGGCTTTTAGAGAACTGCTTTGTGGTTATCTTTGCCAACTATTAAGATACATAGTTGAAAAATTAAGACTCCACAATGAATCAAAATATAAATATTAAAGATCAATGTACTAGAATTTGTTATACTTGATTTAGTTGTAGTTTATACTCTTTGTTTTAATATTTGAAGTAGTTTTTTTCAGACTTCTTTTAAATCCATCATGTTTGATTTTCCATTAAATACTATATTTTATGTTAGTTTTTGCATTTATAATATTATTGATATTTTAAGAAATGGGTCAGCATTCATTTTATGCATAGTTTTCAGTATGGCTTTGCAATTAACAATGGATCAGTGTTTTTTGTGCTATCATTGTTGTCATGAGGCAGGTGAAATGGGTTTTCCAGATTCCTGAAAGATTTGAAATCACCAGATTACGTGGAACTCCTCAAATGAATACTTGTTAAGGCCAATTTGGGAAATTTGTGATAGTATGTATCATGTGGAAAAATCCCAGAATGGACTGAGATTTCTTTGGCAGGATCATATCTAGGTGAAAATTCAGTTCAAAAATTACCTTGAGACCCTTGTATTGTAATCTGTGCTGTGGTTTCATGGTGTTTGACATACAGAACATGGACTGGAGAATGATAAAAGTGAATGCTGGTTCACCGTGACTCATCGGGAAACACAGTCTTGCTGAGACATACTTATTTCCTCCCCAGTTTATTTCCAGCCATGTAAATTTATCCACGGAGTTTTACAGATAAATAATTTGGATGCCAAACAGCTAAAAATTGTGACTATTTTGAGCCTTCTATTTAACATGTACACTGAAAATACTTTGTTAGAATTATAGCACTTGTCTCTGCTTCTGTGGTTCTCAGAGCAAGGGATGTCATGCTTTAGTTGCTCTGCATTTGAATTTATTCACGATTCCTCTTTTACGGTCTTTCTGGAGACAATGTGTGGTGCATCATTAGCATTATTATTATTTCAGTTACAGTGAGACTACATAGCCACACTTAGGGGGTTGGGTAGATGTCATTATTCATTCAGAGTAAGTTCTTACTCTAATATAAATGTTGCTCAGGACAGAGCTTTGAAATGGATCCTGATTCTTTAAATTCTTTCCTGTCTGTTTCAGGAAATAGTGAGATCCTGTTGATAGTAAAGTACAATGTGTCTAAAGTTCACTTCTAAACACTCTGCTCTTTGCAATGAAAGTCATCTGCATTCTCTTTATAATTCAGAGCCACAAGAGATCTGTCTAATCTTGGAGATCTGATTCAGTATCATTTAGGAAAAAAAAAAAAACCTTGATAATATTTCTACCATTCAGATTAGTGAAAGCAGTAAAGCTTTACAGCTTCTGTCGTCTTAAAAAGATATCATGAGACAGGGGAATAAAGACTTGGATTATGGTTTGGGAGATTTAGTTGTTTGTAAAAATAAAATGATTAGTACAGTTATTATTCAAGTTTTTAATCAACGGAAGCAAATGGCATCTGTTTGTTATCATTCTTTCTGCAGAAGACAAAGGCTCAGGTCCCAATGGTGCTGACTGCTGGTCCCAAGTGGTTGCTGGATGTGACTTGGCAAGGAGTGGAAGACAACAAAAACAACTGCATTGTGTACAGCAAAGGTAAATGCAAGATTGTTTCCCTCTCTCTTTGGAAGTGTTAAAACCTGAGCATTGCAAAACAGCACCTGAAGGGCTGGAATGGAAGTACAAAGTATAATTTGATCCTCTCTCGTCCTGTTTTCCCATTTGAGTTCCTCTAATGTGTATTTTCAGTAAAGCCACCTTTTTTGTTTTCTGTGCAGCATAAAACAAAAGTGTCATACCATTAATTACTTATTGCCTTATACATTTACCTAACTCTGTATTTGAGTGACTTGACTAGTATCTTTCTCTTGCTGTTAGTATCGTTGATAGCCAGGTTTGATGAAACTCCAAATTCTCCTTTTAGACATTATCAAAAAGTGAAATCCTTCTAAAGTTTAGCAATTTGTGTCAAGGTGCACGGTCCAAGAGGCGCTACATTCTAGCCAGTTTCTGGAAGTCATGCGTGATGAGAGGATAGCTGGAAATGAAACCTTTGCAAAGACAGAAATCTTCCCCCTGGTGATTTCTGAAGGGCAGGAGGCAAACTCTAAAGCAGAAGCTGATGACTTGCAGGGCATTGCCTTTGATTTGCTCAGTGTGACATCAACCCAGACTGCGTCATGTAGCTGCGCCCTGGCTACAAAGGAGCCACAGCTCCATAATGGCACGTCGTGGGGCTGGCTGTCCGTAGCACGGGACCTTCCTCACGTGTGGTGTGGTTTTGGGGCACTTTTCTCCACATTTGAGTCTTAGTCCTAGCTCTGTACTCTTACAGTGAAATCCCTAATCTCACTTCTTCATAAATATTGCAAAACTTTGTGCTTCTCATGTTTAATTTCTCTTGGCTTTCTTTTTAAACCAAATAGACCTACTGAGATCAAAGATGTATTTGCACATTGAACCTAGAAACCATAAAAGCATACAAGGGAACAAGCAAATAAGCACCCCTATCAATATATTAACATATAAAACACTAATCATAACATCAAAGACTCTTAAAAACTTGCTAGAAACAATTACAACTTGTTCCTATAATCATTACAATTTGTACACTTATAAGAGGATTGCCTCTAAACTACCATGAACCTTTGAAAGTTGAAACACTGGAAAGAGGGAATTTGCAAGCTAAAAAAAAACAATCTGCACACCAGGATCTGACTTTAGTTTTTTCCTTCTATAATTACTTGTCCCCATACCCACTAATTTTCTAACCTGGAATACCTGTGGTATGCTGGTGGGAGCGTTCAGCTAAAAGGGGTGTGAGATTTTCCCAGGATATGCCAATATAATCTATCAAAGTGAAAAGTATAGGGAATCAGTTTACCAATGCCAACATTCAGAATACAAAAGATGCCTTGGAATGCAGGACCACTTGTTGGGGACAGATTTCTGTTGTATGATATTTTATCTTCATTGAACCAATATAGTACGGAGGGAAACATGGCAATAGCTGGTCCTCATTTATGATTCAAATTCATTGCACTTTTAAATCAGCTATTCTTTTAGTAGAGATGATTGTTATATATTTTGAGTATCCCTTATCCAAATTGCTTGGGACCAGAGTGTCTCAGATTTCAGACTTTTTTTCAGATTGGAATATTTACATATACATAATGAGATATCTTGGAAATGAGACCCAAGTCTAAACATGAAAGTCATTTATGTTTCATAAACACAAAATACACGTAACCTAATGGTAATTCTATACAATATTTTATAATTTTGTGCCTGAGACTAAGTTTTGACTGTCACCCATTGCGTGAGGTCAATTGTGGAATTTTTCACTTGTAGCATCATGTTGGTGATCAAAAGGTTTTGGATTTTGGAACAATCTGAAAGATTTTGGATTTTCTGATTAGGGATGCCGAACCTGTATAACAGAATTGGAATTCTGTGTTTAGTGGGGTGTGCTAACTTGAGCAAACTTATGTGTTTATGGTTGGCTATACCTTATATCTTTTTGCAATAAACAACGTAGAGTAATTAATAGAAGCTTATTAATTATTCATTAATTAACTGGTAAAGCATGTATTGAGTCCAACTGTGTGCTAACCTTGTACATTGATGATAGTAGCCACCATTTATTGGGCACACCTTGAATTATCTTCTTGATGCTCCCATGCCAAATTGTATGTGCTTCTCTCATTGCTCTCTATTACCTTGTTTCATGATCATGAATATACAGTTTATGTGTTTAAAAAGGGAGTAAGTAAAAAAGTTAGTTATGATTGCCTGCCTCTTCAATCTACTCTATATTTACTGAGGACACAGTGTGTCTTAGTCACCTTTCTATTCCTGGTCTGGCATGCTCCCTGTACAAGAAAAGCATAAGTACATATTGATTGGTTGACCAGATAAACAAATGATGAATGGTTGCCAGACACTGAAATAGACATTTCACATACTATGATGATGAACTGTATGAATTGCTGCTATTCAATAATGTTTTAACCTGTAAAGGGTAATTTGGCATTGTTCAACTTACAAGAACAATTGGTTTTGCAGTTCAAATGCCAGAACTACAATAACTACTGTGTACGCTTTTTAAAGCTTAATCCTTATTTAATAGCTCCTATGAGATAATCAACATACTACCCCATTTTACAAAGGTAGATAAAAGACTTAAGTAGGGTAAATAGTTTGTCATGGTCACATGGCTAACAAGTGATTGAGTGGGATTCAAGCATACATTTGTCCAACTTAGGGTTGAAGTGATACATACTAGAATATGTTCTGTCTGCATTAAGCTTCAAAACAACTCAATGAAATAGATAGTATTTTCTCATTTTGCACCTATGACTTAGAGAGGTGGCATGATTGCCTGTGATCATAGAGCGCTAACAATAGAGCTAAATTCAATCTACATCTTGACAACTCCAAATTCTGTACTCCTTGAACTATATGACTCTGCCTTTCCCTTTGCCACTGTTAAATGATGAGTAACAACCAAAACCACCCAGGCTTTTATCCCTAGAAATCACAAAATATATATATTAAAGTGTGGCATTTCCCAAAACGCATTTCATGGAACCCTAAGATTAAAGAAAAAAGCCCCATGACCAAATATCATTTATCGTAGCCCTCTTGAAAACTCACAGTGGATGCTTATATTAATGATCTAGAATTATGTAGTAAAAAACAAAAGCAAAAAGCCCTGATCATTTGCATTTCAACATACATTTTTATTTCTCTACTTTGCTGCAGACTTTTCTTTGATCTTCTACCTGGGGTTCAGAGGCCTGAAACTAATTTCTAGTATTTAGAGTGCCTTTAGAGGGAGGAGACAGCTCACGCAGAGCATGTCGCAAAGTTGTGTCAATACCTTAATATTCTGGGATTTCACTAGGGATTGATTGGATCATGGAAAATATGACCCCGGGAGGCACTCCTACTGGTATCCAAACACGCTGGACTCTGGAGTCGTCTGTCTCCACAGTCTGTATGTATGATAACACGCCTCAAAGCAAAAGCTTTTTGAAGATGGAAGGGTTAACAAATGTTAACTTGAACCTCTACAATGTTTGTGGCATTTTCATAATGCCTACATTGTTTATTAATTGGGCCTCTTTTGTTTTCAAGTGATAGAAATCTAACTGAAATTAGATTCTGCCAAAAAATTGTGTGTGTGTATGTATGTGTGTGTGTGTGTGTGTGTTCTGGGGTAGGTAGGTTCATCTGCTCATATCACTGAGAGTCCAGGGATATTCTGGATGTCAGGAACTGCTTGATTCAGTTGCTCAAACTTTTTTCCCAGACTCTCTCTATCATGTGGCTCTTCTTTCTTGTGTGGGCATCATTCTCAGATAACTAGTGGCAACTCCAGACTTATTCCACCAGCATAGCAACTTCGGTGAAAAGAGAGCTTTTCTGGGTTTTGTGATTAGAGCATATCACATACCATTCCCTGAACCAATTAATCACTATGACTCTCCTAGGCAGACCATAGTCAGCCTGGGGCCTAAAAATAAAATTAACCCCACATGAGCCACTGAAATGGAGGAGAGATAGTTCCCTAAATAAAACCAAGGTTATGCTGCCACAAAAGAGTGGTTGCTTCTTGGGCCAACATCCATGCTCCCATGGGTCACATATTATTCCTAAAGTGGAGAAAGCTCTCATGGACGATGAAAATTAAATTCCTGATGCCACAATTGTATTTATTTGTTTTTTTCCTAAGAACCTAAACTACTTATCAACTCAAAGCCAAATCATTATTATAGGACCTGGCTGAGAACATATCAGTATCTATTTACAAATAGAAGATAAATTGCAGATGTGTGACATTTTGCAAAAATGCCATGACTGAGATTTTTGATAGTGTTTTCTTATGGTGTGAAAATAGGCCCATTTAATGTTTAACTATTACCATCTAGGAGGCATACTTGCCTCCCAAAGTATTCCTAAATGTAGGCTAGTAACAAGATTAAATATGACTACAAAGTTTTCATTGTCAGCGTGTCCATCACATTATTATAAAATAAAATTGTGTTATATCACTCAGTGCTATTTGACAGGTTGCCGTCATCTTGTTCTATAAAAATTTTTAAAAGTATGGTGGTTGGCATTAACATTCGAATCTGATGTGCGTTGTTCCTGCCTCAACTCCCCCTTGTCATTCCAGAAAGTAATTAGGTCATCCAGACATTGATGGACCAGACCTGTTGGGTCGTCTGTTTTTTGCCATTATTCTCAACAGACTCCAGATAATTCTAATTTACTTATCTCAGTGGAAAAATACTAAAAAGCATAATGCTGAAGTTAAAAGGAGCTCTGCTGGAGAGTAGGGTGAGCAAAGGCCTGCCCACTTACTCTTAAAATCCACTGTCTGTTGAGCACTGATGATCTACTTCTTTACCTTACCTTATTATATGCTATCTACTGTTTGCAAAGAATGGTGACCTTTTCATATGAAAAACAAATAGTATATTTAGAATTTTATGTTTTGAGGGTATTTAAAATTACACCTTTAGCATCTTTCATGTGGGTTTAATCACTCAGCTTCAAATCAGGGATAATTACATTATTTAGTTTTTCATTTTTCTTGTAGTTGTTATTTCAAAGTAGCTACATTCTCTGGGTCTCCAAATTAAGAGAATAAACACTGTCAATCAAGAGAGTGAAAAAGTATCTGCTAACCCTCACTCTCACCTCAACAACAGAATATTTCTGTATATACGAAGCCACAATATTATTGTAAAAATCTGTATTTCATGTGTAACCTTAGACAAATCACTTGCCCCCTCTAATCTTGATTTTCTCAACTGTGAAAATGGAATAGCAATGGCTACCATGCGGGATTTTTGTGAAGCACCCATTTACATGATTGCAGAGGTTATGATCGATATTATATTGCTAATTATCGTACAAGCAGTCCTTGTGGTCATAAGTCAGTACACACTAAGAGAAAATGAAGCCAGGCCTCCATGTTGGTATCAAGCATATAGTGATGTTGTATTTACAGCAAAGCCTTCTACAAGTCTCATTCAGTCACTTTGAACCCACAGGATATTTGCAGAGCTCTATATCACAGAATCAGAGACCAGAAGCCTGTACGGGAGCATATCATTGGATGTTTTTCCTGGGCACGTGATACTTTTATTTTAGTGAAAGTCTTATATACAGTGCTAGTATAAAGATGAAAATGATGATATTATTACTACTAATAATAGCAATTACCATTTATTAATCTTTGTTCTATTCCAGACACTGTTCTAATCACTTAACATAAATTTTCTTGCTTACAATACAACAGATTCATGATATCTAAACAGTGCTTTTCCCATTTTGCAGATGAATAAATTTAGGTTTTGATGGGTCAAGTAAGTTCAAATGATGAATTTGGGATTCATTATTGAGCTTGTTGACTTCAATTCCCAATTGTACAATCAACAAAATTTTGGAAGATGCCATTTACTAAGGCAAGGTTACAGGTTATTGCTTTTCTTTGCAAATTTGCTTACATGTTTATCAGCAAATTCTTTTCTGCATTCTTTGGCTTGATTTTAAAGAGATTATTCAAAAACTAAAACAGCAGTGGCAGCAACAGTTTATGCTAATTTCTTTGTTGTTTCTAAGACCACAGCAATTTCAAATCATGTAGATGACTGCACAGCAATCTCAAAATCATGCTATGACAGTCTTCAAAGTTCTGATTTTGCAGGTTCGCATGAATTTAAACATGCAATTAGTCAATTTAACCATTTTTGAATGTCTTTTGCATCCAAGAGCCTATACTAGTCACCACTGAAATAATGACAGAAATTCTAGTATGATTTAGCTTGGGTGAATAACTTTCTGCACACTCTCTAAATTAAGCTTTCAAAACAAATGTCTTTCATTACAAAGACTCTTGTAAAAGTCCGGACCATGTTCCACCTTAAAATAGATGATCTGTTGCATGTTACTAGAATTTTCAAGCAATAGCTTTGTCTAATGTGGCAGCCAATTTTCAAAGTATCCTGAAAGTTAATGTTTAACTTTACCTAGAGGGCGTAATGTTGTATAAATAATAAACTAATTTAAAAGGAAAAATTTGTGTTCATACTTTATGCATTTATTTAACTATTCAGTAATTCACAGAAAATGTATAACCATTGTCTAATTTTACACTATTCTTGAAAGAGGGTGAGTGCCCGAACTAAATATTTAGCAGTGGGAATTACAAAATCATAAGGCGATTAAGTTAGCTAGTCACAGAATTCCAATATTGCTTTTTAAATGACTTCAGGATATAGGAGGTACTAAGGTTATTATCTGTTATCAGGAATACAGTGGAATTGTACAACTGGATAATAACCAAACAAACTGACACAATGTAAAATTACATTATCAGTGTGTTAAAACAAAATTGCGCCCTAAAGGAGTCCACATGCCAGCTCAGAGCTGCAGTGTAATTATGCTTAACTCTGATAATTAAAATACAACGGAGATCAACAGAATCATTTTCATTAAGAAAATTATTAATGATGGTGGTATAACAGTAATTGATTGCAGAGCACCACAGGATAACGCGATGCCGAAAACCCATGTTTCATGAACATCTGAGGCTTTTTCTGGTTACGTTCTATTAATATTTTGAGGAGTGAGCAATTTATTATTCCTTTCCTAGGAATCTGTGATTGTAAAAATGGCTACTTTAAAGAAGAAAACACAGTTTTGATTCAAATTGTCATTTCTAAGGGATTCTTAAGGTCAAGACAAGTGACCCCACTATTGACTATGTTATTTACCATAGAGCTGTCTGTTGCAAATTGCAGAATGACAGCGACTTCAGCAAATAGTGAGCCTTGTGTCATTTCCATTTCTTACTATGCATTTACTGTTTTTACTGTTATGTTAGTGATTTATTGATGTTATTTCAATCTGGGTCTGGGTGTACTGAATAGTTTATTGTCTTTAGTTATTACTACTATATGCTATATGATGTGAAAAATACATTTGTTTTTATATCAGCATCACTGTGAGTTTCCTTAATGAAATGTTGGTAAATAGCCCTGCACAATAATACCACTAATTACCTTAGTTGATTAGATGTGCTATCTTATTTTGGAGAAAAAAAAATATCCTAAACCACCCTGGATCCATGCATGAATGAATTTCTGTCTCTTAGGGGTAGGAACCCAGTTAGAACGCTGGCACATGGTAAGAACTAAGAATCTATCAGTTTTATAAGTATAAAAATGAGAAATGAAGAATGGGGTCTTTGGAGAAGCAGCTCACTATCATTTAAGGATGTTAGCTTGTCATTCAAAGGGATGCTAATCTTGAAAGCTACCCCCAAAAGTATCTTTGTCGATGAAATGAGGGACAACTCTTTAGGGTAGATTTTTTTCAGGGTAACATACTGAGAATAGTTTTTAAAACACTGTATTATGTAGAAAAAAAATTATTATAAGATAAATCTAGGTGAAAAAAGGCAGAATGTGTGGTTTTGTGCCTAACATGATTATACTTAAAAAGTGTATGCACAGGAAAACATACTGGAAAGAAACAGTGTGAAATTATAAAGATATTTCTGTTAAAGTGGCAAGACTTAGGGAGATTTTGGTATCCTTTTCATAATATTCTTCACTTTGATTATTTTGCTTATATAATTTCAGAAAATATTTACATTTGAAAATCATTCTTTGTCTTAACTACATTCTTACTCTTCTTTTTACACAACCCAAATAAAACAAAGAAATCTTTGCATTATCCACAAAGTGTCCTTCATCCACAGAATTTAAATTATTTCCTAGTGATATAATTACTTTTCTTTAGTAACTCTGTGAAATTCCTGCCACTTTATTTTTCATAAGATAATTTTCCAAATAAAATACACATAACTGAGCACATACTCTGCCCACGATATGGCCCAGGTGTCATGAGGAGTACAAATGAATATGAGACACCCCCCAGTTTAAGAAGCTTATTGAAAGAGCTTACTTGATGAAAGATGTATAATAATGAATTCAGTCTCATACTGTCAAGAAATGTTCACAGAGATGTGGAATTTTGGTTGGATATTGAACACTGAGTATCAATTTAAGTAATGGGGTGAAGGCTTTTAAGGAGGTTAAAATGTGTGCCTAAAAGCCCCTAGGTTAAGATGCATACAATGTGTTCATGAGTGTATCTGTTCAGTTCAGTTAAAGCAGAGAATTTACAAATGTAACCATTGAGGGGCAAGCCTCCAAAAGTTCCTGAGAGCCATGTTGTGGACATGCTTGAATGCTCGTTCTGAAAACCTTAGCATGGAAGCATTGGAGAGCTGCTGACATTTTTAGGGCACACATGATGAGATCGAGATTTTAGTAAGATTATTGTGTCAAAAGTTAAGCATAGGTCCATTCACTAACAAAACCAAGCCTTATGTACCATGGAAATAATGGTGTTACACACCTCTAGAAAACATTAGTAGTAAACCATCTGCCTTACTTTACTCGTTACCAGACTTCAACAATTTTTCAACACCAAATGAACCTGCAATCCACACACTTCACCACCATCATTTTCCTATCAGCCCCTCCCGTGCTTACTTCCAGGTTACCTGATGTGGATTCCATGGGTCTGTCACTCTAATCACTTTCTTAGAGTCCCTTACCCTTCTCTCTCTTTTTGGTCTTTACTGGCCTAGTAATTCCTCATTCTGGTTAATCCAGGTCTCCACTTTCTCCTGGCCACATCCAAGCATCTGAGATTAGGTAAATTAGTATTTGTGAAGTGCCTACAATAGTGTCTGGTCCACAATGAGTACTGTATAAATGTATGGTAAAAATAAAACAAAGGAATTACCAATACCAGCAACAATAAAAAACCAATACTGATCGGTTTTATGTTACTTTTGATACTTTTGACCACAAGATGTGAGCCCTCAGTGTATGTGGTCTGACAATCAAAACTTGTTGTCCTAATCAATCTTGAAGTTACTATTTCAGACTTCTGACTCCCCAAATGTTTAACATCCTCTGTTAAATAATGTTTTTACTTCTTGTTTCACAAAGAAAATGAGAAAGTGGTAGCACACCTAATACTCCAAAGACCACAATTTGACTGATTACAAGGATTGATATATAATGCAGAGCCAAATCTGGCCCATGACCTGTTTTTGTAAATAAAGTTTTATTGGAACACAGCCACAGCAATTTGTTTATACATTGTCTATGGCTACTTTCACGTTGTAACATCAGAGTTCAGTGGTTGGAACAGAGACAATCTAGTCTGTAAAACCTAAAATATTATGTGGTTCTTTATAGAAAAACTTGCCACTCCTAAACTAAACCTACAAACTTACTACCTTGGCATTATATGACCTGCTCCTGGATGCCTCTGTGGCTTCTCTTTCCATTACTTTTTAGCTACTTTGTTCTAGTTGCATGGGCTCCTTGCTTTTGCTTAAAAATACAAGGAATGACACTACCTCAGGGCCTTTGCACTGTATGCTGACTCTGCATTGCTCTATGACCTCTGTTTTTTTTAAAAACAACAACAACAACAACAAAAAAAAAAAACAGGATTTTGCCGTGTTGGCCAGGCTGGTCTCAAACTCCTGGTCTCTACCTCCCAAAGTGCTGGGATTGCAGGCATGAGCCACCACACCCGGCTGTCTATGACCTCTTTTTGAACTCCTCCTAGATGTTGCCTCCCATATTGTCTGTCTAAACAGTCTGCCTAACTACCCTGTCTAATATATACTCTCTCCCTCTCTCTTTCTGTTTCTCTCTCTCTCTCCCTCGCTCCCCATACCCCCATCACTACCATTTCTCTCTTTCTCTCCCTGTTTCTCTCTTTCTCCTCTATATCCATCAGTTCAGGAAACTATAACAAAATACCATAAACTTGGTGACTTAAACAATAAATATATATTTCTCATGGTTCTGGAGACTGGGAAGTCCAAGATCAGGGTGCTGGCAGCTTCACACCTGGTAAGAGCTCTCTTCTGGGTTTGTGGATGGGCATCTTCTTGCTGCATAGTCACAAAGTAGAGTGGGAGCTAAGGAGATCTTTCTTGCTTTTCTACTTATATGTACACTCATCCCACCATGAGAGCTCCATGCTCATGACCTAATTGCCTCACAAAAGCCTTACCTCCTAATGCCATCACATTTGGGGTTAGAGTTCCAACATATACATTTTGGGGAGACATAAACATTCAGTTGATAACCTCCTCTGTATCAGTTATCTTTATGTTTGATATTTTATTATTGACTAAAGAATTTTATTATTTATTTATTCGACACAGAGCCTTGCTCTGTCCCCCAGGCTGGAGTGCAGTGGCACCATCTCGGCTCACTGCAAGCTCTGCCTCCCACGTTCATGCCATTCTCCTGCCTCAGCCTCCCGAGTAGCTGGGACTACAGGTGCCCGCCACCACTCCCGGCTAATTTTTTTACACTTTTTAGTAGAGATGAGGTTTTACCATGTTAACCAGGATGGTCTCGATCTCCTGACCTTGTGATCCACCCGCCTCGGCCTCCCAAAGTGCTGGGATTACAGGCGTGAGCCACCACGCCTGGCCAAGAATTTTAGTGTCAGTTTTTTACCCCTAGAATGGGAGTTCTATAAGGACAGTGATTTTTTTTTTTTTTCTGGTTTTTAAACAGTGCATGGCACATAGTAGCTGCTGAATGAATATTTTTGAATAAACAAATGGATAAACCAATAGGATGCAGTTTTTTCTTTAACATAGAAAGCTATGATGTCTATTTAATAATAGTCTTACAATATTCTTCTTGACTTTCTTTGACTTTCTGCAGTACCCTAAAACTTTATAATTTAACTTTGCTCCTATCACATTTATAATTTACAAGAGGTCTTTCTTGTTCTCTGACTATTCTTTTGTTCATCATCTTGCTCTTTTTATGTAAATATTCATTCTTTGTATCTCTGAAGATAGCAATTGGAGGACATTTGGGAAGGTGTGTGTCCTGTGCATTGTTTCTTTTCTCTTGCCTATTCTGTTCCCGGTATTTAATATTGAAAGTTTCCTCAAATGGCTTAAGATACAATGATGTCTGCTTTTTATTTTAAGAGCAGACCACTGTCAACTGAAGAATGACAAAGTTCTTAAATTTAGAAAGGAGAAGTTTATTTCTAATAAAGGGTTGCAGCATGAATGGTGACCATTCTGACAGGCTGGGAAGCATAGCCTACAGCCAGAAGCCAAAAACAGACACTTTGAGGGTGGGAAGAATAAGACAGGGATTTATGCTGATCGAGGTGGTGAAACATACATAAGCTATAGGAGGAATATTTATAAAAGAAGAAATGGCCAGGCATGGTGGCTTATGCCTGTAATCCCAGCACTTTGGTAGGCTGAGGCTGGCAGATCATGAGGTCAAGAGATGGAGACCATCCTGGTTAACATGGCGAAACCCCATCTCTAGTAAAAATAAAAAAATTAACTGGGCATGGTGGCGCACACCTGTAGTCCCAGCTACTCGGGAGGCTGAGGCAGGAAAATTGCTTGAACCCGGAAGGCGGAGGTTGCAGTGAGCCGAGACCACGCCACTGTACTCCAGCCTGGCAACAGAGTGGGATTCCATTTCAAATAAAAAAAAAAAAAAGAAAGAAAGAAAGGAGAAACATGCATATGCAGAAATGAGCTTCATGCTTCTCTGTGGGACCCTTGTTCAGAAGAAAATGGTGGCATTAGCATGTTCCAAGGGTGGGGTTTTCGGCTCTTTGGTGTTAAAAGGTAAAACAGAGGACATGAAAACCCTCACTGCACATCCTCCACAGACTGGCCAGAACCACTCTGTGGTTAGCGGTCTCTCATCAGGAAGGAATGCTGTTCAGTTGTTTTGTCAAAACTGCAAAAGGGAGGGGCAGTGTCAGGTGGTTGGTTGGTATCAGGGGTGAAGTGGGTCATTCTGTTTAACCCTTAGGGAAGAAAGCCTAATGACAATTAGCAATGGGGGGTATGATGAGACATATCTGACCTCCTATCCTGTTATACTCAGGAACTCAGTTATGAAGATTTCTACAGGGTCCCCTTGGCTAAGAGGAAGTCTGTTCAATCTGCTGGCAGACTTAGGATTTCATTTTTTTATTTCTCAATACTAAAGGCTGCATGGAAAGGCAGCATGAGTAGGCAGGGCTTATCAACTGGGGGATTTTGCATAGAATCATAGGCTGATGAAAATCCAGCCATGGTAATGAGGTCCCCAAATAACTGTGTATTTAATACTTTGATCTCAGCATGCCTAAATTTTCCCGAGAATAACAGTCTCCCGAGATTTATGAACCTTGCAGCCAGCGTTTTGAAGGAGAGTGGGACCTGGTGGTGCACTGGGGAAGTCCTGTCTCGTTGTTGAGATTGTAAATGATCGCTTATTCTTCTAATTCAGATGTCACATTAGCACCTGCCTTTGCTGAGCCTGTGCCCCTGGATCTAAAGCCTTTGTATGCCAGTTTTCCGAAGATTAAACCTCCATCTCCTAACAGAGTGGGAAGGGGATGTAACCTAGCTCTGTAGGAAATGGCTGGGTCTGGAAGGTAACAGCTTCGTCCTTAGAATGCCTTTCCAAGTTTTAGCTCTGCTGCTCATCCTCCCTCTCAAGGTAACAGGTACCTTTACTTCCTGATCTGTTTTGGGATTCGGCAGATGAAATCTGCCTGTTTCTTGTTGGCCTGTGGCTCTTCAAGTACTTGGATTTCAGCTTTCTGTGCTGTGCTGTGTCATTTATCACTCCATCAATTTTCTAGCTTCCAATATTTTGTTGACTTCTATTGTATACTCTGCCCTGTCTCTTTGCCCTTATCACCTTCTTTTCTTCTTTACTGTCATTTTAGTAAAAGAGAGTAGAAATAAATGCATGCAATCAATTCACCACTGAAGTGCAATCATTCACTTCGTTAGTAGGAAGGCCTCTCTGCTCTTTTCTTATGCAAGCTTCTGCAAAGTTTTCTGCCCTCATTCCTTGGACTTATTCAATTCCAGCATCTTCTTTCTTGTTCAGTTTTTGTCTTCAAAACTCCACTGAAGTGACTCTTACAGGTCTCCCGTAGTCTACTTGTTGCCAAGTTTTCATTATATTGGGCTTGATCTAGTCATCCTTTTCCACGCCCAGTGACAAGTCTCTCCATATATGTAACTGTCCATCCACTATATGTTGTCATTCTTTAGTTTTTTTTCTCCTCATTTATGTATTTTCCCGTGACTACTTCATTTACATTTTTTAACTACCCAATGCCTGAAAGCCTCATCTGTCACTCCTCTTCCCCAGAAACTCTATGCTTCAATCATACTCAGTTGTTTAAAATTTCTCCACAAAAATTAGCTGGGTGTGGTGGCAGGCACCTGTAATCCCAGCTACTTAGGAGGCTGAGGCAGGAGAATTGCTTGAACCTGAAAGCTGGAGGTTGCAGTGAGCTAAAATTGCACTACTGCACTCCAGCCTGGGTGACAGAGTGAGACTCCATCTGAAAAAAAAAAAAAAAAAAAATCCCTTGCTTGCTTATAACTACCTTTGTACATCATATTTCCTTTGCCTGATAACCTTCTCACCATCTTCATCATTTTTAACAGGTACCATTAAAGATTTAGTGTGTATCTGTGCCTCTAAAAGTCCTTCTTTACCCTGTCCCCATAAGAAGAAAGATCCAGCCCAGGCTAGATATTGTACCAAGCTGGATGTGAACACCTCAAAGGCAAAAATTCAATTTTTCACCTCTGTAACTCCACAGCCAGCGCACAGTATACACCCACTGAATTTTGAATTATTATGTAATGAGATTTATTATGCATCATTCAACAGAATAAACTCTAGTGTTACTTGATTGAGTTTCAGAAATTACTCATGTGGAAATCATCTGAAAATCCAGTACCCACAATGGATTCGCCCCATGTCTCAAAAAACGTAACATTCCTTAGTGAGATTTTTAAAATTCTAGAGGATCTGGATGCAGAGGATTCCTTTGAAATGTTGCATATATACATAGCATATATTATCCTGCATCAGTCAGCATGGCAGTGTATACAAGAATTTGAACCAAAACCTACATAGATGCAAAAGACGTTGTCAAACCATAGGGTTTGGTTTGAACATCTTTGCATAGCAGCCATGCCAAGACATTGGCTCGCTATTACTGGGCAATTCTTTTTGGACCCACTTTATTGGTAAATAGTAACAGTGTCTGTTTTCAGCTCTTCACTGGGGGAAAGTCAGTCAGAAACCTCTACTCTTTGCTCTAATACCTGCAATTGGAGGCTTTTCATTTTACCACTGATGTAGAAGTCAAGCCCATTTTTGAAGCCTGTTTTTAAAATTAAAAGGTCACCTGATATGCCTGACATACAGTAGTACTTCAGAGAAGATGTATTCTCATGAGGCTGTCTGAGGCCTGTGAAGACTGTCAAACAACAGTAGGGTCAACCAAATAGTATACCATGGTGTTGCAAGCAAGAGTATTCCAATCAAGGAAATGGATCAGAAATACATATAGTTTAACTGTTTCCATCTATTTATTCATGTGTTTCTATCTACCTCCTATTGTAATTCAATGATAGTAAATTAAGCCAGTTTTTCCTTTAGAAATCTAGTACTTATCTTCATTGTCTGGTATCCATTGTCAGTAAAGGTTTTCAAGAATGATTATTCTCTAGGTCAGCTACCTTTAGTTTGTGCAGTCTTTCAAGAAATGGACGTTTCAGAGGTACATTATAAAAATTTAAGATTTTCTGAATATTTATCAAATATTTATAGTGAGGAATTTACGGTTCCATAATTCATTTTCTCAAACGAGTAATATATTACATTTCTGTTCGCCTCTCCCCAAAAAAAGATACATGTCTATAAAATACTAAATATTCTACAGTCTCAATTCCAGAACTAATTGTGTTAAGCAAATAAGGCCTTAAGTAAAATAGCAATAATTCTGCCATGTTGCTATGTTTTGAGTGTAGATTTCTAGATTAAAGTGTGAAGTTTTTCAATCAAATGTTCTCACCTTTCAAATCCAGAATGCCTTGACCTTAACCCTGCGGAACCAAATAAGGTGGCCTGTGAAGGACATTTCGGACAAACAATAGCTTAGTTTAGATATTCTTTCATTTTGACTAGAGATACAAATAGGAAACAAAACGAAGTAAGTAGATGTAGTTTAAGAAAGTGAACACATTTCTTTTATTTTATCCATAGCTTTAAATACACTGTTTAAGTTAACTGTCTCAGGACAAATTAAGATCATTTTGTACACATGCAGAAATGAAGAAAACTGATTAAAAAAAAAAAAAAAGCAGGCCATTGTATAAAATTTGGAGGTGGGGTGTTCTTTAAGTCATTGAAATGGTAGCTGAGTTACCACTATATGCCAGGTAGAGAATCTGTTAACTTTTTGTAGTATGTTCAAGTTTACGTTTTATCTTCATTGATACTGTGATATAGCTTGTCCATACCTCAATTATCCCTCCTTAAAAAATTTGACTAATGTCTTTCTACTTAATACATAATCTGCCAAGCAGCAATATGGCATTGACTTGTTAGAAATGTAAAAGCTTAGGCCTCACTCAGACCTGCTAAATCCATATGTGCATTTTAACAAGATCCCAGGTGATCTGTGTACACATTCAAGTCTGGGAAGCCAGGGTCTAATGATTACTGATGTGATTCTAACAGAAAAGGTACACTGTGGGATAGAAACAGTTAACCTTGCTACATAATGGTGTAATGACTTTCTGGCAGAGACTTGTGAATTTATTTGCATGTTAGAGGCAAATAGAAAACACAGAGGATGAGCATATCATAAAGGAAAAATAAGAATGTTGAAAAGTTCTTCCTGTTTTGTCTTTATACAACAGCTTGCGTGCTATCTTTTTTTTTCTTTTTTGGCACTCCCTCTCATTCCCACAAATGGGATTATAGAAAAGAAAAGAAAAGGAAATGCTGCTCTACTCTACTTAATGGGAACATTTATTGCTATTTTTCTTCTTCTGTCCAACACCTCTTAGTTTATATTAGGCATTAAATTGCAATGCTGTTTCTTTTCACTGTAAAAATGTCCCCACGTGTATGCCTTCAAATCAATTCATTGTTATTTTGCAAAACAAAATGCTAAATAAGTACTTAGGGGAAACACAGGCCCCTTGACCCCTGGAACTCTCAGGAGGCTTGCCTCTGTCATCCTTCCTGCGAAGTGAAAGGGGAAAAAAAGAGAAGAAAAAAAAAAAACAAATTTGCTGAGCCACACATTTCAAGTTGTCGACAACCCCATCCACGAGAAAACAGAAGAAAATATATATGCTCTCTGTCCTGTCAAAAGGCTTTCGCCTTATCTTGAGAGACTGTCAGGGCAGGAACATCAGTGAATGGACAGGAGTCTATTAAATTAATAAGCTGCTGGATGGTGTCTGGAGAGTTATGATGCTCCATAAATCCAGTTTGATCATGGTGGACAAGGTTTAAATCTGCAGACTTCTAATACACAGCTAGTTCTTGGATTGGATTTGAAGTTTTGTGCCAGAGACACAGAGATAGTCCTGCAGCATGTGAATTAAGATTTATCTTTTTTTTTTTTCTAT
>NW_016808026.1:2427776-2430311 GCF_001698545.2 Rhinopithecus bieti
GAAATGAAAGAACTGTTGTCAAGGTGAAACCGTGACCTAGAAACCTAAAATCAAACCTAGGTCATTCTATTCAAGCAGCTCCATCAGAACCAAGTATAAAAGGTCTGTGAGGAAGGAGAGATGCCTGAACTTATCTATAACCTATTTTGTAGTGACACCTGTCAAATTCCATTCGTCTATATTTATGACAGAAAGAAAACTAATGGTGTCAGATCTGCCTTATAGTAATACAAAAAAATCAGAGAATATTCTCTTCACCCTGTTAAATAAAGTCCTCTGATACAGCCTTTTCTATGATATAAGGCTTATTTGAATTTTTTGGCTTTCAACTACATGAAGCCAAAGAACTTTGTTTTAGTACTCAGATTCCCAAATAAACTATTAATTTTAGTCTGCAACTTATTTACATAGTACTGATAAATAAAGTCCCAGGAATAAAATATGAATTTGTTCAAAATCATAAAATTCTCCTTGTTGAGTTGGTTTATTACACTGGTTATAATATCCAAAGCATGAGGAAATTGTTAATTGCATGTTTATTTCGTCAACTCACAATTATAAAGGTAAGCTTTATTTTCTTGCAGAGTTTTTTTTTTTTTTTTTTTGAGACAGAGTTTCGCTCATGGTACCCATGCTGGAGTGCAATGGGGTGATCTTGGCTCACTGCAACTTCTGCCTCCTGGGTTCAAGTGATTCTTCTACCTCAGCCTCATGAGTAGCTGGGATTACAGGCATGCATCACCACACCCAGCTAATTTTGTATTTTTAGTAGAGATGGGGTTTCTCCACATTGGTCAGGCTGGTCTTGAACTCCCAAACTCAGATAATACTCCCACTTCAGCCTCCCAAAGTGCTGGGATTACAAGCATGAGCCACTGCACCCAGCCTGTTGCATTGAGTCTTAACATTAGAAAGCTCTAGAATGACGGACAATGCTTTGTTATAAGCAATGCTCCACACTCATTTCAACTTATAAGTCATCTTTAGAACACTTTTCGTAGAATCATAAAATTCACACAACTCTCAACTGTAACAACATGTTAAATCATTGTAGGGTTCAGAAGAGTGTCTGTGGAAGAAGGAAGTCCACCTAAAATCAGTACACAGTACAAAGCACTGTTGTGGACACTGAATCTTTAAATACTGACAAATATCCTATAAAAGCATTGTGATTATCCTTACTTTTATGATAGGGCCATTGAGGTTCCTGGGGCTTAAATGTCTTGTTCAAGGCATAAAGCTAACAAATGGCACAGCTCAAATTTAACCCACATTGGCTTTTCATTCATTCATTTTTTTTCTTTGTTGCATTAATTTATTCCTTCACGTATTCAACAGCCATTTATTGTGGGCCTACTGATACATGCCTGAAAATTTCTAGACACTGGAGTGACCAAAACAGACAGTAATTCCTATACTCATGAACAAACATTTTTGGTTAAGGGGCCAAAAATAAATAGTAAACAGATTTAAAAGTCAAATTTTTCATAGACACACACACACACACACACACACACACACACACACACACCTCTCCTTGCCTCCTTTACATAGAACCAACTAAGAAGAGAAAACAAGCAAGTGATGAAACCCTCCTGGTTCCTAAAGCTATCTGCTCTTGTGTTTTCTTATTGACCTCTGAAAACTACTGAATTTTGTAGTGAAAAATTATTTAGGTTTTTCTTCTGTAACTTACCAGTAGATTTCTGATCATTGAATCCTGTCCTATAACACCAATACACTGTCCATTATTGTCAGAGTTTAAATGGATATTTTTATAATTACCTCATACAGTTCAGTTATAAATAAATCTCCTCTGTGTCACTGTCTCCCCCTCCAACCACAATAGTATTACGTCCCTAGGCAGGAAATGTTTAAGAAAACAGATGAGTCCCAAACTGTGCCCTACGGGTCAGAAAATTCTGGCTTTGTGGAACAGAGAGGAGGGGTAAATCTGCAAGGCCATGACTCTTAATGGGAACTCCCTGCTTCTGGGTTTTCGAGTTCAATCTTACAGGCTGTGTCAATAGAAGAATCTCAGCTGCTCTCAAAAGCAGGAAGGAGCCCATTATCATGTTTGCTTCTGTTGAGATGCTAACAGAACTTTAGAAAAGAATATTGAAAAGTTTTGAAAGACTTTTATCTAGTGAACATCCCACAAACAGCATTTACTTGTATTCTGATTCCAGATTCTGATTCCAGAATATAGAATACTTGATTCTAGAATATAGTCCCAGGAACAAAGAGAGTTTGGGAATCACTATCTGGCTAATAATAGGAAGCACTCAAGAAATAGTTGGTGGATGAATAAATGCATGCTTTGGCTTCTCTCTTCTCCCTTTCCCTTTTCTGTTGCCCTAGTTTCTTAAGTCTAAAGTAGAGAAAATAGATTGGTTTAGGAAGCAATGAAATGCATAACAATTTATATTTAATATATTTATGGTTAAGGAGTGAGATAAGTTGATAGCTTTCTTGCTATTAATGCTTTTCTATTATTTTTCTTTTCTTTTCTTTTCTTTTCTTTTCTTTTCTTTT
>NW_016808026.1:2430657-2480230 GCF_001698545.2 Rhinopithecus bieti
AAATGCATAACAATTTATATTTAATATATTTATGGTTAAGGAGTGAGATAAGTTGATAGCTTTCTTGCTATTAATGCTTTTCTATTATTTTTTTTTTTTTTTCTTTTCTTTTCTTTTCTTTTCTTTTCTTTTCTTTTCTTTTTTTTTTTTTTTTTTTTTTTGAGATGGAGTCTCACTCTGTCACCCAGGCTGGAGTGCAGTGGCACAATCTCGGCTCACTGCAATCTCCATCTCCTGGGTTCAAGCATTTCTTCCGTCTCAGCCTCCCAAGTAGCTGGGACTACAGGCGCCTGCCACTACACCTGGCTAATTTTTGTATTCTTAGTAGAAACGGGGTTTCACCATATTGGTCAGGCTGGTCTCAAACTCCTGACCTCAGGTGATCCGCCCGCCTCAGCCTCCCAAAGTGCTGGGATTACAGGCGTGAGCCACCGCAGCCGGCCATAATGCTTTTCTGTTCTTAAGAGATTTTGCATTATACAGGACTAGCCTTGTTTGGCGTCCTCCTGATGTTTCAGTCATGCCAAATAGAACTGCATTGGAAATACACATGAGCACAACATCTAGCCTTCTGTACAGATCAACGTCTAGACTTCTATACAGGACACATAAAATATTTGAAGTAAAGGGCAAAAAAAAAAAGGAAACACATTTGTTGAGCATGTACTTTATAAGCAAACCTTGTATGCAGTATCTCCTTGTAGCTAATTCACAAAGATTGTTATGATTATTACGGGTGAGGAAACTAAGACTGTATTTTGGCCAATGTTATAAAGCTAGAGAAGGATAGAGTCATAATTTGGATCAAGGTTTGCTCAAGACACAACCTTGCCTACAAATAAAATGTCGTTGATTTCCACCCATGCATTTATTTTTCAATCATGTTAAAATTTTGCATGCCTACCAAATTAATAGAAACAATTCAGCCCACAGTGGTTTGAATCTAATCAAAAAATAATTTATTTTGAAAATCACTGAGAGGTAGGAGACTCATTCATGTTGTTTTGTGTATCAGCCATTATTCTTTTCATTGTTGACCGGTACTTGCATTGTATGACCATTTTTTTTTTTTTTTTTATCCCTTTTCCTATTGGTGAATATTTGGGATATTTTCTTCACATCCATAGCAATGGATTCTTCAAAAGAGGAAAGCAGTTTTTATTGAAAGAGTCTGGAAGCCTCTGGTGAGTTATGGCACCAAATCAGGGGACATTTTGACTGAATGAGTTCTGCCAGAAAAGGAAGGACACAAGTCAAAATCCTTTGCTTTTGTATTTCAGTGACCTTTGAATCTTATTGACCCCAATCAGTCTTTAGAAATCAAAGCCGACTGCATCACTAGATTTTCCTGTACCTTCAATCTGTCTGTTATCTTCTTGACTGTCTAACCAAAGTGATCCAAAGATGAATGAATGTAAAGATTTTCTACTGGTCTTGGTGTGTGAATATACATGGACTTCTTCACTTTTCAGGTCTTTATTTCTCTTTGTCTTATTAATTGCCTTCCACAAAGCAATAGAGCTATCTTAAAAGTACTTTGAAATCCCTGGATAAAAACAGCCAAAGCCATGAAAAATATCAGGATTATTATATCAGTTAATAGGCAATTGAAGCTATGAAAGGAATAACCAGAAAGACAAATGAATGGCCAAGAGGTAAAACAATTATTTAAAGGAGAAATAATGGGTAACAGTAACCAGGGTTCTGAGAACAGGAATAAAATGTATCAGGAGGAGATGGATCTTAAAGGAATGTGGTACACTTAGACTTAATTAGAGGACTGTGAAAATGGACACTTCCAGACAATATCAGATAGCTTTGGTAACTCTTTACGTGAATTAGTTAAAGCAGCAAGAACAGTCTTAGAATATGTTTTGATCTGTATTTTATAGGAGCATTGCCAGAGAAATACATTTTTGAGAAACTTCTCAGAACCCAAATGGCTGATATGTTAAAAAGAAAAAAAAAAGTAGGCAAATAATAAAATCCTGAGAAACAAGAAATCATACAGTGAACAGCAATTGGCTGTTATGCCCTAACCTTCAACTCTAAAAGTATGATGAACTAATGTGGTTGATCTGTTAGTTGAAACAAACGTTCAGAAATGTTGGAACGGAAGCACAGGAGACATGAGGGAGTGTGCTGGTTTTCTGGCCAGCCAAAGCGTCCACTGATATTAGAGGATGAGCAATTCATTTAAAAATACAAAATCAAATAAGTTATTTTTTACCATAAAAGTGAGAAGGGTGGCATAAAACAAACATAATTACAGTATTACTAGGTATTTATAACAAGTTTTTTTTTTTCTTGAGAGGGGCTATATAGATATTTGTATGGAGTTAAATCACAAAATATATTTAAAGCTCTCATTAAAGAATAGAAGAACTCGGACACAAAATTCAGATTCAAACCCTTGCAGGAATATAATTTTATAGAATTATGTTTTTTATTTGAACAAACTAAATCTTTTTAGACAAGGATAATAATTTCTGTAATAGTTTTACGTGAGTTTGCAATTAAAGTATACTATAGGTATTTACTTACCAAAGCATCCTGTTGTATATAAAAAGAGACTACGGGTAAATAATAGTTTTTTCACACGTTAACATTTCTTTCTTGAAATTCTTCATAAAGGTTAAGTAACCACTAGCATTCATTAGGAAACCTAACTGCCTTGGAATGGAAAAAATGTCTTTTGTTTTATCCTGATACTAACAAGGAGTTTGCAAAAGAAAGATAAACACTTTCCAGAACTATTTAGGTTACCCTTTATAATAATTTGTTTTGTGAATAATCAGCTAATCTTTTAAAACTGCCTTGAATAAATAAACTGGAAACTGTTAGTCGAGTAGACTTAGAAGTCATCTTGGGCTTAAAGGACCGAGGCTATACTGTTAAGGGTATGTTTTTCACTTGTTTTTTTCATTGTTTGGTTCCTAACAATATCTAACAGTGCTTCAAATATGCTTCCAGAGGGGGAAAACCTTGCTGGAACCCCAGCCAAACTCCACCTCAGCTGCATTTCCTTTCTAAGCATTAGAGCTTACAGTCTTGTCATGCAAACCCAGAATAGACAGCACTTTCTTTTTCTGTACTAAAAATGCTGCAGACCATAGTATATAATATTGATAGCAAAGAATGAATCCCTGCCCCACTAATGAATTAAAGCAAGACAATAATGGTAAAATGAAGTATCATACATGTGTAAAAAACTGCCTTTGACAGCAAGCATAGTGGGTCAAAGCACGTATTTGCACATATATATATGTATAAAGTTGCATATATGAATATCTATATCTATCTATATACACATACATATATGTACAAACATGCTGTTCTTTAATAACTATGCTAAATTTGCTAATTCTGAAAATGTAACTTCTGGTATCACCATGCCCCCTAGCTCCACATTAAAGTATTGTAGGAACTTTGAATAACTAGATGGTTATTGTGTTTCTCCTTAAAACGTAGGTATCTCTTAATAAAATCTTACTAATGCTACATAGTATTTCAGAACAAATATATGACATTTCAGATTAAATATAATATCATAGAAAGCATCATATTGCAGACACAAAATAAATGACAATCAATAAAAAACAGAAAACAATGCCTTAACTATATATACCCTAGTGGTCTAAAGAAGCTGTCTGTCCATCTGATTCCCAACACCAGCAGGTGGGCTGGGGACTGGATAAAAGGTGCACGGGGAGCACGTTATGCTTTGAATTGCCGATATTCAAACGCAAAATATGCCTCAAATATCAAAAGCAGTATGGTTGGTGATACAATAAATATCTAAGAGTTTTAGTCCAAATTTTGTAAACCTGTACGAGTTGCTTCATAAGCTTTGAAATCCCAATTACATGGTTAAGAGGAGGATTGTCTCTTGGCAACCAAGATTATAAATAAAAATTGTGAAAGAAAATGAGGAAGCAAAATAGAAAGACATTGTCTCTAGTTAATAATAATTTGAAGGTTTTCATGGATGTGGAGTCATTTTCAGTTTTGTTCAATGAAGAAAGTAACTCTGAAGGGACTAATATATTCATTGGGCTTTTCAAATTTCTGCGAATATAAGTCTGCGTAAATCCCTTACCCTAAGGACTCATGTGTTTTTCTAATATGTATTCTGGATAATGTAATGTTCTTGATAGAGAAGGAAATCTATAAAATGTACCTGCCCAAAATAAGGGAATTTTATTTTCAATTGTTAGACCACAGACCTTTAGAATACTTTTCAGCTCCGAGTGTCTGTTGGCAGTATAGTTTCAATAAAGGCTCCAGGGAACTGCCAAGACCAGCTTCACTTTTCCCCTCTTTCTCTTTTAATCCCTGTGGGGCTCTGTGATTTTTTTTTTCATGGCTGGACTAAAGTTGTGTCAACGGGAGACTTGCACCATAAAGACTGAAATGTTAAAGAAAGCTGCAAGGAACAGCTTTGAGGCAAGGTTTCAAGCTTTGTCATCACGCTTGAAGAATTTTCTGTTTAATGTACTGTAATGCGGTATTCAATGGGGACACGTTTAATTGAGTTTTACACAACCCAGTTGGGAGTAGCGCTGCAAGGTAGGTGATGTCTAGGTTTTTAATCTTCCACTCCGGAGAGGCTTGTTGACGGAGAGGTTCTTTCTCTTTGTAAGAAAAAAAAAGGAAGCATGAGAAATGATACATCCGTGGATAAAACCAATTGGCAACCCCCAAAGGAATGAGGGCGATAAGGCGAATCCAGCACTTGTAAGAAATAAAAGAATCCAACTGTTCATTTAAATGAGAAACAACACGCGTGATGGAGGAGGCAGGGAGGCTGGGCTCAGGAATGTGGAGGAACCGAGACTGACAGATACACCCAGTGATGCAGGAGGAAGGAATCCCAGCACACAGTCAGGGGCTTGTTAGGGGGATTAGCAGGGACATACTGACAGGTGTGTATTTTTAAGGAAAAGGAGAGGAGAAGCTGGCATTTTTACATTAAGAACAATGAATAATGTGGCAGGAGTGGGTGGGGAGGGAGCTGCTGTTACACAAATAATACTTAAAATAAATCACCATTTCTTTCTAAAGTCCTAACCTAACCCCTGTATCAACTTGGGTAAAAATAGCACCGGACCCTGTCAAAAAGACAAAATAATACCTTATATATCAGCTCCAAGGTATTAAATTTTCTTAGCTCTGGCAGTCCTTTTTTTTCTCCTTCTTTAGCAGCCTAAGCTGGCAAAAGCATGAAGCAGCTGCAGTATCCAAAGATTGCATTTCTGTTTTGTCTCCATGACACTAGGCCTAATATGTAACTCTAAAGTTGGTTCAAGCACAACCACAACCCTTTCAAAAAAATTTTTTTTTAATATTTATTATCAACTTTCTGGTCCCCACCAGAGGAGAGCAACTAGATAAAGGATTACTCAATATACTAATATATTTAAAGCATCCACTTATGAAGGAATGCTTGTATTTGACCACTTCTTTTGTCCTGTGTAATCTTTTGGGGCTGTCTGTTTTGATGCTGTCTCTAACAGCGATGGCTAGTTTTTGGTTGTGCCTGTGATTCCATCCTCAGAGAAGAGTGCGCATGATAACACAGATTCCTCTGAATTCCGGCACTCCACCTGCAATGAGAGACAACACTCGAAGAATGTTCTATTATCTTTCATCAGTGTTTGTGGCATGTAGATAACTAATGCATTGTTGCCTGTCAGGGTTGTTGCTAATTTAAGGCTGCTGACATGGTGCCTGATAGCCTGCTCTTCAGTATATTATTACCATGAGAAGTACTACTTTCTTATCCTTTAAAATTAATGGGCTTTATTCATTAAATATCTCCAGCACTAGGCACTGGGAATGAAATGGAGAATCATGCAGATTCTGTTCCTGGCCTCATGGAGTTTACAGTTTGGTGGCGGAGGGCGAGGGAGGAATAACCTAACAGTCAAGCAGATAATTATGACACTTTTAAATGAAAAATTGACTTGTGATTGGGATGTGGATAGTAAGTACACAAAAATAATTTTTGTTTTATTCATAGAATTGACCCAAGACACCACTTGGATCATCTTATAAAGATCACTTTGCTTGTTACACATATTCATTCAACAAATGTTTATCATGCACCTACTATGTGTCATACATTGCTCCACATTCTACATGTAAAGAAGTGACAGAAACATGAACATTTCTGCTCTTATGGGGCTTACAGTCCAGTATTTTCTCACTTAATTGTTTTTGTAACCTTATAAAATGGCTACTATTATGATGATATTAACACTGATGAAGCATATTGCACTTCACAAAGCACCTTTGCTTTTACCATCTCATTGAATGGATGCATCAGTCATATGGGGTAGGTGTTGACGCATTTTACACAAAAGAAATCTGAGGCACAGAGAGATAAAGTAACTTTGCCAAAGTTTCACAAGAAGTTAAAATTAAATGTGTTAAAATTAAAATTAAAGTTCTAATTTAATCAAGCATAATGTTCACTCTAAGATGGTCTCTGTCATTGTGATTTGTTTTTTAGTAGTCTGGAACAGTGTTTCAATTTTATGAAACGCAAAGGTAAATATCAGAAATTTGGAGTCAGTTTGTTTAAGTAAACACACACACTGGAAATTTCTGATACATGTCCACCTGGGAGGGGATTCTCAGTAAAAATCAGCTCATTATGGTTAAAGGCGATGAAGAAGATTTAGCTTCACACAAACATATAAATGGAAAAGGGGAGTATTTTAATAGTCTGTTAAGATAATTGTGGATATTCCTTTATGATTGAAAAAATCAACAAGTAATTTCCTAAAGGTTGGCAGACTTTGAAACCATATCGATGACTTTTGTACTCCATTGCATTACAATTCGTTGGTCTCTCTTATCATGCATTGGTTGTTTTGAAAATAGTGATTCACTAAGTTATGCAGATCTTGCAAATGCTAACACATTCATTATACTATATCAAACAATCACTTTCATTACACTTATACTGATTTAATCATAAAATTCTTTTGTGTGTGTGTGTGAGACAGAGTTGCACTCTTGTTGCCCAGGCTGGAGTGCACAATCTCAGCTCACCGCAACCTCTCCCTCCCAGGTTCAAGGGATTCTCCTGCCTCAGCCTCTCAAGTAGCTGAAATTACAGGCATGCATCACCACTCCCGGCTTATTTTGTAATTTTAGTAGAGACGGGCTTTCTCCATGTTGGTCAGGCTGGTCTCTGACTCCCAACCTCAGGTGATCTGCCAGCCTTGGCCTCCCAAAGTGCTGGGATTACAGGCATGAGCCACTGTGCCTGGCCATAAAAGTCTTTCAGTATTGGTATACTGTCAAGTTTTCTGAAATTCTTATTTTCACTTGAAAGATGGAATTTTGTTTTTGGCAAAAAATACTTTAAATTGTTTTTATTATTTAAAAAAATCAGTTCAGAAGGAACTGATTAATAATAGGCAGAGACCTTATCAGTTATGTTTTAGAAGAGTGTAAAGGCGGAGTACGGTGGTTTTATTATAGAAACCATTTAATACTAATCTGATGGCAGTTCTCAGTGACTTGAGTTTGCAGAGCACAAAGCAAAAAAAGAGAAAAAGTACTAAGAATTATTAGGATAATTAAGGGCAAAAATTCACTGTTTTAGTTCATTTTCTCTTTCTATAGCAGAACTACAGACAGGTAAGTTTATAAAGGTAAGAAGTTTACTTTGGCTCATGGTTCTGGAGGCTGGGAAGTCCAAGAGCAAGATGCAAACATCTGGTGAGGGTCTGGTACTGCCTTATAACATGATGGAAGGTACCATATGGTGAGAGAGGAAGCCAAGGAACGCCAACTAGCTTTTTATAACAATCCACTCTCTTGATAACTAACCTGCTCCCCCAAAGCATTAATTCCCTCATGAGGGTGGTGCCTCCATGACCCAAACACCTTTCACTAGGGCCCACTTGAACACACTGCTGAATTGAGAAATTAAGGTTCCAGCTAATGAATTTTGGTGGAACATACTCAAACCATAGCATCCAGTTAATGCAAAACTTACTTAGATAAGCTTACTTATTATATTGGTACAAAAAAAGATCATCGTCGGATTTTGTGTTTACCTGAAAGCAACCCTGCCATGGATTTCAGAGATAGCCTGAGTTTTGATAAAATCATAATTTCAGGGAGGAATCTATGAAATGATTGCATTCTGTATTCAGGAATGGTTTAAATATTCACTTATTTTTGTAAAGAATCAAGACAACACATAAAAGCTACAATATACCAAAAGAAAGATCTGCAGGCAACTCATTTTAGGTTTTGTTTTGCTTCTGGCATAGTGTTTAAGTTTATAAACCATTTGGTACCTGACCAGCCTGGGTTCTATTCCTGGCTCCCCATTTATTAGCGGTGAGGCCTAATATAAATTATCAAACTTCTGTTACTTGGTTTCCTCATTATAAAACAGAGAAAACAAAAATGTCTACCTTGTAAGATTATGTGGGGATTAAATAACTAAACATAAGTAAAGGAAGGGCTCATATGTAAATGGTTGGCACATGATAAATGGTATACAATTGTGAACAAATGCTGCCTTAAACAAATTTGTACATGTACACAACAGAGCAATATGAACCTAAATCATAGATAAGGAATCATAATTATTCAAAATTAAGGAGATGCTTAAGTGAATTGTATTGTTAATTAATATTTGAGTTGATATTATTTGAATCATTGATATTATTTGAATCATCAATCTTTGCATCTATAGGGTGATTTTAGTTTCAACTACATATCTCTGAAATGTATTTGCATTTCAGAGATAGGGGTAGGTGACTTTGTGACAAGCCATGGTTGAGACCACTGCCATCCCACAAAACTTCCAATTTACTCTATTGTTTCGTGCCCTCTTTAGCAAAGGAAGAAATTAATAAAACACCTATTTTTCTGATATAATCAGGAAGGTACTTGGAGGGCCAAATAGCAATTCAGTGTCTGAATTAAAAGGAGAGTGAAATTTATCGATAACACACCTGCTCCAAAGAATAGCTCCCTATCACAGTGATTTTGTGTGAATGTTCCTCAAAAGCACCACCTGCAGGGTTCTGATAGATGTTCAATTCTTCCTTTCCATCTCTTGCTTTACACCCCAAACTCCCAAGCTCATACTTTGAAAATCACTTTGGAGACTGTGTAGCCTATGCAGAGCTGGCTCTGTTTATGGTCCTTCAGATAGACCTGCAGTTCTAAAAGTGTGCTCCACAAACCACTAGAGGGTACTTAGAAACTTTCTAGAAAACCATAGGGTGAAAATATTATCATAATATTACTAAGAGGTTATTTGCCTTTTCTGTTGTATTGGCATTTGCACTAATAGTGCAAGAGCAATGATGGGTGAAACTGCTGAAACGTTAACATGAATCAAGGCAGTGGTACCAAATTGTTCTAGAAGTCTGTATTTTTTTTACCGCCAGACCCTCAAAGCTGAAACAAGCAAACAAAATCACAGTGTTACTGAAGAATGTTCTTGATGGAGCAATAAAATTTAATGCTGCTACTAAATCTAAACCCTTGAGTACATGCCTCTTTAATATTCCATGTGACAAAATTGGAAATATCTACAAAGCACTTTTGTTTCATATTAAAGCACTGTGGTCATCTCCAGAAAACGCTTGCATGTCTGCCTGAGTTAAAAGTGGAACTAGCCACTTTTTCATAGAACACAAGTTTTACTTGAAAGAATGTCTGACAGACAAATTGTGTTATTTAGATCTGAGTATTTGGCACATATTTTCTCAGAAATAAATGAAATGAGCCTATCGCTTTAAGGAAAACAATTGCCAGTACTTACAGCCAATGATAAAGTAAAGCTTGCAAGCAAAATTATAATTTTGAAATTCACGGTGTCTGCCACTCTGAGCTTATTAACAGCTTTCCAATACTTGAAAATTTATCTGAAGACATTAATGGTGATAGTAGTGAATGTGATCTTTTGGTGGTATATGATGAAATGTACCAACAATGGGAAGATCTGCGTAACTCAGTGAGCCAGTATCAAATGATCAGTGAATGACACTTCAGCATTGTGCATAGGTAAAATGATTCATTCAAAATGCAACCTATGTAAATAGATGTAAAAATAACAAAGTAGGAAAAGTTCTTGATGTGGTGTCAGATTACACACCGCAGTTCACCTTTAGGAGGGTAATACTTTTTGAGTTTTGGTGTAGTATCAAAAGAATTCCCAAATTATCTGAACCACTATTAAAGTACTCTTTTCTTTCTAACTACACATCTGTGCAAGGCCAGATTTTCTACATATAGTTTAATCAAAACAACATAGGACAGCAAACTAAATGCAGAAACAGATGTGAGAATCTATCTTTCTTCTATTAAAGCCAGATATTAAGGAGATTTGCCCAAATATAATACAGTGCCGATTCTCATTTTTTTTGTTTTGAAAGATAGTTATTTTATAAAACACTTTATTTGTGTTAAAATGCCATGTGTTTACTATTATTATTTTTAAATAGATAAATACATACGTATTTCTTAGCTTTGATTTCTATTGTGACACACCTCAGTAGAATGATATTGCTAGCTAAAACCAAAGCTTAAACCAATGCTCTTTGGTAGACTTAAGCCACAGAAACCGAAGCTCTTTGGAGTCCTAAATCCCCAGTGCGTGATGTTCCCCTTCCCGAGTCAAACACCGCATGTTCTCACTCATAGGTGGGAACTGAACAATGAGATCACTTGGAGTCCTAAATTTTTAAGCATGTAATGAGGCCCTGAGACCAAAAAGTTTGAGAATCACTGAGACAAATCCCATAGGAAGGACTCAAGAAAATTTAACTAAGGCTATGCAGTTTGGGCTTCAAGTCCTAGACAGACAGGGCATTGGCTCTTTTCAGCTCCACGTGCCTTAGGTAGCAGTTGCCAAATTGGGAAAAAGCTCAGGTGTGCTTGTCCTTCACTACCCATTCTGATCTTTACAAGCCTTTACAAGCTATTCTTTAATTCATTCAAAATAAAAAGGATTTTTAAACATGTGCTGGCCTAATTTTGGATGAAAGTGAAATGTCAATTAAGAAGTCTAATTTAGCTCTAGCTACTAAATTAGCTTTTTCTACCTTGCAAAGCAGCAGTGTGGAGCAGACATGGAAAAGATGACTGAGCTGACATTTCAGCATGCCAGTTTTGCTGACCTGCATTTTCTTACAACAGAAAAAAGTACTTCAGGCAGTAGAAGTATCCTTTTCTTGAGAAAAAAAAAGTGGGGGTACATTTTTGTCCACATCTTCTCTTTTAACTCCACCTCCTTTTTTAGAATTATGAGAATTGTTCATGATGGAAGCCATAGTTATAAGAATGACTGGATTTATATGAATATTAGGTTTTAAAATGTGCAGAAGTTTTCTGAACAGTTTGTCAAACCTATTAACTACTAAAGAATGAATCATCATACGTATTTAATTATAGGTACTTAATACTCAGCAAGAATGTGTTGTTTCCATTTTCTTATTATAGAATATTGCTACAGCATTACAATATTGAGATGGGATTCGTTTCTCAATTACATTTGGATCTAGCAGGATAATAATCATATTTTAACTTTACTTTTAGATTTCAAACACCTAGCAGAGTTTAGAAGGTTTTTGAAATTTTTAAAATTTTGAATATATGAGTAAATTGGTAAACTAGTTGATGGAACATAATTCATCCCCTTACAGTGTGAAATATCAAGCTGTTTAAATATTTCATTGTTTTTATACACATTATTCAACCTGAGGACTACATTTGGAATGTTTCACTGCAATAGGATGGAGTAAAAAGCATAATAAACTAGGTACGTTAGTAAATATCTTATTCTTACAATGACTGTATTGCAAGCAAATGTTATAACTAATTACTGGGAAAACTTTGGAGAGATTTAGTGAATATAGGTTCATGAAAACAATATTGGACTCCCCATGGATATAGACAATCTTCAATACATATATACATAATAGCTTGTGATTTATTCTGGTTATAGTTCCTCTAAAATTCTCATAACTCTAGGTCTTATTACTAAATACTCAGGACATTTTAATTTTGTCTCATGTCCTGGGCTCAGCTACTTTTGCATTTACTTTTAAAATAATGTGGTTTACCATCTAATTTGGGACAAATATGTATATATACACACACATAAATAATGATTATGTATATATGATGATAATGTTGCTACATTACAAGAGGTAATTATTGTTCTCCTGTGTCTCCATTTTAAGCTGAAAGTGTGTATATATGTGTGTGTGCATGTGTGTGTGTGTGTGTGTGTGTAAATAAAGATTATTTTGTAAAAATCTGGCTGAATCTATCATTATATTTATATTTAGATCCATCAGCTTACGATAGACTTTTTTGATAAACGTGACAGGGTCAGTAACCATAATCCTCTTATGCTCCTTCGGGCAATATTTACAAATATGATTCTCCTCTCTGTTGAAGGATATGGGGACTCCAGCTCTAGAAGCAAAGGTCTTGCAAGCAACTCCGACTATGGCTATGTCATGCACGACAACTTTATCTGCCTCTTCTTCTTGCCATTCCCATCCAACCAGTTAGTTGTTTCTTAACTTACTGGGAAGGAATAGTGAAAAGTGACTTTACATAAAGTCACTGTCCAATTGCCTGAGTTCTTTTTCACCACAAATTTTGAGAGCATGCAAGCCTATGTAACAGATAAATAAAGAAAGTGCAGAGAAGTCAGTGGTGATGTGAGCGAAGAATGACAGCATGTTTCTAACAAAGGCAAGAATCAAACTTTTTTTTTTATATCTTTCTGAGAGATATTTTTTCTCTTATTCCTTTAAAAATATTATTTCACATGTGAGATAAGCACAACAATAACTGCAGCATATGTAGATTGTGAAGCAAAACCACAAAGAAGATCCACGGACCCACCACTCAGATTAAGAGCTGAAACTATGCAACAACATTGTGTGTATGTGTGCCTTCATCTTTGTCAATCCACCTCCCAGTAAACTTTCCCTTCCCCAACAATAAACCTCTACCCTGTACATTTTTATACATTACCCTGACCCCATCTTTTAAAAATAGCTTCATTACATATGTATATATTTCTAAAATACATATTGCTTGCTTTCACTAAATGGCTTATCTTTTACTTCTTGGGTAGTTCACTGCCTTGCTATTAGAATTAAGAAAAAACAGACCCATAGAGACTATCTTTAAAACCCTTTGTATTATAGCATTTTCAAATATATTAACTAGAGATTGTATTTATTATAGAATTTCAGTTGATAAACTCAGTATTGGTAGTAGATTAGATTAATTGCAACTGGCTACTTTTGTAAAAGTCATTTTTTATTTCTGAATAATATACTAATATATGGAAAGGCCAAAATTTGCTTGGCCATGCTTTAATATTAGATGTATTATTAGTTTACCATTACTCTAAATAATGCTATGCTGAGTGTTTTATGCCAGATTTTATTTCACATATGTATTCATCTCTTTAAAACAGGGAACTAGAAATGAAAATAGTGGGTCAAACCTAAATTTTTAAAAAAATCTTGATACATATATTTTGCCATACAATATTGTAGCATATCAGGATTTATTCATAGCAACCATGAGTAATTTCCTTGATTGGAGTAATTTCTTGGATTCTCTGTCCTCTCGTGGATTTAAATATTACCAATTTTTTTAACCTTTCCAATATTAAATAGTTAAAATGTGAGCTCTTCAAATTGTCTTGCATTTTATGTTTAAATAAAAAAAAATTTATTTTGTATTTCCTCTTTTTTGTATATAATCTTTTAGTTAATAATATACCAATTTAAAAAACTAATACTATTCTAACAACATCTCATTTGTTTTTTAATTTCATTTCTCATAATTTTCATCTCTACATTTTCAGAGAAAAAAAGAATTTTTCATTTTCTTTACTGAAAATTTTAATTTTTGATTACTGAAATTTTTACTTTTGAAGGTTGTCAAATTCATGCATCTTTCCATTTTATGATGTAGTTGCTTCCTATAAATTTTGGAAAGACCATTCAGTTGTACATTAAATAAATAGGTGTTTTTTTGTTTTACTTTTAACATTTTTATTTTTAATCACCGTATATCTTTAATAAGTAATAACAATAAAGATAACAAGTAAGTACAATAGTTTAGTTGCCAACACTTTTGGGAACGTGACTATGTGACAATTTCCTAAGCCCTTTACAGTGCTATAGCAGTGGTCACTATCATCTCTTTTTAATACTTGGCAAAACTGAAGCCCAGAGAGACTAAGTAACTAGCATAAAGAGAGTATAGAATTGAAAGCAAAGCAATCATCTCTTAGTTAATATATTATGATGCTCCACTAAGTGATTTTGAACTGCATTCCATCTTACATTTATGTTAGTAAATGGTTTTAAGTGCAATACTAAATAATTTTTACTTTTCAGTAGAATGAAATGTTCCCCAAACTGATTTGTTTCATCAAATAAATAAAGTCTTCTACACTCTAGACTTTTAAACAATAGTTGGTTCTATCTGTACGTTAGTTATTTCTTACTCCCATAGCATGTTGTTTTGATTTTATACCTTAGTAACATGTTTTAACATGTTATCTTCTATTACTCCTTTTCAAATTATTTTGTTTTATCTGTTTGTTCTACTAGGTAAGAGAAATAATATTCTTTGGTTCGAGAAAAAATACTTGATAGGATTTTGATTAACACTGTATTACATTTATAAATAATATATTGGCATTTAAAATTATATTGGCCATTATAAATTATAAATTGATATTCAACATATTTCTCTGTTTTCAGTCTTTCTTTATATTATTAAATTCAGATCAATACATTTTTAATCTGGTTGTATATATTCCTTGTAAAGTATTCCCATTTAGTCAGCAGCTTTACTATAATTGTGAATGAAATTTTGTAGCAATTACTTTTTTTCTGGTAATGCTATATAAGAGTACCAGTGATTTTAAAATCTGATATGAATATTTCTCTCTTGGTAATCATTAAATAATGACTTTTGATCATCTTTCTCATGACTTTAAAATTTTTATTGTTACTTCCTGTCTTATTACAATGGCTAGAATTTCTAGAAAAATATCACTAATATTGCTGATAGCAGATTGCTAAACTTTTAAAATCACATTTCAAATAAAGTATAAAAATTAGGGATATGTACCATGGAATTGTTTTCTACTATATTTGTTCAACCTAAGCCATGTCCTTTGAGAAGAAGCAGATTAGCACAGTGAATCATGGACATTGGTTTTTCTGTTATCAAACTGGTCTGGTTAAGCTACATCTTTCAAGAAAACCTGCTGTGGCGTTAATCTGCTCTATTGCAGCAAAGAGAGTTATTCTAATTCGGATTGCTGTCATCCAGATAATGAAATTAACACAGGGGGAAATTGCTGAAATGCTTTACTTGGAGTGAAACCTTGCCTGTTAGTCCTAGATTTATTTCGTTCTAGCTACAGTTTCACAGAACAACTAAGGGAGAGAAGTGAACGAGAGATTGGAAGAGGAAAATTTGTGCCAGGGAAGAACTTAAATATGGTTTTTCATATTTCTACTTCTATTTTTTCTAATAGCACACATTTTTTTTTTTTTACCAGTCATGCTTACTTATATACCTTGTCTAAAATTTATTACTAATCAAGTCTCATTTTTTTTTTGTCAAAAAGCCCCACATTTTATAATAGCACCCAGGAAAGATAAATTTCTTAATAAACAAATAATTAAATTGAAAATTAAGTCTACACAAAGGTGTAATGTTCAAAATGATAGTCAGCAGCCACTCACTGTAGTAAGTTTTAAATCATTCATGTTGGCATGCCTATCACATAAAATTCTGAAATGTTCAAATAATATACATGTCTATGAGAACTCTGAGAATGACTCTTCCTGGGAAAACACATTGTATGCTTCTGTTACTGCCTTTTTAGCCACAAAAGGGAAAGAAAATTACATTTTGGGCTTATTTCTTTATTTATTTCTTTATATTCTTTATTAAGCTGGTCTTCACAGGATATGTATTTGGAAAGCTGATACATGAGGGATATGAAACAGAGCACAAATTCTGATTTTATGCACATCAGTGTTCAGGACCTTAATCTCCCACTAGCTTACTGTGTGACATTGGGCAACTTGTCCAGCTTTTCCCCAAGCGTTACTTTCTTCATATGTTGGGTTATTATGAGATAGTATTCATTACTTTCTGGTTCCATAAATGTCAGTTGCCATGATGATGATGATGGGGATAATGTTTATTATGCTCATTTAGAAGGGGTCTCTTAAGCCTGACTCCTCTTTGAGAGTTTATATTTCATAATTTTTATATTTTATGCAAGTATCTGTAGAACAAGTTTATTCTATAGAGACTTAGTGTGCCAATTACATAATTCAAATCAAATAAATCTCTAAAGAGCATGGTATTATTAAAAAGTTCAGAATCATATGTCAGGGGATAAAATGTTTAGATGTGAATTTGCCACTTCCCAGCTGTTCAATCCTCAGTTTCTACATCTGTCAAAAAATAACAATTGTCTTTCCTACCTTACGTGATTTGTTAATGTTAATACCAACTGAGATAATATTCATCATACTTATTGTTAATATAAATCTGTGAAATGTGATTTATGTATACATTTCAAAATAGTGCACGAGGATTAAAATCCCTTTGATAATATTGTGGAAGCAGCTAAGTATTTTAAGGTTTGATTCTCAAATGCCATCATAATTAGGTGAAACCAACTGTAAAATATANACCACAGCCATCTAATTTTGTATTTTTAGTAGAGACGGGGTTTCTCCGTGTTAGTCAGGCTGGTCTTGAACTCCCGACCTCAGGTGATCTGCCCACTTTGGCCTCCCAAAGTGCTGGGATTACAGGTGTGAGCCACCGCACCCGGCATTTATTTCTAATGTTCTAAAGTTTTGCAAATATGACCAATTATAAACAAAACCTTTTTTATGATTTTATCACTCAATATACTCAACTTGTATTTATTAAAGTTGGACATCAGAAAAAAAAAACTGCCAGGTTTTCATTCCTTTGCTAATTACAAATCCTCACCATATATATTATGTTTACTTTGCCACGAATGTTTATTTATTCCTCTGTGTATGATATTTTTCAAATCATAATATAGCTGAAGCAAACTTTTATCACCAAGACACAGTAGAGAATGGTGAACACTGCCAGCTAGGTTCATCAAGATCTCTGCCCTCCCCAACAGTTCCTCCACTAATATTTTTAAAGCTTAACTTTTTTTCTGTTCGAGAAAAATACACTCATTACTACAATTATACTGCATTAGGCATTATGCTTAAAAAGAGTTTATTTCGGATGAGAGATAGCGTTCCCTTAACTGAAAGCCACTTCTTTCTGAGCCTTATTCTATTGCCATGAATGAAATGTATGACAGCTGTTGTGTGAGGGAATTAATGATACTCAATGAGTAAAGAATGGGAAACCTGGCTGGATGAATTATGCCTGTTCTTCAGTTCTTTCCAAGGAGGAAAATTGAAAGATCCCATAGCATCACACTTGTTATGATATTAAAACTATGAAAATTTGATCAGATAAAAGAAATGTTAAATGAAATCCTCTGTCTAAACACTCATGTCAAGAAAGGCAATTTTAGTTATGCAGTGGTGTAGCATTTTGTTTTTTCTGCAATAAAGCCATCAGATCAATAAAAAATTATGTAGCAGATTATTATTACACTGTGCTCACCATAGCTCTAATCGTAAATAATATAGCAGTTTTCCTGGTTATATTAATTATAATTAGAATGCAGATAATGCAGACGGTCTTTTATTACTAGAGCCAAATCAATTTCCCAGTGTTATTCAATGCAAGGTCACACAAAGTTGTGGGAGCTTTCAGACTTCTTATGAAATGGCCTGCCTGCCTGTGAGAGAGAGGGTTTGGCTCAGCTGTGCAAGACACATTGACTGGGAAGAGCATTGAAATAATTATAGCCACGAACCCTTGCCTATGATGGCAGAATTTCATTTTATAAAGTAAGCATAGCCGTAATCCAGCCTCCTTTATGGTAGGAAAACTCATAAATCTTTCAGAGGAGACCAAGTCTTGTGTTTAGTGGTAAAGAGGAAATCAAAATGGATTCGTTTGCATTGTTCATTTCTCCTCATTGCCTTTTTGTTCCGTACCTTGGCATCATATTTTTAAAAGGCATTCCATATGTAATCATTTTGTAATGATGAAGGGGAAACCACCGAACAACAAACTAATAGAAATACATTAAGTGTTCAGCTTGGTGGATAGGATAGAGCCTGATTTTACACACTGTTATATTAGGTCTTTTGTGAAATTGTGGTTTGTCAAGAAGAATATATGAAATGAGAAGAAAGCAAGAGAATGAGAGAGATTAAGGTCAGAAGAAATCATTTCATGGGTGCCTTTGCTATGGTTGAGGGGAAATAAAAGACCTATACCCCAAAGCCTATGGAGCCAGAGACCATGGTTCAACATAAACGCATGGATCTAGGCACCAGAAAGGGGCAGAGTGGTAATTCTGGAACCTGCGGTTGAGCAAATCTAATGGTGACGGATTAGACGTTTGTATGTTCCTGATATTTTCCAACTGACAAAACCCTCAGATGATGAAGCCAAGGTGTACAAGGTCATGAACTCAAGTGAGGTCATGGGGTAGAGTGGACTGGGGAGTAAAGTAATAGAACTGGTAGAGAATCTGTCAAAATATAAATTGGAAAATTCATGACTGGCATGAAGGCATTGGTGCTCAAAAAATGTTTACTCACTGCTCTAATATATCTTTGGTGCTAGTGTGGCCCCTAGACCATCAGAGTTTGACCTCTGCTAGAAAGATATGTTTGCTCCACGGGTAATTTGGAAACTTGTGCACCCAAGCCACTAGGAAAATTTATTCTGAGAATTTGACCAAGTCAGTAGTGTTAAGGAGTGATATCAGTAAATGTGGGGAAAGGGAAAGTTATTCAGAAGACCTGAGTCAAGAAGCAATAATGAAAGGGGGACCAGGCTGAAGGCCAGGAATCTACTCCTGAGCAAAGAAGAGTTAGGCACAGTGGATAAATCTAGCTTTAATATTCCGGAGATCGCCTTGTGATGGCCTGAACAAAGGAGGCATAGAACTCAGCAAGCTGGTTCTTTATGGGCCAGAACGTTAAGTTGAGCAGTGATCTCTGGCTGTCTGCAGAGAAGGAAGGGGCTGCCTCAACCCTTGGGAATCTCTAGTCCTTGGTGGATAAAGGCGAGGTGTAAATAAATAAAGAGCCAAATTTCAGAGGCAGAGGTTGTCAGAAGGAGGAAGCTGTAAATATCAGGCCACAAGATTTACAATACCAGAAATAAGTAGTAATAGCAAACTTCTAATTTCTACTTGTTAAGCTTATGAACTGCATACCCTCTTAGGCACTTTATATGTACTTTATAATCTTTCTTTTTATTCGTAGCAATCTTTGACAAACTGTATTATTACTAATTGTATTTTATCGATGTGAAAACTGAGGCTTTTCAAAGTCTCACAGTTAGCAGAATGTGGAGCCGGAATTCAAACACAGGTTTCCGTGGCTTGAGATCCCAGCTCTTCACCATTAAACAATATCACCTTCAGGCTGGCAAATCTTACAGATGTCTAAATTATAGGCCAGATGCCATTGCATCTTTGTAGAACTCTTACTAGGTAATATTTTATCTCAGAATCTGAGAGCAGGTAAAGGGAAAGTCTCTTGCTTTTTAATAAACAGCAGTGACTTATGGTCCTTTGTTCAACAAGCATTCCTAACTATTTTGACCATAACATTGGAATCATAGTTCATCTACTCACCAACACATTTATATTTTAGCACCACCAAGCTTTAAGAAATGCTTTGTACCACCTAGTGACTTTGGCATATTGTTTGTAAAAAAATGAGTTGTGGGAGATAATTCAAGATAGTAGAATTCCCTGCTTCACTATGAACAACCCCAGTTGTAGTATTGAAATTTGTATTATCTTCATATTTGTCAATAAAACTTCTTTCTTCTCCTAAAACTTCAGTTTTATTTAAAACATGGAAAAGAAATTTGAGTTATGAATGTTTCTGACCTGGAACAAACAATATATAGTATTTGGACTGTTTTCAGCAATTTAAGCCAATTCCTTTTTCATCTGTTTTGTTGAAAAAAAGAAGGTTGTTAAAAATATTTGCATGGGAAAAATGACTGTTGGATTATATTTTCTATATTCTGGATATAAATAAATATATTTAAATATATAAGAGCAATATTTGAAAATACCAAAATGTCTGAATGGACAAGTACCAGTGAAAGATGGGATAAAGAGAATAAACTTAATACATTAAAAATAAAGGGAAATTTCATGCTTCCTTATGAAAAAGTAAATGTCTTAGTTCATGATTACTTTCTGAAAAAAATAGTTAAAAGTTATAGACTGAGATTGACTAACTTTTGTGAATGAAACTTTAAACTTGTCCAAAAGTGTCTAAAATGCATAAAATGTTTTTAACATGTTTTAGTTTAATTAATATAGATTCATTTCTAATACCTGAAAACTTGTTAAAGAAGTATAGAAGAAACCAAAATATATTGTACTTTAAATACAGAAAAAATATTAACGGTGGACTACTTTTTCAGCCCAGTTATTTTAGATATTTCACATTGAGTCTCTTATCATTCTCCCTTGTCACCAACAGAACAACACAGCTTAAATCAAATATGCTTCCATAATATTTCAAGTTCAATTCTTTCCTGACATAATGTGTTAGAATATTTTTCTTCGAAATATATTTTCTCTTGTACTGTGAAATCATGTCTTTTTTTTTTTTTTTTTTTAAGACAAAAATAATAATGGCTAATTCTTAACACTGCTTACTATGGACAAGGTGCTATGCTAAGTACCTTACAAATGAGGTTGAGGTAGATACTATTACATACATATGGGGAAATGGAGGTTCAAAGAAGTTTAGTAAATTTCCCAAGGCAAATGAGGCTTTAAACTCATACATGCCACCTCCAGCATCCACACTCTTAAATCCAATACTATTCTGCTGAATCGGATCATCACAGAACAATGATATTGCTAAAATTAAACAATTCTCTTCAACAAATAAGTGTCTCTGGTTTGTTTCCCTTTCTGAAAACACCATAAATTCCATGATCTGCATTGTAGAGGGTATTTTCTTTTAAGTAGCCATCTAGTTCAGAGGTACTGTGAATGTGAACAGAGCCATAAATTGCTATAGTAACTTCCAGTGCTTTGAATAATAGGATTTGGGAATTATTTTCAGTGCAAAAACATAAGAAAAAAAATAAAGTCTAAAAGTGACCCTGTCAACTGAATTAACTTCTAGGAGATCCTACTTTTAAATGATATGTCTAGCATTATCATTTTATGGCTGAAAACTGGGAAGCTTTCCAAATTTTAACTGACAAAGTTATTGTACTTCCAAATGAACAAAATGTGTTTTGAGGTATTTTCTTTTTGTTGAATATTGTAATACATGGCTCTGTAATATCCTATGCAAATATCCAATGTTGTATATTGGAGCTGCTCATAAGATGTTATCATAAATTGGGCATTTTAGAGGATTTTAAAAAAGTATTTACTGTGCAGTGTATGTGTTCCATCCTACCTGGATTATTTACCATGGACTGTTTTATTAGCCAAGTTCTTTACACCTTTTTCCTCCTCACACACTGACTCTTCCTGTCATTAGGATGTAGGAGATACAGAAGTTTGGCACAAAATTAATTCTGCAGTGAAAGAAAGAAGCAGTATTTCTCAAGTAGAACATTAGGCTTCTGTCGTGCATTTTGTCAGCCCTCTCTTTGCTTTTCCAGATTTTATTTCAGAGCCTGTATGACCACGGAACCTATCTAATCAGCTGCTAGTCACATGTAATAGCACCTCTAGCAACAAAATCTCTAAAAGATAGTACTCTTTTCTTTCCCTCATCAATTGCCCATGTCAGTAATACAGAATTGGTTTTAAAAATATAATCTGATTGAGTACATTATGTTGACCAGTCTTGTGCATTTCCACCCTGCACTTACTTTCATTGTCTCTGTTTTAGAAATGGCCTTTATGCCTCCTGGTCTCAACATAGAGCAGAAAGGACCATCTGGACACCACATATGAGGAAATCAGACATCTCTAGGTTGAATCATGCCCAAAAGGACAATTTCTTGTCAGATAAGCTGCTGTGTACTAAGTCTGATAACTAACAAAATTTCAGTATGGTAATTTTAACTGGAAATTGTCCACTTTTATCCTCCGGTTTTCTCTCTTATTCCATTGGTAACCACCCTGGGAGTTCTAATACCATGTACAAGTGCTTAAATCAACCCTCAGGTCATGACAGTCAAGCTACAGTGGCTGTGAAATATCTGCACAGCAGAGTGTGCTATGTCATTGGCTCAATCAGCATAATGCAGCATAATAGAATAGAAGCACCCAATTATATAATGCCATACTTTGATTTCTCTCTAATTTCTGGACACATCACAAAATAATCAAGGCAGTGAAATGAAGTGTAAAGAATAATGGCTGAGTTTTGAGTCACATCACTGCCACTTGCTAGCCTGTGTGACCTTAAACAAGTAGAAAACTCTTTCTTGATCTTTAGTGTTTTTATCTGTAAAATGGGTTATTTTTTCTCATTTGATTATCAGATAAGAATATGTGCAACAGAGGAGATGAGTTGATAGCCTACTTTCTATGTGCTACCTGCAAATGCATTATGTGCAAATTTTAAGTATTGCCATCATTTAAAAAATTCAGAAGATGTTACACATTAAAAATTAGTATTTCTACATTCTCTTTAAAGTAGGATGATTGGGCAACATTAGTTTCCTAATCCCACATGTCAACAAGTGATTGTCAAGTAGCCCCTTCCCATTTAGATAGTGGTCTTTGCTGGGAGTTCACTTCATTCCTCATCTGACCTGATTTGTACATTTATGTTGACCATCTGGCCCCTGTAAGCATTTGAGTTTGTTACCTCTGTTGTTTATAAAAGCACTTTTAGATTTAGCTGCAGTGTGCTTAACAAAGACACTCAGTTTGGAGCTTGAAGACCAGCTTTCAAATACTGGTTCTCAAACTTGGGTAAATCATGGAAACTTAATTGGTGAGAGTGGTTTATTGAAAGTCCATACATAATGGAATTATAAGAATAAAAGCAAGTCTGAGCAACATGGCAAAACCCCATCTCTCAAAAAAAAAAAAAAAAAATTAGCTGAGGGTAGTGTTGTGTGCCTTTAGTCCCAGCTACTAGGGAGGCTGAGGTGTAGGGATCACTTGAGCCTAGAAAGTTGAGGCTACAGTGAGCTGTGAACACGCCACTGCACTCCAGCCTGAAGTTCTGTTGCCTGGGCAACAGAACAAGACTCTGTCTTAAAAAAATAAAAGAAAGCAATATGTACAAAAACATTTTATAATAACCAAATACTAAATGCATAATAGTTATTTGGTACTTTGGGCTTTTTAAAAAGGAAAATAGATTGTATATTGCATCAAGAAACTTTACTCCTAAGAGCTTCAGTTGACCAACGTTTCAAAATTCGATGCTGCAAGTTTGCATAAGGTAAATTATATATAATATTTGATTTGTTCTCCACATTTTGTTCTAGGGAAGTCTATTAAACTGTATTTCCCTCTATTATTTGAAATAGAGATGATGAGAATATTTTGAAACAAAATACTTGTCAAGAAGCTACTTGTATCAGCTTGAAGAAGTGTTGAATATCAAGCGTTGGAGGCTTGAATACTGCACTGTCAGCTGTGGACCTTCAAGTCTTCCATTTTCTTTTTTAGGATGTTTGGGTAACAAATGTTCTTAAATGAGAAAACCTGTGTTGTAGCAGATTGAAAATGCCTACTACTGGCCTTGCTTATTTTAAGAGTTCAAAGAATGTAAATAGATAGTGAAACAGAAGCAAAGAAACAGAAATCAGAAAATTCTGTCTCGCTATTTGAACTGAGCAGCTCTCCATTCCCTTGCTTTAAGTATCGGAAATAAATTGTGATTTATAATGATGCCTTGGAATTGATAATCTCCTCCTCCAAAGCACAGGGAATACTTTATTCTCCTTCCTAATTATGTATGTCATTATCTGCATTCTAATTCATCTGTTTACTGTCTTCCATGAGACAGGCAGGAATTGGGTATGTAGTATTGCCTTTATTTTGTATGTGATAAAAGAAAAAAGAGAAATTATGTGCCTTTTTCATTGTCAGTCAGTGATATCTCAGAGAAACTGAAACTACCAGTGAATATGCCTGGACCCCTAATTGACTTCACAAGAAAAAGAATCTCTTGGGTCCTTGATACACTTTGAGGATGTGGAATGTTTTTATAAGCTCTAAAAGACTTTGGGATCCCTAAAATGCTTCATGAAACCAAATAATAACTATAGTCTTATAATATGAAAATAAAAATTATTCCATTTATCCACTGAAGTTGTTTATTGACTACATGAAAAAAAACACAAAAAAATATCAAGGAGCAAACAACAAGCAATATAAACTAATTACCACAAATACAAAAAAGCATCAATATCTGTATTTATTTACTATGAAAAGAACGTAATGGATAAGAAAACCACTAAAAGTGGAATGGAAACCTTTATAATGGATGTGAAAATATAATTTGCATACGCAAAAAATTCAAATGATTAATTAGGTATGACCAGAGCATTGTTTATGATAATCAAAACTCATGAGTCATCAGTGGCCTCTCATTATTATGAAGATAGGGTCATATGAATTTTTTATATTACATGACTCCTTTTTAGTTCTTCAGCCATACCTTTCACTGCCCCATCTCCTCATGTCTGTACCCTGCCCTCTTGCCATCAGTTCCTGTGATCCATCCTACCATGCTGTCTCTTACCTCACTACAATCTCATTCCTCACTACCCCTTTCAGAATGCACAGAGTGTAAATTAGTTACAAAACATACTATTTAGTTCTGATGACGTTATTTGTAGCAACACTTTCTGGAGAAAGGAAACTGTACATTGATTTATATTCTGCCACACAGTAATAGTTTGTCTGTAGATTGTAAGCAGCACTGTGATAAGGTACATGATTGTGTGTGTGTATTAAGAAGAGTTTCATCCCTTAATTTACTCATCTTTATAGTGGGAATAATAATGTTCATCTGAGTGTTGGATTCCTCATATCTGAAAGTGGGAAGAGTAATAACTACCTTGTGGTGTTTTAGAGAACCTTCCAGTATGAATTCATGGTACACTTGGCATTGAATAATTGTTAGTTCCCTCCCTGGTCCCTTCCTTTTTCCCCCTGTAAATAAGTAGTGTCAGAATATACTTATAAATTACTATGGCCCAAAGGACATTACGGGAAACCAGTTGGCATAACTGGACTCTATGATTACTCAGTTGTGTGTGCTTTGTGTCTTTATTTCAACACTCACATTTGTAATTAGGGTTTAGTGTCTGCCTTCCCCGATGGATTAAACTCCATGAAGGCTGTTACCCTGTGCCGGAGGCCTCCTCAGTCACTGCTCTATCTCCATTGTCTGATACAGTGCCTGATACAATATAGCTTCTCAACAAATAAGTGGCAAAATTAAATAAATGACTAAGTGAATAACTCAGACATGAGAAAAATGAGGGCCAGAAAGTTTCACAAATGACGTACAAGAATGATTGAAATTATAAGGGAATAATTAAAGCTACATATTCCTTTCAAGCCATTACAAGCCATATGATTAATATCAGCATCATATTGCCACTCTGTAATAAGTATCATGAGGAAACACAAAGCCAGGAAGGGAACCAATTGGTGGAGGCGCAAGTCACAAGGTAAGGAGGGGCAAGTTTGCTCTTCCAGAAAGGCATCATCATTCTCGTGTCATTTGAGCAGGAATCTGAAGACAGTGAGTAGGTGACACGTGATGGACATCTGGGGAAACAGTGCCAGGTGGAGGGAAGAACAAATGCACTTTGGGAATAGCAAAGGAGCTAGTATTGCTGGAGCATTTGAACTATGAGATTGTATAGAATACAGAAAATAAGATCACAGCAATCAGTGCTATGATGGAAGAGATCAGATAGATCCTTGTAGGCAGTTGTAAGAATGGAAAACTATTGAAGAGTTTGGAGCAAAGTTTAACATGTTCGGATTTATACATTTTTGTAACATTGTTCCTTCTGCCTTGTAGAGAATAGGGAGACAGGACAGAAGAACGGAAATAACTTAGAAAATATTACAATAACCCTAGAGAGGAATGGCCAGAGCTCAGTCACATGTTATATCTACTTGCAAGGGAAGCTGGGGAATGTAATCCAGCTGTATGCTCTAAAATATGGGTAAAGTTGGTTTGGAAAGCATCTAACCAGTCTCCGTCATGGGATTCTTTAAATCCCACTCCACATAAGTAGTTTATTGGTAGGGTGTCTTCTGGGATATGGCACAAGAGTCAGTTCAGTTCAATCACTTTGAGTATTATCTTAATCTGTTCAGGCTGATGTAACAAAATACCACAGACTGGTGGTTATAAATAGCAGAAATTTATTTCTTACAGTTCCAGAGGCTGGGAAGTCCAAGATCAAGATGTTGTCTTCCTTATAGAGGGCATCTTCTTGTTCTATGTCCTTATAGGGTGGAAGGGCAGTTTAGTTCCCTTGGGCCCCTTTTTATAAGGGCACAATTCTCATTAATGAGGGCTCTGTCCTCATGAGTTAATCACCTTCTGAAGGCCCTACCTCCTAATACTATCAATTTGGGGGCTAGGATTTCAACATAAGAATTTTAGTGAGATTTTAGCATTCAGGCCATAGCAAGTACCTGTGTTGTAATGAGGCTGTGGAATTCTCTACCTCTGCCTGGCCCCGTTGGTATGTGACCACAGAGGAGCAGTGGTTTTCTGGTTTTCCGATGCACATGCAAACTGCCGATAAGCTCCCAAATAGGAATTTGCTTTGCATTTATAAAGTGAGTGTCATCATTCAAACAGCCTCGTGGAATCAAGACACATTTTATTGGGAACAGGGAGGATACAAAGTAGAGAAATTACACAATGGATGACTACCAGTCTATTTCTGTGGTCTTTTTCTATACACAAAATGTCTGAGTATACTTTGATATCTGTGTGTGCACAAGCAGCCATTCACCAGCCACACACACCCAGACAATCTTCCCTTCTCCTTCACAGCAATATTTCTGGCTTCTTTGCCATGTCTTATTACGTCCAGTCTAACCAAAACTACCAAAATTACCTCTTTCCTTTCTTCTGATTTATTCTTCATCATTATCTCTTAAGAATCAGCCCTGAGATTACCCTCTCTAAGAAGCTGACTCAGATTTTTCCAGGCTGAATTAGAAACGCTTTCTCTGACTTTCTAAAATAATATGTAAATATCTTTATTAATACACTTGTTAAATTCTACCCAATTCGTGTGTTTAGCACTAGAATTTAGCTCTTTATGATCAAAGACTGTGTGTTCATTTTTGTGTCCCCAATGTTTAGTGGTGTCCAGTACATGACAGGTGTCTATTAAGTGTTGTTGAATGAGTAAATGAATGAATGGATGGATCATTCCAAGTTAAATAGGACAAAGAACCTAAAACACCCTGAGGATATCATGATAACGTAGAGTAATGATAGAGAAATCATTGATGAGCTTATTCCTCTTATTTACACTCAGGGAAGTATATTACAGCTTCCCTGAATAGGATTGTGGCAGGGCACGTTTATACATCAGATTTGAGAATAACTGAGTTATACTTAATATAGAAATGACACTAGTTAGTTATTACTTAATTTGTTATATACATCTCTTCCTTTTTTCACAAAGTACTTGAGATTTTGATGTGAAATGTGTGCATTGTAGATTTACCTTTGTCCTGAAAGTATAGCCATATATATACTTTTAAGTAGAAGAAAATTGGGGTGTCAAAAATTACCCTAATTTTCACCTTGAGATATGGGCTTTTATTGGGTGAGATAGTTTTGTAGATATTAGCACAAACAGTCTTGCAAAATAAGGCAGTGGGTATGGGGAAAAGGTGGCAGGGAGCCAAAAGAAAATACTGCAATTTGGTTGAAATTAATAGGCAGCTGTTAGGTCATCTCTAAGATAGCACTTCATTAGGCTGAAAATTTAGCATGGGTTAAAACCAAAGCTAATTCCAAACAAAACATGGTTAGTTGAATTTTCAGTATAGTTAAAATAATATAGCAAATAATAAAATCAAGAGTAGGATTTTTACAGTTAGAGGAGTGGGGTAAGTTTTTATCCTGGTACATACTAGCTCTTCTCAACTAGCAGTTTCCTCGTCTGTATGTGGGGTTAACAAAATTGACCCCATTTTTTTTTTTTTTTTTTTTTTTTTTTTTTTTTGAGACGGAGTCTCGCTCTGTCGCCCAGGCTGGAGCGCAGTGGCCGGATCTCAGTTCACTGCAAGCTCCGCCTCCCGGGTTTACGCCATTCTCCTGCCTCAGCCTCTTGAGTAGCTGGGATTACAGGCGCCCGCCACCTCGCCCGGCTAGTTTTTTGTATTTTTTTTTTTTTTTTTTTAGTAGAGACGGGGTTTCACCGTGTTAGCCAGGATGGTCTCGATCTCCTGACCTCGTGATCCGCCCGTCTCGGCCTCCCACCAGGAGTATATAAAAATCTCTAGTGCTTAGCATGTCCCAATACATGGTAGGACATTTTAATCTTATCCCAGAAGTCCTATTTGATGCTTTCCAACTATATCGACATAAAGAATTTACCTGCTGAGGTCAGCGGACAAGTTTGTGGTTCTTTATTCCTAAAACAACACAAGAATTCTGTATTTAGTAATAACTTTATCATTCACACTGTTGATTATAAAAGATATACAGACATGTGTTAGGGAAAATAATTCCAGTATTAAACTATCATCTTGAATTCTGTTTTAGAAAATGAAAACAGTATAAATTTGATTGAATATAAAGTATTCTTAACTAAAAGCAATGTCCAACCAAGCTTTCTGTGACACTGAAAATGTTCTATTTTTTTACTGTCCAATAGAGAAGCCACTAGATGCATATAGCTGTAGAACATTTGATAATGTGGTCAATCAGATTAAGGACTGAATTTTCTATTCTAACTAATTTAAATTGAATTAGCCACATGTGATTAGTGGCTAACGTATTGCATAGAATTCTACAGTCAGTTCATTAAGCAAATGAGTAAATGGAAAATGTATCAGATGATAAATACCATGCAGAAAAGTAAACCAGCAAGGGGACCATGAGTTGCCTCATAAAACTTTTTTAAATTTTTAATGTCCTCATTTTATTGAAGATCTATAGTGTGCTTACCTATGTTGCATTTTCAGTCAAAATATTTTCTACTCAAAAGATGTGGAAGCACTGTTTTTTTTAAAACACAAGTGATTTTTTATGACACTTTATGAGGAACAAATTTGACTTTTTTTTTTTCCCCAGCAGTGCCCTGGTATCTCTGTTTATTTTACTTTAGTCAGTCTTTTGGCAGCTTCTCTAATATGTCTTGAATCCGAGTGGAAAGAGGAGATTGCAACTTTTGCATTTCACTTTTGAGAAGTTGATATAGAGTGTAACTCAAGTAAAATGTAGAAGCATACCTTTATCCTCACAGGATTGCCAAGCACTTGATGTATTTTTGGAAGTGTGTCTGTTAAAAAGCAAAAGGATATTTCATGTTGGGGACATGAAGACTCAATACTATATAAAAATAGACAAAGTAAAATTCAGCCTCAGTTAACTCATTGTACTTGAAATAATACAGAGAATTCTAGTATTTCCAGAGAAAGTAGTCCTTCTGGGAAGTTTTGTGTGATATATAATTTTCTAAGTATTAATGTAAAAATAAATCCACTTTTGATTCGAAGCTCTTATGAAACCCAACTGAGAGAAACTGAGACTATAATAATGATCGTGATATTCATAAACACCTTAAACTTTATTGAATTTCTATAGTTCTGTACCAAGAAGCTCAAAGCACTTCTCATCTTCTATCTTACTTGCCCTAACAACATTCCTGTACAGTAGGTAGGGGGCAACTGTAATTAAAGATTAGATGTGTCTGCTTTCCATTGTTATGAAAACACATTAAACTGAAATCCATTTGGGTTCCAAGTTCAGCCTGCCAACCAAGACAATTAAACAGTCGTTTTGCTTATCAAAGTACCATTTACTTGATTTTTTTTTAACATCGTAATTTCCTTCCCATTTTCTCTGAGACTAATGCTGCATCTTCCAAAATTTTAGTGTTGAACCGTAGCAGCATTTTTTTGGAGGCTTCATGTTGTGAAATTTCCTTAACGGCTCCTCTCTGGCCAGCAATTCAAGTTCATGTGAGGGCATCAGGGTATAAGGAATAAGTGTTCATTTCTTCTGAGTTAACAGCACATGTTTGAAACATATGTAGGAAATATAATCATTTCTGAACATTTCTTGGCTTACCTCAATTTTTTTCTTTTTGCATACTTAGGTCTCCAAAATTGCATTATATAGTACAATGTGTAGTACTATATAGCACAACTGCTTTTTAGACAAATAACTACTTCCACTTTGCTATTTTATAAAGTTTTAACATTCATAGTTAGCACACGGTATTGACATGAAAATTTAAAAAAATCATATAGGCGATCATCCTAGACAAGGCTTAGCTTTAAAGTGTTTCTACAGAAAATTTATCACATCACATCCCTTTTAGTTTTCATTATTTCTTTTCAATTTCACATTTAGTATGTACAGTCTCTGCTAGTATTGGAAAAAATAGTATTTCTTTCACTTTGTGTGGCAGAACTGCTAGCTGCTTGGCAAAATCCAGGCTCCCCTCTTCCTCCTATGCACACAGCTAGACCAAATTTCCCAGTGTCCCCTGTAGTTAAATGTGTTGTGTGAATGTTTTTACCAGTGAAATGCACATGGTGGTGAGAGTTACTAACTGCAGGTCACATGCTTCTCCATGCTGTTTTTCCCTTTGGCTCAAATGGAGATGGTGCTCAACATGACTGTGGAAGCCACATATTGAAGGCATCAGTCTCCATCACCCTAGGTTCTTGAATGGCTTTATGGAGGAAGGTCACACTGCCACCCTGTTCCCCTCCCCAATGCATAAGAAATATATACTGTTGTTTTTGAGTCATTATGCATATTGGGGTCTATCTATTACAGCAGTTAGCTTTTGAGAACTATTAGACTGCTTAAAATGAGTTTTGCCACAAAACTACACATTTGTAAGAGAATCTTGATATCTCAGGGAAATGTATTAATAAAACCCACTGCTATATATTTATTCAAAGAAATCACATTGGACTAAAAGAGAATGAAAAGCCAAGAAGCTAAGGGATTACTTTTGTATTAAAATTGTCTAGAAACTTGTGAAGAAGATGTAAACTGTATAAATAAGAAACCCAGAACAACACGTATATAAATCCAGTTCTAGTCTTTCACAGTACATTTATGTGTGTGACTGATAATAAAACCTGATATATTATCCGAACTTTAAGGCAATTATTTAGAATATATAAATCAAGTAGATGAAATATAAAAATGGATATCAAAATCTAAAGCAGTAAAACAGAAGCATCAAAAAATTAGATCCTAAACTTGAAGGAAATTAGAACAGGCTTGTAAGTATCATGTTGAATTAGAAAACTTAGCTGCATAAAGGATGTGGCATGGGAGGATCAATCAAGAATTAAGAACATAAAAAGAACACATTATGAAAATGGAGAAGGGAAAGAAATAAAAGAAGAATACATAGTATATTGAATATAAATTTTTAAGCTCTAAGGGCTAAAAAGGGCAAAAAAGAAAATAAAGTTGAGTGAATTAATGTTGGCTAAAAGGGGTAAGTGGCATCAAAGGGGCACTTACAATGATATCAGGTGAAAAAGAAACACTAGAAAGAAAGTGGGTTCATAAATAATCTGAAAAGCAGATGAAATCAATAAGGTTTAAATGGTTGAACTACTCAACTTTAAAATGTTTTAACTAAAATAATGAAAATTATAGAAAATTAAGTTATGAAGAGCCTATAAATATGGCTAATGGGAAAATTCAATAAAATAACACTGGGCCAATTAAGTATAAGTTGATCAGGAGTTCTGATGATCTGTACAATGAGGATCAAAGGATTTTACTAACAAAGTTACAAGCTGCTTATGACATTTTTCAATCATAGTGAAGAAAATAGTACAAAATAAAAGGCAAATGTAAAAATGACATAATCTTTTAAATATTGAGTAATTTTATAAATCAGGAAAATTATTATAAGTAGTTTTATTCAAACAAAAAATAAAAATTATTTGGCACTAGTTGCTTCATTTATGGAACATATAGACACGTAAAATTTTGGCAAAGTTTTGGGTGGAAGAAATAAAATATTTAATGGGAGAAAATAATTTAAAATGTTGAGCAAGACATTTAACTTTTCTGTATGTATTTGATCTATACACTATTCATAGTTTTTTGTTGAAAATAAATTTGATAGCACAGGAAATCCTTTGGAACACATCAGAAGGAAGATATATAGTCTTCTATACATTTACATAGGTATACACACAAATATTTTTCAAGGCATATGTTTTTGAATAGACATTATTTTCAAGGCTCAGACAATAAGTCCAGATCTTCGTGAATACATGACACTCTTCTCATTATCTATCATGTACTTAGCAAATATTGTCTATTGTGTACATAGTAAACATAAATTACTCAGAAATATTATATTAACATAGTAGCTTTAATGTGACCATATAAGAAGCATACCAATACAGAATAAATTACTCATCAGTGTTCAAATAAATTGCCTATATGGTGGCTCTACCCCACCTACTATTCGACTTCTACACTGACCTTTTCTTCCATCCTTCATATTGGTCAGAATTTGTAATATCCACAGTCTTTGCATATGCTGTTCATCTTTTATGTACTTCCCTCTCTCTCATCATCCACCTCCACTCCCTTCCTGACCTAAGCATTTTCTACTCTTCCTTCCTATCTAAATCCTTCCTTTCTTATGGAAGCCTTCTCTAACCACCTCAACCAAGTTAATTAGCTGTGTACTTCTTAACATGTTAGAATCCTAACATGTATTCTGTCAAGTCACACATCATACTTTTTAAAAAGAGTAAGACATAGATGTTGATATAATTGTTGGAGTTAAAAACGAACTAAGACTTCAGTACCTTTTTATTGCAAATGCTAAAATATTTCATTATCTTTCACAGACGTATTATGTTTTGCAGACATATTATTACAATACACTCCAGTTAAAAGGACTTCATCAGTTATAATAAATGCTAAATTCACATAAGCATTTCTGCTGATACCCAGACAAACCAAATGCTATTCAGATTTTTATGTTGATGGAAATAACTCGGTTATTATGACTTAGTTATTAAGATGCTCATAAAAAAATTTTTTTGGCAAACAATCACAGCTCTGTCATTATTTTATGCCTAAACAAGTTGAAAACTGTTGAATCAGGGACATGATTAAGTTGATGTTGTTCATGATGGATGGCGATGCAGTGGCAGCAGCAGTGGTGACGATGATGATGGTGACTGTGATAAACATCTTCTACATGGCATTTTTTAAAAAAGTGATTAGATAGAAACTGAATGCCCTGCTTTGGTTTCATTTTTATATTTCAGCAGTTCAAGACATGTGCAGCTGAATAAATAATGGTGTTGAGAGACTTATTTTCCTTTTTAACTTGGAAGCTTTGCTGCAGAGTTAGAAGGATCAATAGGCTGTCCATGATCTAGGGGATACAGACTGAAAGAGAGAAAAGGGGAAACAGATGATTTATCCCATTAGCTTCTTGATCTTCCTTATATTTACTCTTCCAGTGACATCATTAGGTCAATTTGAGATTAGGAGGCAGAAGAACTTCTAAACTTTTATCCATCTCTGTATCCTGCACACTATGGAATATCCTAAGGAACTTGCATAGCCTTGAACTAGTGTTGCAAGAATGGCACATGACATATACCTCAATTAGGATGCCAGGGAGAGGTTACTGTCTTCACTTTGATGTTGCCCAGGGTTCACCCTGAATAAGGCAGTTATCTCTCTAAGCTGAAGTTTTCTCACATGTAAAAGCATAATAAGGCTAATAACAGAATAATTCACAGTTATAGAATCATTTGATTGACGTTGATGCTCCACAAGATCACTATGTTAAAATGATGTTGTTTAATTCTCAGAATAAGCCAGTGCTGTTATTGTTCTCACTTAACAGTTGAGGAAACAGATTTAGCTTGCATTGACCATCAGGGGCCCAACCTTCAGACTGAGAAAGCTACTACCGTAAGCTACACTGGGCCAGTGTATTGAGAAGGATATCGGACAGGGACCACAAGCATCTGCACCAGGGATTCCTTTTGAGTAGGAGTCCTTGCAGAAGTCTAGACAGCAGTTCATTCTCTAGCCATTTAGCTGCCCAGGAGATATCTTCTCCTTTGGTGGCAGCTCAGGTACAACGAAATGAGACTCACCTTGGATACCTGTGGGAGTAGCCCTGACTTAGAAGCCTCATGACCCACAGGAACTAGTATCTCTCATAATAACTCACACCCCAAATCCCCAGGGGCATGTCTTTTACAAGCCACCAAACTGAAAAGCTCTAAGTATGGCCTCCTCATCACGTATTGAATAATGTATTTATTCTCCCCCACCTCAGTTGCCATCTACCAATCAGTGGCCATTTTTACCAAAAGCACTATTACCTAATAATATTATTAACATTCCAACTTTTATCAGATTACTAGAGAAACTATCTAGAGAGTTACGCTCAAGTTAATTTCACATGCAGAAGGTAAGAACAATTTTATTAACCTTTTGCCTAAGAGTAACTTTTTCAAAGTCACAGAGTTGATAAAGGAGATGGACCCCAATCTGTCTGACTCTAAAGCTCCTGATTGAAATTCTTGTTACCTCTCCTACTTAATAGCCCCCAAGCTATGTTAGCCTTCTTTTAATTCCTCAGACATGTAAAGCTTATTCCTATTTCTTTAATTATTTTGTACTCTCTCATTCTGCTATTCACAGAGTTGCTTCTGACTATTCATTCAAGGTTGGCTCAAGCACCCTGTTCCTAAAGAGACTTTTTGACTACCCTCACTATTTTTGACTATACCTTCCTTCCCCACAATTACCTAATAAGTTTCTGTTTTTATCATAATGTTTTGTTTCCTTTCTAACATTTATACTCTCTGAATTGTCATGTTAGTTTAGTTTCTTCTTGTTTATTGTGTATCTCTTCCCATGGAGGTGTGAACCCTGGGAGGGTAGTGATTTGAGTTACTGCTCACTGGTATTTCATTAGTACCTAGAATAGTTCCTGACATATGGTAGGTCTAGAGTGATTGATGGAAAAACTATGCTCTCCTGCAGAGTTTATCTCATAAAATTCTTGTGAATTTCAAGGAAGGATAGGTAAACATGTTTCTACTTATTAAAACTATAAAATACAAATTGTAATTCTACTCAAGTAATAAACTAAATTGACTTCAGGCAAAACATTTAGGCAAAAGCTAACAATCTTCTTTGATTCGAAAACATTTTTAGTAGCTATTGATTATGTACAAGTCATGCTCTTTTAGGGTCTATAGTGGACTCCAAAGAAACACAATCATGGATCTACTATGAACATAATGAGCTGTGATTTATTTACTTTTTTACATTATTTTTGGACCTAGTTTAAAAGGTGATAAGAAAAGCATTTGCTTAATTTTATACTGCTAGTGTCCAGAATGGCTTCAAAAGTTGGGTGCATGTATTTCAAGGAAAACAAATTGTTAGAACACCTATTAATCTCTCTTTTTACAATGTCTACATTTGTATGTGTGTTATAATGACTACAATGTGTTTGTATAGTAGAATATGCAAATAATTTAAACATAAATATCTGTATGTGGGGGGTGCATACTCAAAATTTTACTTATGGATGTGCAAGTACATAAAAATTTTAAAGACCACTGGCATGGAAGATTCAGTTGCATTATTATTATTTTATTATTGAATCATATAATCAGATTCCTGCAAATGGGATGTTCATAAGTATGTAATTCAATGTAGCATACATTAAGTGCTTTATGAAGAATGCAGAACATCTATTGGGATATGGATGAAGAAAAGATTACTTCTGCCTGTGCAAAGTCAAAGGGTTGGAATTGGCATTTGCCTTTGAAATATGGATGTGATGTACCAAATTCCAGATAGGTACCATGCTCATTCTGGAATTTATTGTAAACAAACACATAAAAACAGGACAAAACCACTTTTATTCAAGAAATGGAAAATTGTTCAGGATGGAGGAATATGTTTATGAGTAGGAGAGTAAAGGAGAGCACTAGGAAGCTACTTCCAAAGCATGTGTGAAGGGCTTTGAATACTAGGTTAAAGATTTTTTTCATTGATGAGCAGACCATAGAAAGCTAGAGATTCTTTCTGCACAGAGCAATGACATTTTTAAAATGATGTTTCCAGAGAAAGTATGGGAGTGTGCAGGACTGACTGGAAAGTGGAACACAGACAGAGGTGATAGGTGGGCAACTACTGAAATGGGCAGAACGTGACATGAGAAGAGCCTAAGCTATGGTCGCATGGTGCCCTTCTGTTGAGTTGGAATAGAAACACAAGTGAGGAGATATTAGAGAAAGAGGTTTATTTTACAGACTCTGTTTTCCATCATGAAATTGTGACATAAAGAGAATACTGATCCAGTCCTCCATGGAGAGAACCAGTGATTCCTGGATGAGTAAATAAGTTAATGGAGTAACAGCAAAGCCCCATGAATAATGGCTTTGCCCTCACGAAAATAACCTTGTATAGAGAAGGTCGAGTGTTATGTGAATTGGTGCAGGCTATTCCGCGGCTTGTCGGCAACTCTGTGATGCTCATGATGTACCAAGGGACATTTATGACTAAATGCCTGTAGTAAATTTCATTTTCCTACATATTCTGCAAGTGATGCTATGAGATTTTATTTTTGATGACTACATCCAAGAGTGTTGGGACTTCTGACAAGCAGCTCCATCCTAAGTTACGTTTTGAAGAAGACAGAGAAAGAAGAACAGATGAAGCTGTTAATGCTGAGGTCTCAGCCATTTATTTGTTGTTGTTTCTTTGCTCTACTACACTACATGCCCAACATTTAGGAAAATATACTTAGGAAAGCATAGTCAAGCACACTGAGACACAGAAGATGCACATATCCAGATAAAACATTTCAAAATCAAGAATATACTATATGTGCTCATCATAAATCTAATTTTATTATCCATTTTAAATTTTATTTGAACTCCAATAGTTGGCCATATATTTTCTATATGGACAGCTATAAGACATGCTTCTTGCCACTAAATCTGACTAAAATTTATCTTTTAAATGGTGTATTATCTAATTTTTAAAATTTTAGTTATTTTTATTAATATCTAACATTTGTACATATTTATGGGGTACATGTGATATCTCTCTATAGGCATGCAGTGGGTAATGATCAAATCAGTGTATTGAAGATATCCATTACTTCAAACATTTTATTATTTGTGTTGAGAACGTTTCAAATATTATTGTCTAGCTATTTTGAAATATACAATATATTACCCAAATTTTTTTTTCTTTTTTTTTGAGACAGAGTCTCACTCTATTGCCCAGGCTGGAGTGCCATCTCGGCTCACTGCAAGCTCCGCCTCCCTGGTTCACACCATTCTCCTGCCTCAGTTTCCCAAATAGGTAGGACTACAGGTGCCTGCCACCACACCTGGCTAATTTTTTTGTATTTTTAGTAGAGATGGGGTTTCGCTGTGTTAGCCACGATGGTCTCAATCTCCTGACCTTGTGATCTGCCCCCTGTGGCCTCCCAAAGTGCTGGGATTACAGGCCTGAGCCACCACGCCCGGCCTATCCAAAATTTTTTAAGTTTCATTATTTGCTTCAGTGACTCAAATAGAGTTTTCTGTTTTCTTGGAGTTTAAGAAATGCATGAGTAAAAAAAAATCACAATTATGATTTTTTGTAAAGAAAAGTCTACTTCCTAATAAATGTGGCTGATTTTTCTTGAATCATTCTACCATAAAAATATCGAGCAAGTTACTTTACTTCTCAGAGACTCAGGTCTCCAATCTGTAATACGAAAATTGTGTTAGTAACTCTTTATGCATATTGTCTAAAAACTAAATAAGATATTCATATAAAGTGATTATCACAGTGCCTGGCAGTTGATGAACAATCAATTCTTGTTTATTTGATGAATTGGATATTTCTGCGCAAATGGTTTAAATTACTCAATGCCTTTAGGTCCTCCTTTCCTTTTAATTAAATGAATTAAGTACATTAATTTTACTAAGTGATACGATTCAATTTTCATTGAGGAAGTTGGACTTCCCTCCAAATAGGTCATCTAATGTAAAATTATAATTTTAAGAAATTTCAATTATTATTAAGATATTTTCCTATTTCTTTACATTAAGAACAAATTTCAAACATACATCTTTATCAGTGGTACTCTAGCATATTAACAATAATGACTGTCACGGAAAATTGACTCTGAGCCAGGACAATCCATATGACTCACATATATTATGTCTCATTTACTTTTTAAGATAACCCTTAAAACAAGTACTATTTTTTATCCCCACTTAACTAATGAGGAACCATCCTGAGTAGAATCAGAATTTGAATCCAGATCTGTCTGTCTACATAGGATCAGCATTGAATCATTAGCAATATTGCCATATTTTATAAATGTAATATAATTCAGTCATGAAGAGACATAGTATGATAATATTTTTAAGAAATAAAGATCCCTGTTAATCCTTCCACATACAATTCTCTGTAATACGTTAGATCAAATTACCCTGTCTCCTGAGAAAATATGTAATATGGATGATAACCTTGAAGAAGGAAAGAAAAGTGTATTTGCAGCAGTCTCTTCACAGATTAAAGCCCTGTCTATATTACTCCAAAATATTTAAGTCAGGCAAGAATGGTTTGTGTTTTGTTTTGCTGTACCTGAAATTGTTTTGTAAACTTAGCTCATGCTTCTTTTTGTTTAACTGATGGAGATCAACTAAGTAAATACTCAGTTTCAGGAAAGCACTTGTAGTAGCCTAGCTCTGAAGTTGATGTTTAGATTTGATTTACACCTGGATGATTATGAGAGTTGGATTTCTGTTTTCACATTTCAGTGTTTTGTTAAGTGCAGTCACCGAACACATTTGATGAAATCAGAATGACTCATGCATGCTGAGAATCACTCAAAACCAAAGACAAGAAAGGTGCTTAAGAAGTTTTTACAGGTTGGAGACATTGGATAGTTAAAATATTATGAGCAGAAAATAGGTAAATGTACTATTATAGAACTATGTAGCATATATTTTTACATGTTTAAGTCATCTCTACATTGGGTTTAGTTAAGTTTTCCTTTTTTCTTCTCTTTGCTAAGTGTAGATGATCCCACTCTAGAAATGAGAAAAAGAGTGCTTTTGTAAAGTAGGTGGAAATGAAAACAAAGCAATAACCTCAAAATGTGATTTTCTTGCTCTCTGCAGAATCTTTGTCTTACTTTTCATCTTTAATGGAGAGGCCTAGATTATATTTTTCCCACTTTCTTTCTATAACTATGAATCTTGTCAGTAATTAGGGCTCATCTCTAACAGTGCAATATTAATATAGCATCCCTGCTGTGAACATAACAGTAGGCACACATGGATCTACCTTATTTTAAGAGTCTCTGCTGAACACAGTGAGAAGATTAGGGATTCACCAGATCTACCCCTTTGGGCCCTGCCATGCACCATCCTGGTGTTCTCAGTGGGATCACTGTAGGAATAGGTCTAGCTAAGGTTGTGTCCTGGGCAGTGAGGTGAAGAAATTGCCTACCAAATCGAGTAAGTCTTTTAAGGGTCCTTCACTTCCCCTTACATGATCATGGACATCCTTCCCCCTTAATCCCTTTCCTCTGTCACCTGCGTAATAAAGTGTGACTTCCGTTCAACATGGATATGTAGCATAAAATTTAAGAATTTTAATTTCTGTTAACTTTCAAACTGAGGACTATGACCAGAAGAGTGCTTTGTTTCTGAGCACTCACGTATAGGCTCACTTCCTTCCACTTTATTTGCCACCAAAGTTGTTAAAAATTAGAGAGCTAATTATTTACAAGATGATATTTTTTCACAAAGGATATGCATAAAGAAATAATAGCATTCGCATAGCTGCCTCCCTTTTTTAAGAGTCCCTTTTATTATCAGAAAACAAAATATGAAATATTTTATTCCGCTCTAACTTGGGAAAACTTGGAAAGACAACTTAAAATTATATTTCTTTAAATTTTGTTTTGTTGTACTGATAAACTATAATAGCATTATTTCTGGCAGTTTCTGCATGTAATTTTGAAGCAGGCTTGCATACTGTTAATTTTTTATAGGTTTGTTGTTCTACTTAGTGATCTAGTTCACCTGAATCTGTTTGAAACTGATAATCTATAAACGCAAATCAGATAAATAAATCAGGGTATAGATGACCTCTGATGAACTTGATATGTATTTGATTATGAAAGTCTTATAATTCAAAATTAGAATAAAATAATTAAGCCAAATATATATTCAGATTTTCAACTTTTGAATCTTAAATTCTCTACCCCATTTTCTGTGAACACGATTATCTGCTAATCTGACAAATGTGAACAATCCAAGTCTATGAGATAAAACCAACTTCATATAATTTAAAAGATGCAATCTTACTGAGATGCCTCATAGTTCCACTTCTGTCTTACCTACCTTCCAAATTTGAAATACACTGTCCATAATGAAGGTCAGAATGAGCCCTTAATCTTAATTATGCATTTTGCAGTATTATAAATGCTGAAAGATTACTTCCAGTGTTTGGTACAATCTTACACAGTGCAGATGTAGTTCCCTTTGGTATATGCCATCTTTACTGAACTAACAATTTCCATAATGCTGTCACATTCTGCATGGGAAGCAGATTTACAGATAGGTAATCCATGTAAGGTGTTTTAAAGACAGCTTATTAAAGGATTGAGGACTGCTGTTAAATTACATATGCTTTCAATTGCTATGAGGAGCAAACAGCATCAAGAAATGTAGTAATTTAGCCAGGCCAGAGAAAGGCCTATTTAAAGTTTGATGATATATCCTTTAAACTTTTACTTCAAGTCCTCTTTAGCTTTATATTTACTCTGGTATAACTGTATTTCCTGCTATATAATGAAATTTTCACAGAATCCTAAAGTATGCACATGAAAAAAATTAGATATATTTTCTTAAAATTTATATTCTTAGTATACAATTTTAAAATTGTCTTTTCCATGGCAGTGGCATTACTTCAAAGGAGGTGGCCAGTCTGTATTTTTAACGTGGCTAAATATGAATAGCTAAAGCAATTTCAGACTCCCTGATGGTGTTAACTGTTGTTCTTCTGCCATGTCTCTTATTCTGAGAGCCATGTAAAAAACTGAGTTGAAGAAGGTCTTTTCGTCGTCTCTGATAGTTGTGAGTTTGAGTTTCTTCCCTCTTCAAACAAGGAGAAGAAGGGTTAGCTGGTCCTTAAATTCATTTTCAGATCTCTGAATCACATGTTTTGGTATACCATAATATGTTCCTGAAATATATGTATTTTCCCTCGTATTTCTCTCATGTCTTTCACAATGCCTAATTTAGCTCTATGCAAATAGTGTGTACTCAGTAGAAATTGTTGACGTGGCTTGAATTGAAATCAGTGCTAATTACCTTTGAATACTAGTTCTACCTTTCCCTTAATCATGAGCCAGGATATCCTTTCCAACTTTCACTAGGTAATCTGTTCTCAATTTCTGCATTTCTCGGATTCCAGGTCAGGGCTTGCAAAGTGGAAAAGAGACTAGGGAAGGTGGCAGACATGGAGAGAGAAGGGGTATCATCCATGGTGAACATACTGGGCAAGTCATTGGGGACTGCAAAATGCATATCAACATTTTCAAAGCTCCAAGATAATTTATAGCAAAGAAACCGCTTTTCACTTTCTTAAATTCATGTATCATTTGTTATTAAAATAATAATAAAATGTTCTCGTTACTTCTTAGCAGAGTTGGTGCTTTAATCAATATAAAAGGAATATATTAATTTGAATTTTTTTATGCCTAGCTTAACTGCTATTTTGAGACATTTTATTTTAGTAGAAATATTCTCAAGTTGGAAAACTTGATTTAGCATTTTATAGCTTTTAGATGAACAAAGTTCATAGATTACACAAAACTAAAACAAAGAGACTTTTGAAGAACAGAGATATAAAAATATACATTAGATAGTTCCCTGACCATAAACATTGGTTACATAGTTAAAATAATGAAAATTATATGACTCTATGATTGCAACAAGGTTACACAGCTTCAATTTCAATGTTGTTTAGCTTACCTGCATATTGATATTTTGACTTGTAATATCTTTTCATCCAGAGTATTTCCATTTCCAATTCCCATACAATCAAAATCAGTGTCATTTTCTTCTCTCCTTGTTATATTCTTTTGAGGGCCTGGAAGAGGTTGGCAAGATGCTATTTTAATACATTAACCTAAGCCAACGAATTTTAGAACTATGCAAGTAAAAATGAGCGCATAAGTTATTTTAAAAATATCTGCAGTTTAATTTACCTAATGTCAGACTTAAGCAATATTAAATCTATTTGAACTTAATTGCAAATTTGGGTCTCTCTATAAGGTGTAATTATCTGAACATCTTGCCATTAAAATTAAATGTGAGTGAATTTTGACATATTCACTTTCCTTTGTAATAAATGGAGGGTAATATTTTTATTTTGAAATATTTATAGTGTAAATTACTAAAATGGTATCTCTCCTATTCTAATAAATCTGTTTTTACATAAGTGCTAGAGGTTAATGGCTAGATTTTAAATTGCTTTCCATTTTGATAATAAGTGGATTTCCAAGAGAGATGATGTTATTAAAGAGGTTTTGGTCACTCTGATTCACTCTTTATATGAGAATAATTCATATTTGTACAAACTCAAACGTATAAGATGAAGCCACATTGGTATTTTCTAAACATATATTTTGGAGTATTGTTTTGAGGAATTTCTTTTTCTTAATGAGATAGTTCTTTTGTTAAGCCTCTATTTTAAAATGTTTTTCTTTTTATAAAGATTGGGTATTTTTCCTGATATACTCATATAACACCTCTCAACAGTGAATAATAGCAATGATTCCACTGAAAATTAGCTTTGAATTAATGTGCTATAACTGTGATCAAATATTGATCAGTTTTCTTTATTTTGTGCATGGTTACAAAGTGAAAAATATAATGCAAACTCTCAAATAATTAATTTGATTACCTTGAAAAAAATTAATCTAAACTAGCTACACAAAGGCATAAAATAAAAGGCTGAACATTCAACATTCAAAGAATATTATGTATTGTTGTCTTAGACTAATTTCATTATTATTTATGATAAATATTTTAAAGAGCAATATTTTAGGTATTTTGAAAGGTCTACTAAGCTCAGAATTATTATTGAAAAATGAAATGTAAATACTTAGATCTTTGATAACAAAGTAATTAAAATGTATGATTTTGCCTACTGTGTATAATAAGGGCTTATATTTGATCAACCATAAAAGTTATTTAATCATTTTAACCTTGGAATACTACCCCACAAAACGCTACTTAATGGAAGTTAGCTGAGACTCATTAGAGTATCAAAACATCAAGTCGGCAAAGCAAGAGGGCCTAGAAAATTCAAGCCCAGCTTATTCGGCCATAATGCTACAGCAGGTTGCGTGGCAACCAGTGGCTATGGATTTTGAAGTTATTTTATCCGTATTCAGTGAGGAACGACTTAGCCTGAATTGATTTTAGTAATTTTCAGAATTAATCAGGTTTTGAAGAATGATTACGTTAGCAGACATTTTCTAGGTTTCCACATTTAGAAATACATAGGTACCAGTCTAGTTTCCAAAATAGCACTAGACACTGGTTGCCTGGTTATTTGATTAATGATACATATTAGATACCTGCTGATAAATTTGTGACATCTTATGACTTGTATTAGAGCTGGTTATTGTCCAGAATTTTAAAGCTGCTTATTTTATGTGTTTTTCTACTGTTGACCTTATCCCTATGAGGGTGGTGGTGGTGGTGGTGGTGGTGGTGGTTGTTGTTGTTGTTGTTGTTGTTGTTGTTGTTGTTGTTGTTTTGAGACGGAATCTCCCGCTGTCACCCAGGCTGGAGTGCAGTGCAGTGGCGTGATCTCAGCTCGCTGCAACCTCGACTATCTGAGTTCATGCGATTCTCCTGCCTCAGCCTCCTGAGTAGCTGGGATTACAGCCACGCGCCACCACGCCTGGCTAATTTTTGAATTTTTACTAGAGACTGGGTTTCACCATGTTGGCCAGGCTGGTCTCAAACTCCTGACCTTGTGATCCGGCCACCTTGGCCTCCCAAAGTGCTGTGTAATCAAGCAAAAATGACAATGGGTCTTTAAATCACAAAAGCTAAAACACTTTCTAATAAATCTGCTAAACAAAGGTGGTAATATGTGCCATGCCATCTTCAAACGTACCATTAATACCACATCTAAACAGCAGGAAAGTGGTGGTAGAAATATGCATAATTTAACGCTACAAAATACATGCCTGGAAGTTCATTCCTTAGGGATTTGTGAATATTACCTGAAAATATAGTCTTCATGGTGATGATTGTAAAGTTTCTACTATAAAGAACTGTTAACCTGAAACTACAGTCATTTTTCAAAATGAGTATATATATATTTTTAAGTCAAACATAGCAGGTTTGATGTGCTTGCACTGTAGCAGTCTTTCTTTCTACATCTTTTCTAGACTGTAGTTCGTTTAACTCTTGATCACTCATTTTATAATCAGCAGTGTTGGATTAAATGTAACATAATTAAAACATCTTGGATTCTGTGACATTTCACAAATAAATTCCAAACAGAATTGGTTATCAAATCACAGCTGTAGTATGAATAAATCCGTCTTACAATGTTGTTCATTATTTGACAGGAAGTGTCTGCTCAGCTTCTTAAAGGGCTGCTTCTCTGTGTTTGTTTTGTATTTGCTTTGTTTTGCTTTGTTTTGTTTTTCAAGAACAAGCAGGTTTCCAAGTATCAGCATCCTCTATGCATTAATTTTAAGAAACGGGTTTCAACAAACAATAGCTAAGGCATTCGCCACAGAATGTAAGAGCAGCCTGTGTTAGGTCTTCCCACAAGAATAGTCTTCACCTTTATTACAGGGAGGTTTATCTTGGGCATCAAATGTAAGTGAAAAGTACTTTGAAAATCATAAATTTCTATGTTGCATCAAGAAATGAGGTGATAGTAACAGTGATCATGGCTGTGTCATTCAGTAGCTTTCCACTTCTACCTCTTCTTCCAAAGCAGGCTTCAGTGCAAAATGTTTGGTTGCAGATTTTTCCTCTCAGATTTTAAGAACAGAGCTTTTCCCAGGAAAATGTTCTTTAATGGCAAACCAAAATTATCTCCTTATCTTACACTAGAAGTCAAGTGTTTCAGTGTGGCAAATAAAGAAATTGGTTGCTCATCCTCAACCCCAGAAGAGTACACATGTGTATAAGGGAGTTGGGATTCTACCTCAGTGCTCCACCTATTTGCCTGAACCTAGAAAAATCGGATCACGGATTTGAGAACAGGTATGCATTTTGGCATTGTGCCTTGCTCTCACTTTTGACAACCAGATCAGCAGCAGGAGGAAGTGAAGTTACTCCCTTGCTTTTTGTTTCTCTCTGACACTGTGGAGCCAAGAGGCACAAATGTTAGGATGGAAGGTTAGGACAGGCAGGACTCATGGAAAACTTCGCGTAATATAATCTAGTATTATCTAAAATAATTATGCCAGTTCTTTAACACTTCTCTTGTGCGGAAGTGAAAAGAAACAATAACCAAGTGAATGGTGGGGAATGAGTTTTTCTTGGACTCTTTCTCCCTCCCCCACAAACATTCTTATATTCTGTAGAGAAGGTTCTAGACCAAGGATTAGCATGATGGTAAGAACCAATGAGAGTGACTCACATTAAGAAAAATGTGTCCATTTCAGATCAGAAGAAAAACTTTATTAATAGTATTATTTATTAATAATAGATAATACCATATCATATATGGAGCACCCACTATCTACTTGGCACTACACTTAGTGGTATCCACACAAAGATTTAAGCTTTAGGCCCACTTCTTCATACATTGAGGTAAATAGAAAAACACAAATTACAGAGCTCTCTATTGGGGAGAAAATCCATATTAAGGAAACAAAGGGGATAGTGGGACTTACCACTTGGAAGGATTTGGCAGTAATTCAATAAGGCAAATTTGCTAGACGGAGAATGAAGGGAAGGGCAATCGAGGTACACACAAAGTGGAAAGCTTTTTTTTTTTTTTTTTTTTTTAAATACGGTCTTGGCTTGTTTAGGAAATGGGCAGAATCTCAGTGTTATGCAGCATGAGAACAGATTGTGTGACATGGATGCTAGAGAAGTAAACTGTGCTCAGATGAGGATGGGCCTTCATTACATATGGCAACCTGAAAATGTGTAGACATTTCTCTTGGCTTTCCTAACCTAGTTTGCGTTCATATATAGATCAATAAGTTATTATATTTCAAGCATTTCATTATAAAAATCATTTCTTTGTATAGGAACACTATCATCATTGTTCAAGGCAATATGGCTCAGGTCATACTTAAAGAATCAGTTGTTTTAATATATATCTTCCCACGATGATCCTGTATCACTATCCACCTGCCCTTCATTTTTGTAATTGTTGGTATAAAGAGGAGTGTTGTTACCTTTTCTTCATGTTTGACTATTGACAGTTTCTAGGCCTCACCTCTCCTCTTCCACTTATGCCCCACATCTGGGCAAGCAGATAATAAATCTTGAGTTCTCTCTCCTTTAGCACCAGTAGTGAATTCAAACCACATAAGCCCCTTGCCTACACAAGATGACCTTCACCCTGACCACAAGGAAAACACCAAGCCACCTCTCTCTGTCCCTTTCTCTATCTCTCAACATTTGGAATTGGATGACAAAGTTCTGAACCTGCAAAAGAGCTAACATTGCTAAATTGGTTTTACATGGATTTTGCATTACTGAAAATTTGGCAGAAATAAAACTACATATTTCCTCTCTCTTTATACATATATTGGACTACTTTAAATCAACAAAAATTAGAAAACTATCTGTTCTAAATCCTGAATCTGTCAGAAAATTGGATGCAGCTTAAAGACTGATGCTGTCTGACATGTCATGCCCTCTTCCGTGGCTAGAGTTCTAGTCTGATTGATTTGGTATCTTACATTTGAAGTACATGGTTCTCTCTATGCTTGAAGGATGCAGAATTAATTAAGCTATATCATGCTAATTAGGTAACTTCTTTCACTCTTCAGCCCCCACCCCTGCCAAGGTGAATGAATCCCAGTTTCCTTAGGAAGGAATACTATCAAAATATGTGGGTGATTCAAGCCAGCCAAGTTTAGCTTGCTAGAAAGAAAATAAGAAGCAAGTGTGTTGCATTTAATTATGGAAGGCTGCAAGATTCTAATGACATATTTACCTCATTTACCTAGATGATATTCTAATATTTATTAGGCCATTTGAGAAACATCTGCAATACTTAGATAAGATGTGCTGCCTCATAAGGGAAAGTGGACTACAATTCAACTCCACAAAAGCACCATATCCCCTGTATGAATCCCAGTTCATTTTCTGATGAGGTTTCCTTGTTGACCGTTTAGTTCACTGGTTAGCACAGAATACCAGAGAGGTTCAAGTTGCAAGTTAAATTCTCCTCTAGTCAGTTAGTCTCGTCTTAGGGATCTGTGGCTACAGCCCTTTACCTTAAGCAACCTGGTCAAATGGAGTACAAGATGACAGGATCAAATGATCATGGATGAGAGAGCATTTGTAAACTCTAAGCCAGTATATAATTAAGGGATTAAGTTTTAATCATGATATTAATATTAGAAAGCTAGTCAAAGCATGCTATAATATTAAATTAGTATAATTACCTCTTTATGTGTTTTCTGAATTGATATATATATATGTACATATATTCTAAAATCAGTATGTTATATGAAGATATTTAATTTAATGTAGTGTATATTTGGGGAATAAAAATTTTTAATAAAAAAGAATGAAAGCATTATGTGTATGCAGTATACAAATAAGATTAAGACTATTTTATGCTTTAAAAGAAGCATAATAAATACGAAAGCTACAATAAATACCAATATATAACATGTGTCATTTATATTTTCATTACAGGACATTATTTCTGTTGGGGTTTGACCAGAAAAAATAAAACTCCCAAGCTTAAGCAGTCCTCCCACCTTTGCCTTCCAAAGTCATGAGATTAGAGCCAAGGAGTTCATTTTTCCTTGCCCCAAATTCTCATTATATCTATCAGGGAAAGCCCTATGTAAATATGACCAAATAATTTACCATACAAATTGGGACCAATAAGTGGTACTTCCTTTCCTTCCTATTTGAAAGGTAGATATGACATAAGGCAGATGAAGATCAAAATAGCAGCTTTAATGGATCAAAGTGATTAAAGATAATAGTGAACATGTGTGACCAAGTGTGCTACCTCAAAATGCATCAAAGAATTTACTAGATTTACTCCCAGAGCCACACAGACTGCAGTGGATGACTCCTTATTACCCTGGGTGAAAATGGACCCAAAGGAAGGTCTGTGCTTGGGGTGTAAGCTGGCTCCCAAGTGAAGGAATAGAAGAAGGGTCAAAACTCAGTTCCTTCTCCAAAATTCACTTCCTAGAAAAGTCAGCCCTTTTCTACTGAGGCAAAAATGAATGATGGGGCAGAGAGAGACTGCAGGACTGTTTAACTAAGATACCCTTCCTTCAGAAATGTGGAATAAGTTACCCCAAATCTAGTATTGAATAACTTCACATGCAATTTCACTTTCGTATGCACCGTACGATTTATATATTCCTTAACACACTACCTAATTTAATCCTCACAGCAATCCCAGGCTTGTGAATATATATATTTATCCCCATTTTATTGAAGAAGGAGCTAAGTCTTAGGGACATTAAATAAGCTGAGTATAACCACCCAGATAATAAGAGAAAGAGCCAAAACCAACCTGCTTAAGTCCAGTAATCAACTGCTATACTGCCTTTAAAAGTTATGATATAATTCAAATCTAAACATACATAGGATTTGTGAAAATTCTAAGTCCGTGAACAAGGGTGACTTTGGCAGCTTTGAAATTATTAATAGTGCCTAAAACACAGAAATCAGGATCAATGCACAAAAGCATATGACATTATGCAAAAATGAAGGCTATTGTGTAAAATCACATTGGAAATGAAATTCATTTTAGTCAGCTTGATTAAAATGCTCAAAGGATTACTCTAAAACAATATAAACATTCCTCATTTTTTTTTGTGGAACTGTGATATTGTATGTATTCTAGAGATTTCTTTTTTGTAATTTTTTGTTCCTGGTAATGAGGATAGCAAAAGTAAATCACTGATGATTCCTCTTGTTTTTTTTTTTTTTTTTTTT
>NW_016808026.1:2480424-2490084 GCF_001698545.2 Rhinopithecus bieti
GGCACGTGCTGGATGTATCCATCAGTACAATGCTGATGGATTTACTCTTTCTTTTTTTTCTTTTTTTCTTTTTTGAAATAGAGTCTCACTGTATCACTCAGACTGGAGTGAAGTGGCACAATCTCAGCTCACTGCAACCTCCACCTCCCAGGTTCAAGCGATTCTCTTGCCTCAGCCTCCCAAGTAGCTGGAACTACAAGCGTGCACCACCACGTCTGGCTAATTTTTGTATTTTTAGTGAAAACAGGGTTTCACCATGTTGGCCAGGCTGGTCTTGAACTCCTGACCTCAAATGATCCACCCGCCTCGGCCTCCCAAAGTGCTGGGATTACAGGCGTGAGCCACCACGCCCAGCCCATCTTGGTTTTAATCACTCATTTAATAATGGTTTATTATGAAAAATACTTACCGGTAGTGTAGATTAAAAAGTATTTAGGCCAGGTGTGGTGACTCATAGCTTTAATCCCATGACTTTGGAAGGCAAAGGTGGGAGGATTGCTTGAGCTTGGGAGTTTGAGAACAGGCTGGGCAACATAAGGAGACCTCATCTCTATTAAAAATTAAAAAAAAAAAAAATAGCCAGTTGCTGTGGTGCACACCTGTTGTCCAACCCACTTGGGAAGTTGAAGCAGGAGGATCGCTTGAGCCAGGAGATCAAAAGTGCAGTAAGCTATGATCGTGCCACTGCTCTTCAGCCTGGGCAACAGAGCAAGACCTTGTTTCAAAAATAAGAAAGAGAAAAACAAGCATCTTTTTTTTTCTTACCCCAAATACCCCTTCTATCTTATCAGGTGAGGCTCTATGTAAAGTTTACCAAACAATGTACCATACTAAATGGGACAATTAGTGAAATAAGGTGTGCAATTAGTGTGGGATGACAAGCATAAACTGTCACATACTAGGAAACATATCTAATTATAAAGATGTATCTGATGTACCTCATTTAGTGGGGCATTTGGGGAATACGCAACCTGCACCTACAACCTCTGTCTCTATTTTGTAGGGTCTTTGTCTATTGGTCAGGGTAGGTAAGACCAGTGCAATTCAATGTATGGCCTTGCACTGTTGCTAACTGTTGAATTGTTTGTTACTGGTTTATAACAAGATAAGGAATCTGTATCAAAATGTAAATGTATTAATACTATGTCAGGAAGCACATTGTTTAGTCGGGTGACATTGTTTTGTAGCAACACTTTTTCAATGAAGGAAACAAAGAATTAAATTATATTATGACTGATAGTCTGGCACTAATTCCTTATTCCCCACAAACTATCTGTTTCACATAAACATCCAGTGTATATGACCGAAAATAGGGAGAGTAGACGCACTTTACCTCATAGACATTCAGGTTATAAGTCTCCTGTCATCTTGGAATGCTGCTTTTCTCAAAGAATAATCCCTTGAAGAAAACTTTAGGGATTAGCCAGAGGAAAATAATTTTTTTAAGTCTTCAGTCCACAGCTCATTGGCTAGAACTGGTCATACAGTTCCACCCTAACTGCGAGAGAACCTGGGAAATGTCGTCTTTGGGTTGTCAGTTAGTCCCAACAAGACTAGGAGGGATCTGTCAGTTTTGACTTTCTCTGATTAGCCACAAATATTATCCACTAGAAGTAAAAAATTGACTAGGTCTGGGATTATTTGGGCTTTTAAGAGTAAAACCTGTGTCATCGACCTCCATATTCTTATAATAATTGGAGAATCATCATATTATATCACATTAATTATGAAAGATGAAAAATTAGATATTAACTGGTCTAGTAATTTCAGGATTTTGTATAATAAAGATATCTAACTGTGTATATTGTTTTACCACTTACAAACAGCTTGACTGTTCTTTATTTCCTTTAATGTCATCATGATTCTGTGAGATAGGAGCTTTCTTGGAGTTTTGTTGTTTGTTTGTTTTGTCTCCCTCCACTGCCCAGGCTGGAGTGCCGTGGTGTGATCACGGCTCACTGCACACTCAAGCTCCTGGACTCAGGTGATCCTCCCACCTCAGCCTCCTGAGTAGCTGGGACTACAGGTGCGCACCATCCTGCCCACCTAATTTATTTTATTGTATTTTTGTATTTTGGATTGAGATTAGGTTTCGCCATGTTGCCCGGGCTGGTTTTTAACTCCTGGGCTCAAGCGGTCCACCCACCTCAGCCTTCCATAGTGCTGTGATTATTGGAGTGAGTCATCGTGTCTGGTCTATTATTAATAGATAAGAGTTTTTATATCCATTTTACAGATATAGAAACTTTGAGTAGGAAGAATACAAAATGGCTAAAACCCATTCTTTTGGCAAATAATAAAGTACTTCCTGTGTTATAAACATATGCCATGGGTTGAATCAAAGGTGATAAAGTAAAATCATCCATGGTTTCTTATTTACATTTTAGAACTCTCTTCACAGAGCACAACTGCTGCATTGCAGTAGGAACGTATTTAAATTAGAATTGTTCATTACTTCAACAAAATTTGGGACTCAAAGCATAAACATGGTGCTGACCAAATAACTATTCTATTTTCTGGTAGTAGAGAAAGGGGAGAACCTGAACAAGATGGGCTCTCTGATGTGCCTTTTGATAGTGTGTATTATAAAAGGTCAGAGAGGGAGAAAAGGGACTCCTGGAGCATTATTCCTAAGGAGACGTGACTCACAATTTTTTGCCCTTGATTTAAAGTAAATCATTGAATGCAACATTTTCACTCCTCAATCTGTTTTTTACTATGGAAATCTCAAATATAACCTCATAAAATTTAAAACATAGCTATTTTTGCCCAGTTTTATTATAGTCTATATTATTGGCCTTAGGCATATCTTAATGGAGTTGGTCAAAAGATAAGACAGATGTTCTTGATGTTTTCTTTTTTCTTCTAAAAGTCATCTCATTGGGCTAGTAGCGTGGAACTAACAGGGCTAAGATTAAGAAATTCATTCACCAGAGATATCTTAGCTCCATGGCTTCCAGATTACACAGCTCAGCTCAACCAGATTTTTAAAAATATGTATGCCACTGCTTACAGTACTTAAAGGTTTGGGGCAAATAAATTGTGGTCCAGGATCAACCAGAAATTAAAATTAACTGGGAGTGAATATTTAACTGAGAGTAGGTCAGTGATATTATCTTTGTACACAAAGAATAGCAGAGTATTCTGAATTTAATAGATGACACTAATAATCATTATTTATTTAAAGAAAAAAAATTTTAGGAACTTTTTGTAGTATGATACCTGAAAAAGATACGAAAGTTTAAGCCTTATGAAACTTTCAGGGTGAAATGTGAAACTCTCTTCTAAGGTTTTGGATTTCGTTATGAAACTCAAAACTCAGACCCATTTCAGAGGGGTTTGCAAACCTTGGCTACATCTAAGCATTGTACAAGCTTTAAATCTATGCTAGCCTTTCAATCTGTTCCAGGAAATGGGGACTTTTTTTTTTTTTTTTTTTAAAGTCTGCTTAATTCTTGGTAGGTTACATACTTTTTAAAGTTAGCATTAACAAAATTACATCGTTTTGTCATAAGACTCATAAGGTTCTTTAGCCATTATTTAGTCTGATCCTTTTTTTTTTTTTTCATGAAGAAGCATTCTTAGTTCAAGCAAGATTAAAAAAAAAACTTTACATTTGTGTAGTAATTGGCATAAATAAAATTATGCTGCAGTTATAAACAACTTCAAAATCTCAGTGGTCTGTAAAACCAAGTACTGCTTTTCATTTATGCAGCATGTCTAATGTGGTCACCAGGGAGTTTCTGTCCTTTGTATTCACTCAGATATTGAAGATAGTAGACCTCAACATGGGCTTCTTTGACCACTGAATTAGAAGGAGGGGGATACATGATAAATCGCCCATTGGCTCTTAATGGGCATATCACTTCTGCCTAGATTTCATTGGTCTAAGCAAGTTATATGAACATGCCTAATTTGTAAGTGGATGGTCCAAGGAAATTCTTTTATATGCATGGAAGGACATGAGAATTGCATTTATGAGCTTCCTATAGTCTATCTTCAAATTGAGAGATATGCAATGAGAAAGAAATTATTTTGGTAATCAATTTTACCCTAGAAAGTGTAAATTTATTTTAAATATTGGAATTCTGTCATAACCTCAGTCTTAACATTTCTAAAAATGCACAAAATTGTGTGTGGGGGGGGGCGAGGGGTATATGTATGTGCAGCGGTTATTAGAGCAGACTTCCAAGCCAAAGCTTAGATCGTCCATATACTAGAGGGATGACCTTCAGCATTTTCTTAATTTTTCTGTGTCTCAGTTTCCTCATCACTGAAGTGGTTCTAATGATAGTAATTTGTTCCTAAGGTCAGTATGAGAATTCAATTGGAATCCCTTCAAGGGAGTGAGTTATTGTGATGTTGCTTCGTCTCTACATTGTGATGTTGCTTCGTCTCTACATTGTGATGTTGCTTCATTCTCTCTTTTTGTTCATCCTCTCGTTCAGCCAATTTAGTATCTTGATGTAATTTTTGGTTCTCCTCTCTTCCTTACACATACTTGGTCATTAAGGTTTTTTTAAAGTATTCCTTTAAGGTAGGTGTCAGCAAACTATGTCTCTGTGAGCTAATGATAGTTTTAAAAAACATTTTAAAAGAGTTTAAAATAAAATACCAACAACAAGAATATTTGGGACACAAAGTCTAAAATACTCAGTATGTGCATCCTTACCCAAATAGTTTGCCAATCTCTGCTCCAAAGTATCTGTTAGAGCTGTTGCCTTCTTTCACAACTAACAGCCATTGCTATCTTATATTCCTCTTACTTCCCAGCCAATTTTCTGGCTCCAGTTCATTTCCCAATGCATAGTTTACCCAACTATCCCTACTATTACACCTCAGATTTCTGCCTTAAATACTTCTGGATATATCAGCTCTCCACTTAAAAGAACAGATCTTTAGTGGTCTCTGACTCTTAAGAGAATAAATGCTTCCTTAGTAGGTTTCATCATCTGGCCCAAATCCTCTCTTCTAGACATACTCTTTGTAATTCCTATATATGAACTTGTTACTAATTTATGTATGTGTTTATTAATTTATCTGGAAAATTTTCACAGAGTGCATACTATATACACCACTGTACAAGGAGAAATAAGTTGAAGTCTCAGCCTTCCTGATTTTTACCCCCAGAAGTGTGTCTTTCATTTTTTTTTGCTTCTGAATGTCTCCTCCATAAAAAGTCCTTTCTTCCTAAGAAAATAGTACGTATGCTCCGAAGACCAAATAGAGTTTTAGTTCTTTTCATAAAGTTTCTCCTAACCACCTAATGCCTTATCAGTCTTCCTCCCCTGAACTTCTTTGCTACTCAAAATCTCTGCCAATAAAATCAAAATTTTATTATGGGGCTTCTTTTATGGTTTTATATATCGACTGTGGTCTTTTTATGTATTTATGCCTCTTAACCCACCTGAAACTTGATTTAAATTCCTAGAGGACATACCGTATACTGCATTTTGTTCCAGAGTTAATTCAGCAACAATATATATTTACTGAATTCTTTTTCTGATAACTGGGTTAATTTAGTTAGTACAGAGGTTGTTATTGCAGGATTGTTAATTGGGGGGAAAAGGCTGGTGAGGAGCCAGTAGAGAGTTATAAGATGTTGCTGGAACAAAAAAGGTAAGGAACAAGTGATGGAGAAAGAGAGGAGAAGAAAGAACATTACGCTTCTAGGGGAATGTATTCATTGATTCTACAAATTTAAGTAGTGACATATAGCATAAGCATTATCACAACAAATGAGACATAGTGGTGAACAAAACAAATAGACTAGGCCATCATATAGTGTAGATTTTGAAAGACCGTAAACAAATAAACAAGTAATTAGACTCTATCTCGTAGATTGGAGGCGAACCTTCATCAAATTAACCTTGTGAGGTAGAGAGTATTACCTCAATATTAACTGTGAGGAATCTGATGCAGAGGTATGTTGGAATCAAATCTTACCAGCTTATAAAAGCCAGTCATTAAATTTGGGGCGACTACTCAAGCCATTTTTTTGTGTGTTGTTTAATTGTAATTTTATGTTCAGATGCAAGGAGTACATGTCTAGGTTTATTATAAGGTTATATTGTGTGATGCTGAGGTTTGGGCTTCTACTGATCCCATCACCCAGACAGTTAACATAGTGCCCAATAGGAAGTTTTATAGACCTTTTCCTGGACTCTCCTCCCCTCCTTGTGGAGTCACCAGTGTCTTTGGTTCCCATCTTCATGTCCATGTGTATTCAAGGTTTAGCTCCCACTTGTAAGTAAGAATGTACAATATTTCGTTTTCTCTTTTTGTGTTAATTCACTTAGGATGTTGGCCTCCAGCTGCATTCATGTTGCTGCAAAGGACATGATCATGATATCATTCTTTTTTTATGGCTGCATAGTGTTCTGTGGCATATATTCACCACAGATAGGCTTTTGGGTTGATTCCATCCTAGTGGAATAATGAATAGTGCAGCAATAAATATATGAGTGCAGGTGTTTCTTGGTAGTACAATTTTATTTTCCTTTGGGTATATATCCAGTAATAGGATTGCTGGGTTCAGTGGTAATTCTATTTTTAGTTATTGGAGAAATCTCCAAACTGCTTTCTATAGTGGTTGAATTAATTTACATTCCAGCAACAGCATATAAGCATTCCCTTTTCTTCATAGCCTCCCCAGCATGTTATTTTTTGACTTTTTAATGATAGCCATTCTGACTGGTGTGAGATGCCATCTCATTGTGATTTTGATTTGCATTTCTCCAATGAGTAGTGATTTTTTTCATATATTTGTTGACTGTATTTCTTCTTTTGAGAAGTGTTTGTTCATGTCCTTTGCTCACTTTTTAATGGAGTTATTTGTTTTCTTCTTGTTGATTTAAGTTTCTTATAGATTCTTGGCATTAGTCCTTTGTCAGATGCATAATTTGCAGATACTTTCTTCCATTCTGTAGGTTGTTTACCCTGTTGATAGTTTCTTTTGTTGTGCAGAAGGTCTTTAGTTTAATTAGGTCTCACTTGTCAACTTTTTTTTTTTTTTTTTTTTTTTTTTGCAAGAGCTTTTGAGGACTTAGTCATAAATTCTTTGCCTAGGCTGATGTCTTACATTTAAGTCTTTAATCCATCTTGAGTTAATTTTTGTATGTGGTGAGAGGTAGGCATCCAGGCTGCATATGCTTAGCCAGTTTTCCCAGCACCATTTATTGAATAGTTAGTCCTTTCCCCATTGTTTATTTTTGGAAACTCTGTTGAAAATCAGATTGTTATAGGTGTGTGGCTTTATTCCCAGGTTATCTATTCTGTTCCATTGGTCTGTGTCTGTTTTTGTACCAGTACCATGCTGTTTTGGTTACTGTAGCTTTATAGTATAGTTTGAAGTTGGGTAATATGATGTCTCCAGCTTAGTTCTTTTTGCTTAGGATTGCTTTGGCTACTTGGGCTCCTTTTTGTTTCCATATGAACTTTCGAATAGTTTTTTTCTAATTGTGTGGAAAATGACGTTGAAAATTTGAGAGCAATGGTGTTGAATCTGTAGATTGTTTTGGGCAGTATGGACATTTTAATGATATTGATTCTTCCAATTCATGAGCATGGAATGTTTTTCCATATGTTTGATTTGTGTGTGATTTCTTTCAGCAGTATTCGTAATTCTCCTTGTAGAGATCTTTCACCTCCTTAGTTAGATGTATTCCTAGGGTGTGTGTGGAGGGGTGGGGGGTTGTGATTGTAAATAAGATTGCATTCTTGATTTGGCTCTCAGCTTGAACCTTATTGGCTTATAGAAATGCTACTGATTTGTGTACGTTGTTTCCTAAAACTTTACTGAAGTCTTTTATCAGATGTAGGAGCGTTTTGGTAGAGTTTTTAGGGTTTTCTCAACATAGAATCATATCCTCTGCAAAGAGAAATAGTTTGACTTTCTCCTATCTTTTTTGGACCACTTATTTCTCTTGCCTGACTTCTGGGCCAGTTTTTAAACACAGACACTAATTAAATTCAAATTATATAAACATAATTAAATAAATTATATTTTAATAAGGTAATAAGTACTCAAAACTTATCACTTAATCATTTTAGTACACTTCACTATTATCTATGCTTTTTAGCTTATTTATGACTGTTTTATCTGTATAGTAGAAATACTATATAACGTATGCTACTGAACATTACTTCCCAACTCTCTGTTCAGTGGCATAACATTGGTAGCTTGAAATTGTCCATAGTGAGAGTATTTACACTATGGAGAGTATTTACACTACAGAAATTGGCAAATGCTACAAGTTAGGCATTCGTTTATTGTTTTGTTCCTTTTGTAAAATACTTTAAAAAGTGATACTAATAATACAAATTAAATATAAAAGTGTGTCTTTCTACAGCCACTACACTGTGAATAGCATAATAATTTTAGGAAATAATATTCTAATATCTGAAATTATTATCTATTTCAATAAAGAAGTTGCTTATACCATTGATAAACAAGTGAACTTCTGATATAGGTCTTTGGTGTTCACTTTTGCCTTACTTGTTAACATAAACAGAAAGAGCAACCAACACTTATGTTGGAACTATATTTGTTTCTCAGTTGCAACCATAGATTGGCTATGGAATCAAAAGTTAGGCAAAACCAGGTACAAGGGCTCATGCCAGTAATCCCATACTTTGGGGGTCCAAGATGGGAGGATCACTTGAGCCCAGGAGTTTGAGACCAAGCTTGGCAAGATGACAAGACCCCACCTCTACAAAAAATAAAAATAAAAATAAAAATTAGGCAGATGTGGTGGTATGCATCTGTAGTCCCAGCTATTCAGGAGGCTGAGGCAGGAGGATGGCTTAAGCCCAGAAGTTCAAGGTTACAGAGAACTGAGATTGTCCCACAATGCACCAGCAGCCTGTGCTATTGAGTGAGACCCCATCTCTTAAAAAAAAAAAAAAAAAGAAGTAGGCAAAAGTCAAGAGGTAGGCAAAAACATTCCATGAGAATTAATATACTAATTTACTATATGGATTTTAATATTATATACTTTATTATCATGTATAAATTATGTACTATATATATCAGTAAAATTTATAATAAATATATATTATTTATATGCATACATTTTATTTTGGCAGAGTCAAATATTAAACATTTACCAGAATAACATTAAAAATAAGGATCATCTGGATTAACTGGCTTTTTCAGCAAGTATAGCCAGTGAATGGTAGAGTTCCAAATCCAACCTATATGTGGCTAATTCCAGTCCTGGTGTTTTCATATTTTATAAATTGTGGGTCTCAGAAAGTCTGCTTCAGAATTCTCAACAGGGAACAAGCATTGTAGATTCTTGGACTTTGCCCCACACCTCCTGATTCAGAATTTCTGGGACTAGGGCCAATGAACTGAAATTTTCATATTCGCTCTAGGTGATTCATATGGAGTGTCTAATATGAGAAACGCTGGTTCTTCGTCTTATTTTCTCTCAAATGCAGAGTTACTGTATTTCTAAGCAATGAGATGCCATAATCTGAAATAAAGTGCCACATTGGAGGACAGATACCAGACAAAAGAGATGCTGGCAGGAAAAAAGAAGAATTTTTCTTTTCTTTTCTTTATTTGACCTCCTAAGGTATTATAGGAAAGAAAATTTAGTGGACATTCTTTGTTTTATATACATATATACATATAAAACATTTATATATAAATAT